>NC_067401.1:468987281-469325614 GCF_016432865.1 Antechinus flavipes | reverse complement strand
CAGACACCTAGTAATTGCCTGAAGCAGAATTTGAAATCAAGTCCTTTTGGTTTTATGTCCAACACTCTTCCATTACTTCCTGTTCAGGTATGGGCTCAGCATCTGAGGTCCATTTCCTAGGATCATAATTATATGACCAATTTCTCCTATTTCACTGTGGTGTTACTAATTTCTTAAAAACACTCAAAATGCATTCAGCTCTTAAAGAAAGTCATCCTGATAGTGCATTGGCCTAAATGCAGGGCTTCCCAAATGGAGGCTTTACTCCTAATGTGAGATCTCTTAAGGGAAAAATAAATACACAGCCCACACATATACAGACATGCATACATTCTATACATATGCAAACACTGAAAATACACATATCCTTATGTGCATATACATGTTATATAGCCAGCAAATAGTATATACCTGTATATTCACATATACTATACATATACACACTTGTATGCATATATTTATTCATACAAACATATAAACTCATTAGATATCTATTAGAGCATTAGGTTATCTATTGGGCCAGTTCCTTGAGAGCAGAAACAGTTTTTGACTTTGGTTTGTATCTTGAGCACTTAGCACAGTGACTAGCACATAGTAGGCACATTATAAATGCTAGATCTCTCTCTCTTTCTCTCTCTCTCTCTCTCTCTCTCACACACACACACACACACACACACACACACACTGAGAATTATATAAGTGGTAGTTGGATTTTTACATAAGTGAGATTGGGGGGGAAAGTATTTTATATTTAGCCTAAATCATCCATACATACATATATATGTTCACACACATATACATTTATATACACATACACATATATACACAATGCACACTTGAACACACATATACATGCATATACACATACATATTCATGCACACAACACACACGTGTGTTACACATACATAAACATGTATACAAATATGTATATGCATACACATAGACACATACATTTAAAAACATCTACATGTGTGCCTATTTATACCTCCTATATGCATAAGATATGTACACACTTGTACACACATACAGACATGTATGCTCCACATGTACGTATGTGCACATTTATGCATACAGCATGTATATTTGCACATATACACATATGTACATATACACAAACATTCACATACACAGACATCCACATAAAATTAAACCCCAAACCATGTTTTGAACTGCCAACCCTAGTCCAGCTATAGCTACTCCTGGTCCACAGCCTCGTAGACTCTGATTAGACATGCAACTTCTGCTGTGCCCGAAGGCACAGATTCCTTCCAGAGCAGCTCATGGTTTGTTCCTTGTGCCCAGACCTGGAGGCGGTCTAATAACATGGTGGCCGACACAGCAGGCACCCTCGGGGAAGCAGATCCATCAGAGCTCCTCTGGATCCTCGGCGGGGATGGTTTGCATGCCAATGAGGGGCCCGGCAGAAGAAATACTCAAGAAATCAAAAGCGTCACGGCCACAGTGAGCTCCTCCCTGCACCAAGAGTTCTGCACGTCCTCACTCCGTCTCAGCTCTCAAGGACTGGCTGGTCTCTACTATTTCAGCAAGGGTTGTACTGAGTGTCCCAGACTGCAGGGACTGGGGCCCAAGTGGGATGACTGGGATCCGCTGTGACTCTGCTAACCATAGCGTTCCATCACTGGTCACAGGCTCTGGCCACACTGCTCACCTTCTCTGGGCTAAAACCATCTGCTACTGACCCTGAACAAATGCATTTTACTTACCAAAGGGGCCAGTAGTGAGTGTGTGTGTGTGTGTGTGTGTGTGTGTGTGTGTGTGTGTGACACCACACACACACACATATATATGAAGGAGAACAACTTTGTATTACTCCATTCCTTCCCTTAGCAGTTCCTAACATTTTAATCCTCTATTAGAGGCAGGTTGATGGTATATAACTCTAGAATGGGTCCAATGGGTTCCGAGGATTCAAATTTTATTCTCCCCAATAAAGTAACTTTCTAACCCTATTATGCACCAAATGCTAGGGATCCAGCAAGAGACAGTGGTACTCTGTCAGAGGTCTCAGAGGCTCTGAGCACACAGGAAAAAAGAAGGACAAGTCATTTTCCTGGCATAGGAAAATGCCCCCTACTTCTGCAGATCCTTTACCTTCACTAACCTATTGTGTCAGAGAAGTGCTTTGGTGTCAAACTTAGAAAGGAGAAACCATTAAACCTTGCTTTACGATGCCTTCAGGGCACATATTGACTTAGTTTTAAAATGTAATGTTATCTGTATTTTATTGTATTCTTATTTATTTTGTTAAATATCTCCCAATTAACTTTAATCTAGTTTGCACTACACTGGGGAGTATTGTGGGCTACATGTGGCCTTGAGGTCTCATGTGTGACACTTCTCCCTTAAGAAAATCAACCTTATCCAGGCCTTTCTGATGTTAAAAGGTGGGTATTCACTATAACATATGCTTCTACATTGAAATCAAAAATGGAAACAGCATCTGCCCTCAAGGAGCTTACGCTCAACTGGGAGGTATAAGATAAAGGAATCAACAAGCTTCTATTAAACACTCTGTGCCAGCCACTGTGCTAAATGCTAAAAGTACACAGAACGACAAAAAAGCCCTTCCCTTGTATAGTTTTTATTTTAAGGGCTAATACAAGAGATAAGTAATTAAAAACATACAAGACATAGAAGTGAATATGGCATACATTCAAATTAGTGATTTTAAGATGGAGAGAATGTTTGTGTTTAAAGGAAGCTGGGGATTCTGGAAGTTCTGGCATCGAGATGCTTCCTAGCTGTGGGACCCTTAACAAGACACTTACCTTGTTTGTCTCAGTTTCCACATCTGTAAAATAAGCTGGAAAATGGTATGGCAAACCACTCTGGTATCTTTGCCAATAAAACCCTAAATAGGGTCCTGAAGAATCATGGAAGACTAAAACAACCCACCATCAAAGGTATTCTAAATGTGGGGGGTGAGGATTAAATTCATTTTAGAGCCAAGAGGGCATCTGAGCAAGGACATAGAGGCCAGAGACACATACAGGGAATAACCAGCAAGACAGTCAGGCTGACTCAGAATTTGCATAAAATGAGTAAGATAAAACAAGATTAGTAGCATGGGCAAGGATGAGCTGGATTGTGGGGGACTTAAAATTTTAGAAGAGCTCTTTATATATTTTGGAAGAAATAGGAAATATTGAAGATTTTTAGTGAAGGGAATGGGGAGACATGGTAATTCTCACATTTGGGGAAGATCAATTTGGCAGCTGGGTGGAGGAAGAATTGGAAAGAGAAGAGCTGGGAAGCAGGGAGATCAGCTAGGATTGGGTGAGTTTTTAAAGTGAAGCTTGTTTGAGGGAAGAAAAAGATGGGTTGGAGAGATGGAGAAGAGGGAGAAACAAGGCTTGCCATGTGGTTGATTGGGAGGAGTTGGAGAAAGGGAAGAGTCAAAGATGTAAGAAGATAGAACCTGGATGGGCCAGTACAACCTGTAAATGGAACTAGCTACTTCATGATGCCCACTGGTATAAGAGTGTAACTTTACTGAGGCAGGGAAATCCCTAGGAGGAAACTCCCTTTACCAGTGATGATCAGCTCCTTCTCTGTAACTTACAGTCTTAAATAAATGCCCAAAAAAACCAGTTTAGGATTCCAAATTGTGTCATAGGAAAGTCTTGAATCAAGGCCTTACAGATCCACTATACCACAATATAAATGGGAATTATAATACTCAAGGACTTAATATTTTAGATTTCACATTCACTTCCTCCATCAATGTATAGTCCAAAACTACTTTGTGGTTGGCTCAGTGGAAACTGAACTGGTTCTAGAGTAAGGAGAGTTGGATTTAACCCCACTGCTCATTTTTGGTGGTCTTAACCTTCCTGTGCCTCAGTTTTCTCATCTATAAAATGAGGGAAGTGGATTAAATGATCTCTGAGTTCCCTTCCACATCTAGCTCTGGATTCCATGGATCCTCAACGGTGATTCTCATGAATTGTTAGGACAAAAAATATTCATCATCTGGTGGGCAGCAGGTTGCCCACCAGATTAATAAATTAATTACAAATAAATAAATAAATAATAAAATATCAATCATTAGTATGGTATAATGTAATTGATTGGTAATCATGATAATAACAGTAACAGCTCACTTTTACAATATAATGTAATTGATTGGTAATCATGATACTAATAGTAACAGCTCACTTTTACAAGAGAGTTTATAAAGTATATTTCTCACAAGCCCGTGAGGCAGGTAATGCAATTTGTAGTAACTATTTTCTAGCTGTGACTCAGGCAGTTTCAGTGAATATTCCAGGGTCAGTTTGTTGGTAGCATTTCAGTTTTTAAGCCCAAGCCTTTTAGTTCCATGTAAAGTGCTGTGAAACCTTTCATATTCTCTATGTATTTGTTACATCATCATCATCACTGTTGTTCTTATAAATGTCTTAAATATATATAAAACTCTGCATCTCAGTTTATTCGTCTATAGAATGGATGTACAAATGCCTGTCCCAACCACTTTCTGTTTGCTTTGAGGGTTAAGTGAAACAGTGGATAGGAAACAATTTAAAAGGTTGCAGAGTGCTCTAGACATTCTAGCATACTTGGGAGTTCCAGAGAGAAAAAGCTTGTCCTGGCATCCCATAATTCCAGATGCCACTTTATACTTGCAAAATCTGTCTGGCAAGCCTGATTCTGTCCCATGCTCCTTTTAAGGCTTGAAGGTCAGATAGTATAGCCACTAGCGAAAGCACTGCCAGCATTTGCTGCACTGGTGTGGAGGCAGAGTCTATCAAGGACACTCTTTCAGAGTCAGATAAATCAAATTAAAATTACCTAACGAGACTCAGTCGGTTGGATCCCTTGAATGGCTAAAAAGCCCAATACATCTTTTTAAGGAAAGATATTGGCTTGTGCAGTGGGACAGATAATGGTCCTTTGGCTGGTCAGCATTGATGGGAGGGAGAGTAGGTCTTTAAAGATTCTATTAGGATTTGATAGCTTTTTGTAATTTAGAGAAAGAAACAAAAAGGAACCATTTGTGAAACAATATCTGAAGACAAGGATGTTTTAAAATCGATGGTTTTAAGAACTTGAAAGTAGAGGGAAAAATCAGCCCCAAATGGAAAGAGCTGCAAGTGTGTGTGGTATAGTAAACAACCACTCAGCATCAGAAAGACTTGGACTGAACAGCAACAAAAAGAGCATCTTTATATTTATTTATTATTTTGAGAGAGTTTAAAAGCAAAATGTATTTGACCTGGAATCCTAAAATGTTTCCTTTCTCTATAAACTGCAAAATCATAGAGAAGTCTTTCCCCAGTCCACTTTTCTGGTTTACCTCCCAGAATCCCCTATTGGATCCCTTTCTTTCCTAATCAGACTCTCTGCCCATTGTCCCCTGTCCATCCTGGGATCCCATCACCAAGTGGGAGGGCTTCCAATGATCAGTTTCACCATCTCTCAGTAAGTCTCTAAGATCTTCAGCCCCAGCTTCTTATTCCAAATACAGGTTTTTGTTCTAGATAGTCAGTTATGCAAATCATGGCCTAAACCTCTGCTCAGGACATCACCACAACCAGACCGTGCAAAAATCAACAACCTTATAGCAAAAGCCATTTCTTAGGAAAGAAAACAATGTGACAAGAGGAAATTTAGTCAACAGAAAAAATCTCTTGTTCTAGATACATGTAAATGTGATAGCTATATAAACCCCCATCAAGGGAGTTTATAATCTATTCTACCATCATAACTATCTCCCATTTAACTAGTTCAACCAAAATATCAGGAGAAAAACCCAGGGCTTCCAAATCTACATAGCTAGGGGTAAAAGCTTAAGGTTCAGTGCCAGCTGCCTTGTGATATTCTTCAGGAATCCTAGAAGCAATCTAGAATTTACAAGAGTCTTTAGCCTAGAACCTAGAGTCATCAGGGTTCTTCTCCAGTCCTCAGAACAAAACCTGGCAGATACTAGGTGATTAATGAGTTCTTGATGGCTTTCTGGGTCCATTTTGTCAACTTCCCCTTCCTCATGATTTTTGTCTCGGCAAAATGCAGCCTCTAGCTCCTAAGGACAGAACTCAGGACCCCCTGGATGCTGAGTCCTCTCACTCCTTCATCTCCCTCCTCATCTCCTCTCGCTTTCCTCAGCGCCCCCTCCCCCCCCCCGCTTCTTCTTTATCAAGTTTGTACCACCACAACGAATCCATACTTTCAGGAATAAGGACTTGTTGTATGGGAGTTTGTATGAGAGTTTCTCCAGGAGACAGTCCTGCATGTTCTTGGATCCTGGGCTCCTGAAGTCTTGCTGGAGAGCTCCCCTTGAAGGTCAGCATCTGAGTGCTGAAGTGGAAAGAGAATTCACCTAGAGTCAACTGAGTTCCCCTCTGGTCTCAGTTACTTAGTGGCTGTGTGGCTTTGGGGAAGTCTTGAGCTTTTCTGTGTTTCAATGCTCTAATCTGTAACATGAAGGGCTTGGTGTCGATGCCCCTGAGTCTATGGTTCTAGTACATGTTTCTCCCCTTCCATTACACTGTTAGATCCCTGGAGGCAGGGATGACTTCTGCCTCTCATTGTACCCTCAGTATTTAGAACAGTGCCTAGCACACAGTTAGGGTTTAATAGAGCTAGGGAGCAGAAACTGGAGAACAGAAAGCTGTGAGGAACCGTAAGTGGAGAATGTTCGTTGGATGGGAAACAAAAGCTACTGAAAACAATTTTCTTTTTCCCTATGAAGCAATTGTTGAGCAGAGAAGTTGAGGAACTCTCCCCACAATGGCACGCACTGAGTTAATGAGTAAGACGGGACTAGAAGGTGAGTGACTGGAGTCTCTATAGAAAGACTGGAGTCTCCTCCATTACTCTTAGAGTTAGGATTTATGGAATGGGGGAGGCAGCTAGGGGACACATGGGGCATACAGCACAGGGCTTGGAGTGAAGAAGACTCATCTTCCTGAAATCAAATCTGGTCTTTGACTCTCCCTACCTGTGTGACCCTGGGCACGTCACTTCATCCTGTTTGCCTCAATTTCCTCCTCTGTAAAATGAGCTAGAGAAGGAAATGGCAGACCACTTCTATATCTCTGCCAATAAACAAACAAATAAACAAACCCAAATGGGGTCACAAAGAGTTGGATATGATTGAAATACGATTGAACAAAAAAAGAATAGAAATAGGGCTTCATATGGCTATGTCTTTTTTCATTCTATGCTCTAGATAAACATTATATCTACTTAACATATCTTGTTCTTTCCCACATCCATGCATTTGCTTAAGTGGGTGCTTGTATCATGTATTTCTCTCTGTGTGTCTTTCTCTCTGTCTCCCTCTATCTTTGTCTTTCTCTGTGCCTCTGTCTCTCTTTGTGTGTGTGTACACACACACACACACACACACACACACACACACACATACATACATACAGATATATGTGTATATATCTGTATGTGTACACACAAAAAATGTGCATGCAACTTAGCTGAAAATGAATCTATCAAACAAGACAAAGTTCCCCAGTTTTGTGGCACTCTCTCCCTCTTCCCCTTTGTTAATATAGCTAAAAATTTATTTGAGATAAAATGTTAATAACTGAGTTTAGCTTAGTTAGTTTCTCCTTGAAGAACTTGCCGATAAGGGAGGATGGGTCACAGTCCAGGCAGCATTACAGTTACTTATTCTCTTCTGCATTATGGGGGTTAGGGGCGCGACACCCAAGCAAATTGGAAAATCCACATATAATTTTTGATTCCTCCCTTCATAGCAGAGAAAAAGCCTGAATTATGATGCTATTAAAAGATAAAATACATTGATATTATATAATACTATACATATATTTTATTTCTGAATTTCTAAACTTTTTCTGTGTCGTCTACTACTGGCTTTCATATGTTGTCTGCAGAGTCTGCAAAACTCCCCCAAAGTCCTATTTAATTTCTTATGCTGACCCATGATATATTGAAACTGTGATGGGGAAAGTTGCAATGTGGAAAGGATAATAGAGGTTGGAAAAAGATTCATGATAGCTGTATTCAACTATTTGAAGGTCTTATGTGTGGAAAGGAGATTTGATTTTTCTGTTGGGATAAAGAGAACGGAGCTAAGAACAAAGGCTGGAAATTTCGGTTTGAAGTCTGGGGGAAATCCCTAATCATCATGAGATCCATCCCAAAGGGAAGGAGGCTGCCTCCAAGGGTGGGGTCTTCCTTCCTGGGGAGTCTTCAAGCAGAGCCTGGATAACACTTGTGAGGGATGTTATGGGGTGACTCTTTTGGGGGACTGTAGGATCAAAGCATTTATGAAAGAGTGGATTTAGAGGAGGTATCTGGTGATTTTGCTCATTGATTTAAGGATATTAGGGTATTCCAGATAATTTGAATAAACTCTGAGTTCTGGGGAGATGAAAGGAATGAAAATTTAGTGGGCCAACAATTGGCATTTCAGGATGTATAGAGCTTCCTAACAAATTGGTACCTTTTGGAGCCTGGTTTTTCTCATTTTATGGAGGAGAGTACCAAAGTCCCAAGAGGTGGTTCAATAGGTAGATTGTTGGAGATGGAATCAAGAAGCTCTGAATTCAAATTCAGCTTAGAGACTTAATAGTTGTATGATACTGGATAAAGCATGGCTACTTTCAGCCTCAGTCTCTTTATCTGTAAAGTGAATGGGAAAATAACATCAACCATTCAAAAATTGTTGTGAAGATCAAATGAGAATATATGTAGAGCCCTTTTTACAGATGTCAACATATTCCTTAAATCTTAGTTCTTTTTTTTTTTAATTTTATTTTAGTTAATAATAACTTTGTATTGACAGAATCCAATGCCAGGGTATCTTATTTCTTCTTAGGAGTAGGAGCAGAGAAACCTGAGGACGCGAGTCCAGTTCTTCTCCCTAGAAGGCCCATATTCTTTGTCCACAATCTTCTTCTTCCTCTCAGGAGAATTTCACCAACAGGGCTGGGGGAGCTAAACAGGCCACTTGAGATTCATTCTATTGGTTGAAGGGTACCAGGATCACTTGAGCGAATGAAAGTCCTGTCTGTCAGCCTCTGTCCCTGTTCCAGCATTCATTCAACATGCAAATACCAGGCTGTTACATGGAAACGGCTCCACTGATGTATTCATTAGGTAATCCAAGCCGAGGCAGAAGGCTGCAGGAGTTTGCATAAGTGCTCTGGACCTCCTAAGAGCTAGGAAGAAATACCATCATCTTGATGGATTAATTTAGAGTCAAAAAGTGGCAGAGGAAAAATTGCGGGGAACTTTCCCTGCCAAGACTGGAACTGTGCAGGCCTGGTGATGAACCACGGGGCTAAGTGTTGAGGTCACATTCAAAGACAGGAGATGGACCAAGAGTGGACGTATTCTGAGAAGATGAAAAGTCTTCCAATGGATGTCACTGACATTGACTGAGAGGCAGCAAGACGGAGGCAGGTGGAGCATGTTCATTTATTTTTCCAGGGAGGAATGGTTATTCTAAATACAGTCTCCTCTTCCCTCATCATTGGGAAAAGTGTTGGGATTGACTATGACCCCTCCAGTATGGCTGAGGTCAACTTCTCACAGCATGGGTGATCTGGGTTTGTATTTTTTAATTTTTTTTAAAGTGAACAGCAGAACAAGAAGAATAAAGATCATAGAGTATAAAACTGGAAAGAATCTTGGAACGTAGAATACAGAGCTGACAGGAAATTTATAGAGGTGTGAGAAACCTCAGAACAGAGAATGTTGGAGCTGGGAAAGGCCTTAATGTTAGAATATAGACTATCCTTTAAGTGGAAAGGGAACTTGGAATAGAGAGTATTAGAAGCTAAAATTTTAGAAGTCCATATTAGATTCCATATAAGAATATGGAATATCAGAGCTGGAAAATACTTTAAGAATATAGAATGATATAGTAGGAGATACAATATTAGCCAAAGATGTAATGATGACCAAGAGGTTAAATTTAGTCAGGGGTTAGGGCCAGGGGAAAGCTAAGTGTAAGAACCAGCTCTGGGCTGTTTTGGGGAAATTACAAGTCCACTTTGAATCTTGGGATTCTTTTTGTTGTGAACAAAGCCATAATGCCCTTGTCTGGTCACTAAGGCCTTTTCATTAAAGTGAATCATTTTTGCCCCTGTAATCAAGGATCTTTAATCTTTAGTTCTTCACCTACACAAAGCATAGAAAATACTTGCTGAAGTGGCTACCCATAATGCTGGTGTCAGTACTTGTAGCCATCAAAAAAAAGACTTGAGATGATTTGAGAAGTGAATTCAGTTCTGGCTAGAGCAAAATCTGTATCTACCTGTAGGTCTCCTTTATGGCCTAGTTGAAAGCCACGTTCATCTTTCTGCATCTGACTCAAAATTGCTTTTTTAGATAGAAATAACAATACTTTAGTTATGAGCAAAAATAGTCCAGTCTCCCAGTAATATAAGCTCATGAATATCCAGCATACAAAAATGATTATTGAGGCATCCAGTGGCTGGCCTTGTATATAGTTTTATATTATATATGTATTATTATTTTCTTCTAATAGAATGTAAACCTCTCAAGACCAGGGATTTTCATTTTTTTTGTCTTTGAATCTTTGGTGCCCGGCATATTATTGGAGCTTAATAAATGCTTATTGATTGACTGGCCAGAGGTATGGAATAAAGAAGAGTAGATGAAAAATTGGGAGACCTTTGCTCAAGTCCTGGCTTTGCCATTGGCTCTTTGTATGACCTTGGATAAACCCCTGACCCGATCTTGTTCCTCTTCAGGAAGATGAGGAGATGAAATCTGTTCATTTCTCAGGTCACCTCCATCCCAGGCCTGCCAGGCTAGGGAGAATATTGACCTCTTTTTATGGGTATGACGTTCTTGGAGTGGCTATACATGGAGAAAGTAGATGTATATTACCAAGCAGCCGGTGTAATTGGATTATAGAGGCCTGGGTTATCATATAGCCCTGAGGTCTAATTCTTTAATAACAAGAATACCAGCCATGTATGTTTATATTCTGTAAGAAAGTTCCACTCGGATATCACAGACCACATGCCAACAGACTTCAAGTTCTGGTGGGTTCCCAAAATCTGGACAGACATTGAGTGGGCTGCTTGCCTGTTGTCCAAGGAATGGCCTCCTTATGTTTGGAGAGGGCTAACAGTCAGATCGGCCACAGAGGTAAGAACTTTTTAGTCATAGACACCCTGAAAGATCCTTGCCCGTGTCTGGGATTGAGAGCTCAGAAACAGTACAGATTTAGAGTTGAAAAGAACCTTAGATTAACCCTTTCAAGCTCAGGCCTTAAGAATTACAAACCACTGCCCTTTAATAAACCAAATTATCTCCTAAATTAGGCTAAAATGTTCTAAATACCTAGAGGTAATCAGGCACTAATTAGGTGCTTTTAAACCTACTCACTCCCACGTGTTTTACCAAATGCTTGGGATGCACCAGTGATAAAACACAAAATAATTCCTATCTTCAGGTAACTTGGATTTTAATGGGCAAACTTCATTAGACTAAGAAATTGAATTCCATCATAGTTTAATTTGATGCTTGTGAGCACAAATACTAGTCTGATAATTTTATTATCTTTTAAAATAATTTTATTTTCAGTTATTTTGATGATTTATTTATTTTTGCTGAGGTGATTGGGGTTAAATGACTTGCCTAGGGTCACACAGATAGGAAGTGTTAAGTGTCTGAGCCCAGGTTCTCCTGATTTTAGGACTGATGCTCTATCTACTGCCCCACCTACTTGCTCCTATTTTTTGTTATAAGGCAATTTTATCTTCCTTCCCTAAGCTCACTTTATGTAGTTGAGGAGTGACAGAAAAAAATCCTTGAACCAAATGATCAGTCAAAAAAAATGGCCAAAGAAAACTGTGTCTCTTTCTGGGTACTAGTCCATCCCCTTTGTGGCGAGAGGCGGGGAGTATTTGACAGTATTAGTCTTCTAGAATAATGGTCAGTCATTGTTTTGCTCAGAGTTTTTAAGTCTTTCAAAATCGTTCATTTTTTAAAATGTTGCTGTCATTTCATAAATCCCCCCAGATCTCTTACTTCACTCTGCATCAGTTCATAGGAGATGTCTCAGGTTTCTCCCTTTCATTATTTCCTAAAATACAATAATAGTCCATTACATGGACATGTTGTAATCTGTTTAGCCACTCTCAGGTTAGTGTACATTCATTCAGTTTCTAGTTCTTTACCACCACAAAAAGAGCTGCTCTTCCTCTTGATCTGGTCTCTTTTTGATATAATTAGGCTCAGAAATGGTATCTCTGGGTCAAAGAGCACAGGCACTTTAATAAGTTAACTAAAGATTTTTTATCCATGGGGAAATACATGGCACTTCCAGACAAAAGGAATAGAAGCAAACTTCTGGAACACAGTCAGCTTTGAAAATGGGGCTGGTTGTTTGTCCTCAGGATTCCTGGGAAAAGCCCGTGTGTGAAGCCCCCGGACTCCAAGAATAGATGGAGAATGCAGCTCCCTCTTCTCGTGTTGTCTCGGCCCACTCTTTAGCTTGCTGACTTCAACCACACATTTTTGGTGTTTTCTTTAAGGAATAAAAAATCCACCCCGCACCCTCCCCACACACATCCACACACACGGCACCCAGCACAGCCCCTGCTGTGTTCCGCTCACAGTTATTTTTCACAGGACTTGAAAGCCTTCCAGAAATGCTTTTCAAAGCTGACATATTCTAATATGCAAATTCAAAAAGTAGGTTATCCATCACAAGGAAAAAGTTCAGAGCCTATTGCTAGTCTGGCCTTAACTCATTCCACCAAGACAAGGCATTGCCAATGGGTCAGGCAGGATCGAGATTAAATTTCCATGAGATATTATGGGAAAAGAATTTTTTGGGGGAACATTTGGTGTCTTTTTTTTCCATTTTTTTTAAAGAAGCAAATAAACAAAAGGCATTCGCTTCTCTCCCTCTCCCCTCCCCCCAAAAAAAATTCGGTGGAAAATTGTCAACAGAAATGTCAGAGAGAAATGGGATCGTAGCAATGTGATGGATAAACCTTGGCAAGAATGGTAAGATAGATGGTTTCCCTTCCAAAAATCCCCTCTGTCACCTCCTCCCGGCTCCATGCAAAAATGTCACACCCCCCATCCCATCCAAGCTACTCCTTTAAATTAATCCATTTGTCTCCATCTATGAATGGTTACGTGTGCCAAGCATCAGATTCAATTCAGTAGAGTCACAGAATGGGAGAGTTCGAATTTTCAAATCAGTCAATCAATAAGCATTTACTAAGTATTTGCCACATGTCAGGCACAGTACGAGCATCCTGGACACAATTACAAACAAGCAAAGCAGTCGCTGCCCTCAAGGGGCTTACCATCCAGTGGGGAAGCTGATGCAGAAAGGGAAAGCTGGAAAGAGGAAGCCTGCCTCTTGAAGTCAAGAGTTCCCTCTCCCTGGAGGACTTTAGGCAAAGTGGGACTGATCATTGACCACACATGCTGAGAGTCATTTCAGGGACACACGTTGGACTAGATAAACTTTGAGAAGCCTTTGGTTTCTGAGATTCTAAGACTAGATGCTAGTTTTGAGTCCCTTCTGAGATTGCCTGTGTATGAACTATCAAATAATCTAATTAGAGCTTTCAAAGCTTGCCCCTTATATTTATCTGCTTTTCTTCCCAGTCTTATATGAATGTGTAAAAAAAAGCTATTTCATTGCACAGAGCAGAGCTGAAGAACAGAGAGTCAGATGTCTGAGACCTGAGAGGGTTTTTTGGTTCCTTTCAAGTAACTCTATGATCTTTTGCAGTTCTTTTAACCTTTTTATGTTTTAGCAGGACTAATCAGAGCAAAACCTCATCACTGCTCCCCTGCTCTGAAAGGAGAGGAGTGACCTGAAGGAGATGCAACATCATGTCAGAGCCCTTGTGCACCCTTTAAGGCTGTAGTCAGGTCATGTTTTCCACAGGAGGCTTTTCTAGATCTCCTCAGACAAGACTCTTTCAACACACCCCCACAATAGCCTTAGTACTGACTTGTTGATGTTTTTCAAGCACTTATAATTGATTCAGTAAATAGAATGCTGGGCCAGAAAGCAGGAAGACCTGAAATCAAACCCAATCTAGAAACTTCCTAGTAGTGTGATCCTGGGCAAGTTACTTAACCTTGCTTACCTCAGTTTCCTCATCTGTAAAATAAGCTAGAGAAGGAAATGGCCAACCACTCCAGATGGGGTCTCATCTTGATTGAAAAGACTAAACAACATCAATTGAATCTTAAATTCAAAGAGTTTCCTTCCCCTAGAATGTAAACTTCTTGAGAGCAAGAAGGGAATGTCTCTTTTGGACAGAACACAGGTCATTGTACCCCTGGATCTAATAGGAACTCTAATAAATGTTTCTTGAATGAAATATGAAATAAGCAGAGCTCATTTCTTCTGATAATGAGTTTAAGTGCTAGACCACTCTAAAAGAAACTTACTGGCTCCCACTTATTTGTATATCCTATGTTTGAATTGTGTTTCCAATAAGAGGGGGATTTGTGCTGAGCCATCTGAGGGGCCATTGGTACTATTGTGTTTGGAATCAAAATAATGTAGATTCATCCAGCCTTAAATGTTAACTGCCTGTGTGATCCCAAGCAAGTCGCAACATCCCTTAGGACCTCTGTTGCCTCAGCTATTTCATTTGGAAAAGGAAGGCTCCAAAAAGGAGGTGGGAGCAAGCAGCTAGGTAGAGCAATAGATAGAGCACTAATATAGTCACTTAACTCTGGAGAGGGGGGGGGAGAGAGAGAAAAAAAGAACAAAAGAAAGGAAGATGAGTGTTTAGACTTCCTTACTTCTATGATCTCTTGAAGCTTGAAATCTATGATTCTACAACACCCTAAGCTAGTGTTGCTTGTGTTACCTTTCTTTATTCAGTTGGAGAGTCAACTGGGAAGACCCTGGATGTGTCATCCCACACAGGGCCCTGGCTTGAACTGTGGCTCTGCCATGTATTATGCATCCGATATTAAGCAAGCTAACTTGACTTCTTTGAGACTCAGTTTTTTCATCCACAAAACTGGGATAATATTCTTTGCCTGACTTGTCTCATGGTGCTGCCCTGAGGCATGGGTTTGGACAAAGTATTGTAGGTAAGAGAACTATTTCTTAAATTTCTTTTTTTTCAATGAAAAACCATCAACTTTTTCTCACTTCCCCATTGCAGAGGATGAAAGAAAAAAAAAAAAGACAAACAAAAACCTTGAGCAGATGTCCGTAGTCAGGCAAAGCAAAAGCAATTCCCCCCATATCCATCAATTGGGGAATGGCTGAACAAATTGTGGTATATGAATGTACTGGAATATTATCATTCTATAAGAAATGATGAGCAGGCTGATTTCAGAAAAGCCAGGAAAGACTTATGTGAACTGATGCTGAGTGTAGTGAGTAGAACCAGGAGAACATTGTACAGAATAACAGCAAGACTGTGCGATGATCGACTGTGATGGACTTTGCTCTTCTCAATAAGTGGTGATGAAAGACACTTCCAGGAATTTGGGATGGAAAATGCTACCCATATCCAGTGAAAGAACTATGGAGCCTGAATGAAGATCCAAGCACACTATTTTTACTTTTTTCTCCCTTTCTTATGGGGAGTCATTGAAGGATTTCTTGGGGGAAACTTCAGAAGAAACCACTCTTCTAGACACCAGAACTCCAGATCTGTTATTAACAAGCTGAATGATCTTGGGATCACTACAGAATTTTCTAGAATATCAGTTTCCCCAACCCCAAAGTGGAGAGAATAATCCTTGGCTTAGTTGTCCAGGATAAGATGTGGATCAACTGTGTTTATGTAGATGAGAATATATTTTGAATCCTAAGATATACACAAATATGAGATTCCCATCTTTTTTTGAAGATTGTAAGATTTCATTTTTATAATAAAGCTTTTTATTTTCAAAACATGTTGTATGGATAATTCTTCAACATTGATCCCTGCAAAACCTTGCAAATTTCCCCTGCCTTTTCCCTACCCCAAGATAATATCTAATAATATCTAATAACATCTAATAGATGTTAAACATGTTAAAATATATATTAAATCCAATATATGCATATGTATTTATACAATTATTTTGCTACACAAGAAAAAGCAAATCAAAAAGAAAAAATGAGAAAGAAAATAAAATACAAGCAAACAACAGCAAAAAGAGTGAAAATGAAGTTATGGTATATGAATGTTGTGGAATATTCTATAAGAAACACTCAGTAGGATGATTTCAGAGAAGCCTGGAGAGACTTGTATGAACTGATGCTGGATGAGTGAAATGAGCAGAACCAGGCGATCATTGTACATGACAACAGCAAGACTATATGATTCTGATGAACATGACTCTTTTCAACAATCAGATGATTCAGGCCAGTTCCAATAATCTTGTGATGGAGAGAGCCATCTACACCCAAAGAGCGAACTGTGGGAACTGGGTGTGGGCCACCACATAGTATTTTCACTCTTTTTATTGTTTTTTGCTTGCATTTTATTTTCTTACTCATTTACTTTCCTTTTAGATCTGATCTTTATTGTGCAGCATGGTAATTGTATAAATATGTTTATACATAACAAAGAGTGAGAATGTTATGTTGTGATGTATACTCAGTCCCCACAATCCTCTCTTTCTGGGTGTAGATGGCTTTCTTCATCACAAGACCATTGGAAGTGGCTTCAATCATAAGATAGCCATCTTTAAGCTACAAAGGGGGACTGAATTTACTCATTCATTTAAAATGTATTTATCAATAATATCTGCATGTGAGCTAATATTCTAGGGTCACAAAAAGAACTTGAGATAAATACTATTAAGTGACTCCCCACTGCTTCCCAAGTATGGCTTTATCTACCTGATGCTCAGGGCTCACTCTACCACTTCAAATGCACCGCTCTCTCAAGCTTGTTTGAAATTTCTCCGAGTCAACTTGCCAACTCCCAATTCCGTTGGGAATATCCCATTCTTCCCCCTAGGCTGTGTAGGTAGGGGTAGTGCCAGCCCACTCTGTGGCCACTACTTCCTCTTCTGGGAAGGGAAGTGCCAATGGCAATGACCAGTAGTGTGCCTACCTGTGGCCTTTCCCTTTGCCAGGAATGCCCTTTCTCATTAAATTCTCTCCCAGTTCAATTCTTCTTCCTCTATAAATCATCCTAAATGACACCTCTTCTGGGAAGCCTTTCCTGATACCCTTCTCCTCAAAGATTTCCATTGTTAATTAACTAGTGTACATACAATGCATTATGATCTGCAAAATATTTATTCACTTATACTGTAAAGGTTACGATATGGATATTATTATTCCCATTTTAAAGATGAAAAAGCTGAGAATCAGAGTATTCCATGATCACATTATAAATAACTGTCTGAGACAGCCTCTGAATCCAGGTCTTCTGCCTCCAAACCTAGCATGTTCCATGACCACTTTTCCTTGCTCTTACTTTCATCTTGTGCTGATATAAGTGGCAAGGATTTATGAAACAAATTCTTATTTTGACAAGATATCAAGGAGTAGATCAAGGTCCTTCCATCTCTGCTGAGTATCATTTTATATCTTTTCTGCCCTTCATAGTTAAACTTTTTATGAAGGCCATCTATAATGTCTCCTATTTTCTCCTCTCACTCTCTTCATAACCACTTACAATCTGGCTTTATTATTCCACTGAAACTTCTCTCCAAAGTTGCCAGTATCAGATCCAATGGTCTTTTCTCAACCTCATTTTCCTTCTTGATCATGCATGTTGATCATACTCCTACTTGATACTTTCTTCTCTCCAGGTTACAGGATATGGTTCCTCCTGGTTCTTCTCCTCCCTCTCAGACCTCCCCCCAATCTGTCTTTGTCTATCTGTCTGCCTATCTGTCTGTCTCTTTTTCTCTCTGCTTTCTTTGCTGGATCCTCCTCCAGATTATGCTCTCTAGCTATAGGTGTCCCTCAAGTCTCTGCCTGGGTCATCTCTTCTTCCTCCATATTACTTTCCTTGATGATCTCGCCAGTTCCCATCATGATGATTTCTGCACCTATTTCTCCTTCCCCAAATTCTCTGCTGATCTCCAATCTCATACCTTTCAGACATCTTGAGTTGGACATCAAGGAGCCATCTTAGACTCAATAAGTCCAAAGAAGAACTCATTATCTTTTCCTCCATTCCCCCCTATTAGTATAGAGGGCAGCAATATCCTTCTAGTCCCTAAAACTTGAAACCTAGTTGTCCTCCCTCTCATCCCCATATCTAAGTTCTTTCCATTTCACTTTTGCAGCACTTCTTGAATAAACCCCCTTGTCTGCCGAACACTTTCCCCACTCTGATGCAGACTCTGGACACCTCATGTCTTGATAGGAACACACACACACACACACACACACACACACACACACACACACAACCTCAATGAGCACCAGGTGTTTCCTTTTGCGTCGTGGTCAAATACCAAATGCTATAGTTGGCATTCAAAGCCATTTATAAGCTCCCTCCCTTTACCTTTCTAGCATTCTTCCACCTTACTTCCTCAATACATCCTTTTCAGTCTACAGACACCAGCCTCTTGGCTGTTCCATGAATAAGAGAGACTCCATCTCTCAGCTCCAGCCATTTTCTTTGACTATCTTATCCTCATCCTCACCCCTACTTATGTTCTACGTATCCTCTTCAACTACTGCCCTCTCTGGCTTCCTCTGAGTCCCAAGTAAATCCCCACATTCAGGGCAGTGAATAGAGTGCTTGACCCAGAGTCAAAAGACTTGAGTTTCAATCTGTCCTCACTTACTTTCTTGCTGTGTCTCCCTGGGCAAGTTACTCAACCCTGTTTGCCTCAGTTTCCTCATCTGTAAAATGAGCTGGAGAAGGAGATGGCAAATCATTCAATAATATTGGCAAGGAAAAGTCCAAATGGGGTCACAAAGAGTCAGACATGACTGGAAAATAACTGAACAATAAGAAAAGAGAGAAAAGAAATAACCCCTGAAAGTTTGGGAGGCCAAGTCCTGCTGTCATAAGCCAGAGCCTTCATTAATCATCCAAAGAGGAAAAAAAAGTTAAATTAGGTCATGACAGATATGGCTTTAGCTAAGCTGAACCAAGGGTCATTCTCAAGAAAACTTACAGGGACTGCTCCTAAATCCTTTTCTGTATTTCTGTTTGAGTTCTATCACTTTCCAGGCCAGATACCTCACGAAAGGGAAGAAGACTGGAAAATCTGTAGTGGTGATGTCTCCCTAGCCCTTCTCTATGGTCTGGGTAAAAGCTAAACAAAGAAATAATTGGTGTCCATTCAAGCCAAATTTTAAAAATCCACAAAAACTACTTCTTCCATCAGCAAGCTCCATCTTTCTCTTATACTGTCACTCTTCCCATTTTCTTGTATTTTTCAACTAATAAGCACTTTTTCTCTCTTTCTCTCTCACTTTCTCCTCCATTTAAGAGAAAAAATTAAAACAGAACCTTGTAACCCTTTGCATAGTCAAGTGTAACAAATCCCTCCAATGTTCTTGTCTGAAATGGGTATGTCTTTTGCTCTTGGTTAGGAGATGGGCTGGAATTGTGCCTGAGGAAACTGACCACTCCCTGAGCATGACATGATCTCCCTTCTTTCATTGATAGCTCTGAGTTCCCTTCCTGATCTGGCTTTTCTGACGTTCCCTCCTGCCTCATCCCTATTTTTCTTGTATGTCCTAGATTTTATCCCTTTTTGTCTCCTCCTAGTATCAACCTGGCCTGAATGCCTGGATTATTCTTGTGCTGCTGCTGACCCTGTTAGTATGACCCTGCCTCTAATTCTACACTGTAATCCCAGAATTTCAGATCTGGAAGATGTCTTATCTTCCTAAATTGTATGTATCCCATAATTATTTTTATTTTTTTTCTCTTTTTTTTAAAATTTAATTTTATTTAATAATAACTTTGTATTGACAGAATCCATGCCAGGATAATTTTTACACAACATTATCCCTTGCAATCACTTATGTTTCGTTTTTTCCCCTCCCTCCCTCCTCCCCCCCCAAGATGGCAAGCAGTCCTATATATATTAAATATGTTGCAGTATATCCTAGATTATGTATCCCATAATTAAACAAGAATGCTCACTACAATATACCTGATAATTGCCCAGTGTCATCAACTGTTTTTTTAACCCCTTCCAACTTTCTATCATGCATAAATTTGGAGTCCATCTTCAATGTCTCCATCCAAGTCATCGATGAAGATGTGAAACTACAGAGAGCAAAATACAGAGTCCTGGAGAACTCCATTGTTTGAAAATGGGGACTTTTTTTTTTTAACAGAGTTTGCCCAATTCTCTTTTTGGATAGCTTATGGTAAAAAGTTTTTCAGACAACTAACTTCAGTTTATCTTTTTGTAACTTTTACCCTCTGCTACTGGTTCTGTCCTCTGGGACCAACCAGAATATCATGGTCCTATTTCTCTATAAGAACCCTTCATCTATTTGAAGATACATCCCTCCACTCCCCAGACTTCTTGGCTGCATTTCCCAATATCCAGGTCCTCATATATGATGGAAACAAGACTCTTCACTAGCTTGATGAGCTTGTTTTAAATAACCCCCAGTTTATCGGTGGTTTCCTTAAGCTGTGGTACCCAGAATTAAGCACAATTTCCCTGAAGTATCACCTCCCTTTCTCTATAAGCGATGCTTCTCCTAGTGCATCCCAAAATCACATTCCCATTCTGGGCCACCATATCCTACTGACTTGTACTGGGCTAGCCGTCAACTAAAATTCCTAGATCATTTTCAGAACCACTGCTCTCTAACCTTCAGAACCTGCTATCTAAGACTTCTCCCATTTTATATTCATGAAGTTATTTTTTAGCCAAGTATAGGACTTTCCATTTATCTCTATTGAAGTCCATTTTACAATGATCCATTTGGATCCTTGACGCCGTCATCCACCATGTTAGTTAGCTATGCCTCTGAGTGCTGCTCCATCTGTACATTTGGTCAATATGCTGTCTATACATTTATCCAGATCACTGATAAAAATGCCAGGCAGCTCGGTGGAAAGCACAGATCCTTATGGCCCTCCACTGGAGACCCCCTGAATATTGACACTGAACTCTGAACAAAGAGTCTTTGAGTCTAGCGATCCAATCAGTTTGGAATCCATTGTATTATTTTCTTTATATTATTATATTTTCTATATGTTATTATATTATTTTTATTTCATGTTTTCCCATCTTCTCCACAAAAAATATAATTTATCTAAAGTTTAGCTAAAATCTAAATAACTCACAGCAGCTTCATTCTTCTCATGAACTAATATGATAATATTGTTCAGAAAGAAAGAAAGAAGAAAGAGACAGAAGAGAGACAGAAAAACAGACAGACAGAGGCAGGGAGACACAGAGAGGGAGAGACAGTCAGAGAGAGACAGAGAGACAAAGATAGAGAGGAGCACATATATACACAGAGAGACAGAGACACACAGAGAGAAACGTGGTCATTCTGGCATGACTTATTCTGGACTAAGCCAATACTGGCTCTTTGTAATCATCACTTTTTTTCTAAATATTTGCCAATCGGCTCTTTAATAATTTGGTCTATAATTTTCCAAGGAATCAGAGTCAAGGGAAGTTACACAGCAGATAGACAGTCAGGGTTGGAGTTGGGAAGACCTGCGTTCACATTTCACTTTAGATACTTTCTGGCTATATGACCCTGGATGAGTCACTTTACCTTTGCTTGCCTGGATTTCCCCATCTGTAAAATAGGGACAATAAAAGCAATAACAAGTTGTTATAAGGATCAAATAAGATAATAGTTGCAAACTGCTTAGCACACAGTTCCTGGAATGTAGTCTAGTTAACATTAAGCAAACATGTCTATAGTTTGCAGTTTCTTTTGTCTTCCTTCTAAGGAAAATTGAAGCAGCATTTACTTTTCGCCAATCTTGTGGTAATATTGTCCACAATCTTTCAGATCTCACTGATGGTGACTCATCACAAACTCCTTTCCTTCTGTCAGAATTGTAGGATGATTCATCTGGGCCAGGTCATTTGAATCTAAGGACAATGAAGGTCCTCTTGCTCTTCCCTTACTTATGTTGGGAAACCATTACCCAATAGTTCTTTTGGTGCTGCCTTTTCTTTTCAAAGAAAACAAACAAAATAAAATTTGTTCAGCTTCTATCTTCTTCTCATTATTAGTTATCATCTTCCCATTCACTCCCCCCCAAAAGTTCTCTCTTTCTACTTGTTCTGAGTTTTAAGATTCCTGATGACGTTTTAACTGGCTCCTACCATGTTTATCATTATTCTTGGCTATCTGGCTTCCTTCCATCTGTTATTATTATTTTATAATCCAAATGGGTTGCAGGGGTTCTCAAACTTTTTAAATAGGGGGCCAGTTCACTGTCCCTCAGATTGTTGGAGGGCCGGACTAGAGTAAAAACAAAAACTTGGTTTTGTGGGCCTTTAAATAAAGAAACTTCATAGCTCTGGGTGAGGGGGATAAACATCCTCAGCTGCTGCATCTGGCCCCACTGTAGTTTGAGGACGCCTGGTAGGGAGTTACCTACACATCTCCTATGTTCAATTCAATTTGGGAGACCTGGGTTCAAATTCCAGTTCCAAGGGCTCTGAGTCCAACCTAGCTCGATGGATTAACTCTATGTTCCATTCCCCAAACATGACATTGGATCTCCCATCTCCATGCCTTATTTCATCCCATAACTAAAATTTTCTCCCCCTTCATGCTTTAGCTCATTCCCCACCTAGAATTCTCTTTTCCTTCCTTTCCCCCTTTTAGTACTCAGCTCAGATTCTGTCCCCTTTATGAGTTTCTTCTTGATTTCCCCAGCTAATTCCTCCAAAATTACTTGGTTTTTATTTGCCACTTATATTTACTTATCCATCTACATGTTGCTTTCTCCCAATAGATGACAAGTGCCTTAAGGGCAGAGATTTTTAATTTGTTTCCTTCTCTAAATAAAAGAGGTCAAATGAAGGAAGAAAGTCTATTTCTCCCAAATTCCTGGTCTACTGATCTATTATCCTAGTTAGCACCGGAATCATATCACATGGAATAAGATACTAAAGAAACAAACAAAAAAAAAAAAGGAAGGAAAAATCCATTTAGTAAAAACTGCCATGTGGTGCCAGACACTCTAAATATATCATTTCTTTTCGTCCTCACCATAACTCTAGGCAATAGATACCATTTATAATCCCCATTTTACAGTTTAGGAAACTGAGGCACAAAGAGATTAAGTGACTTGCTCAGAGTCACCTAGTCTTGACTCTAAAATCAGAGCTCAATCTGCTAAATCAGGAACCTAATTGCTTCTAGGAAAAGGAAAAATGGAACTGGGATTCAAACCCAGCTCTGATTATAAGTTTCGGGTTCTAGCCATTACCCTGCACTCCTTCCATCCATGATAAAAATTACCTACTCAATTACCACAGGGAAATAGTTTGCCTTCCCAAGGCCCTCAGAGAACAGGAATGAGAACAGGTGACAAATGGAGCCAGCTGTTTGGAAACACACCATTTCTTCTGCAGGCAGGGACAGCGTTTGACTAGATTGAAAGGCAGAGCCTGGGTCCCCAGGGCTTCCCATTGTATTCAAATCATTTTAAAATCAGGAAGCTTTGGGAGAGCTTGGTGCCACCTCCTTTCTGAGGCTCTTAGAACTTGGAGAAAAGTAAGATTTAGGTCGCACATTTTATTTTTTTCTTCCCCCAGAGTTTTCTATAAAGTGTTACACTGAAAATATGTCATCCTATTAATGTCTCTCTTATTCCCCTTCCCAATCCTCCCAATCTTTAAGTGGATCACGCTCATTTTTTCCCTTTGTCAAGTGGAGAAAATGCTTAGATTTTGAAAAGATGCAATACATAGATTGGTGTTCGACAAGGCATCACCCAGTCCTGTCGATAATGACAGCAAATGCAGAATGTTCTTTGAATGTTTTCAGGTGATCTGAACCCAAGGGGGAAAGCTAGCAGCTTGGCAGTGGAGTGGTTAGCTCCCTCCACAAATGGAACATTTCTTCACACTATAGATAAATGGCTTTGGCTGCATTTTGAAATCTTATTCCATGCAATCGGACTGCAGGGATAACTAGGCTAATAAAGAGACCAATTGATTGGGAATTTGGGAGACCAACATTCAAATTCCAGCTTTCCTACTCATCAAGGACAAGCTCTTAAAGTACAGAGACCTAGTATTCCTCCTACACAAGTGAGGGAATTGAGCTAGGTAAGGTTAAAAGTCTTCTAATTTGAAATCTATGATAGGAGGTGACATATTACTTAGCTTGCTGGACTTGGGATTAATAATTCTTCAGTACAAATCCACCTGCTAGATGTGGCAAGCCGCTAACCTTGTTAATCTAACCTGGGCAAGCTACTTGACCTCTGTCATCCTCAATTTCCCCATCTGTAAAATGAGAAGAATAATAGCAGCTAACATCCAGGCTTGTAATTAGGATCAGATGAGTTAATATCTGATGAGATGGTATCTGATTAAACTAAATAGTTGTTGTCCTTTGTGTTCAGAGAGGATTCAATTGATGTTACTATGGTGAGGATGTCCATCTGTGATGATCAGACCACTACAAGCTCAGAAGGCTCTACCATAGCCCAGGAACAATTAGTCCATAAGAACATTCGGAGTGAAGTTGTCTCTAAATCTGAGCATTTTGCATTTCTTTTGAGTTACTGCCCTTGTGTTTCTTCATAGAACATAGTGTCTTTGATGCAGAACACCATGCTGGGTAGTCTTGTACCAATGTCTCTTTCCCATGTCACACAATTGATTCCACAGTTCTTCAGAGAGACCTTGAGAGTATCCTTGTATCACTTCTTCTGATTCTGAGTGAACATTTGCCTTTCATGAGTTCTATATAAAATAGATTTTTAAACAAACATGTTTGACAATCAAACAACATGGCCAGTCCATTGGAGTTGCACTCTGCAGTAGAGTTTGGATGCTTGAAAGTTTAACTCAAGAGGGAACACTGAAGTTCAATACCTTATACTGTCAGGTGATCTTCAGAATTTTCCTAAGAAAATTCAAATGGAAGCAATTCAGTTTCCCAGCATGATACTTCTTCCTCACACTTTTCTTCAGAACCTCCTAAAAATGGCAATATATGTGTTAACCTCATCCTCTATGTGTATCCCTGGAAAGTATACTGCCAAGGAGTGAACTTATCCACAGCCTTCAGAATTTCTCCATTTGCTGTAACCAGTGGTATATCATGTGGATGGTCCGTTGCTTCCTGGTGGGCAACTTCTGCTTTATCAGTGTTAATAGACAGGCCAAAATTAGCACAAGAAGCAGAGAACTGTCCATGTTAGGTTGCATCTCAGCCACAGGGTTGTATGAAGTATACAATCATTCATGAGCAAAAGATCATGTTCTAATTCTTCTTCTACTTTAGTCTTGGCTTGTAAACATTTCAAGTTAAATAATTTACCACTGGTAATGATGCCATTTTCACCCATATTGACAGCATCTGACAACACTGCTGAAAACTTCATGGAAGCTTGGGAGCAAGCACACAACCCTGCTTAACTCCACTGGAGACTGGGAAAATGTAAGTTTTATCCATTATCCGAAACCCATGCACATCATGGAACTGGCGTACAATCGTAAGGACCTATGGGGAACCAAAATTTGCCATGATTTTCCACACACCTTCATGAGTAATTGTATCAAAGGTCTTGGTCAGCTTGATGAACATTGTGAACAAAGCTACATTTTGCTCCTGTTATGTCTTGCCCAGGAGATAGAGTGCTCGACCCAGACATTTTCCTGAGTTAAAATATGGCCTCAAACCATCTCTAGCTGGGTGACCCTGGGTAAGTCAATTAACCCTGTTTGCCTCACTTCCTTAACAAGCTGGAGCAGGAAATGGCAAACCATTCCAATATCTTTGCCAAGAAAATTCCAAATGGCATCATGAAGCATCAAACATAACTGGAACAACTAAACAAGAACTTAACAAAATGGAAGCAGTATTGAACTTAGAGTCAGTGATAGTGTTCAAATTATACTTCTTCTACTTACCATTCTTCAAGAACTATATAAATACTATAATCATCTTCTTCATCATCATTATAGTCATCCGCATCCTCATCTTCATCATCATCATCCTAAGATCCCAAGTTTCTACTTGTGTTCTTTGTTTAGATATTCTGTGTCTTAAAGTTCTGGCCATTTCCCCCTTTTTATGTTCTAAAGCACTTTCTATTTCTGAATTCTGTTGTAGGGCCCCTACATCTCTAATATTCTATGTTTTAAGGTCTCTCAACCCATTACCATTTTATGTCCTAAGGTCCTTTCCAACCCTGACATTAATGGTCTAGGACCCTTTCTAAGAGTCCATGAATCCCTAAATGTCAGTTTCCTAGAGATTTAATGGCAAGAAGAAAAGGAGCAAAGACAATGGTCTGCATTCTGTGTTGCTTTAGGACAGAGGTAGGCCGGTTCTCCAAAGCCCATGAAATCATATGCTAAGGCAACTGCAGGTTATGATGAGCTAAAAGCGAGGTGCAACTATCTCCTACTGTTTGAGTTCTATAAGTTGATAATTTCATACAGTTCATGAATGATGTTATAAAAATCCAAATGGCCTTTGGCAGAAAAAGAGTCCCCTACCCCTGCTTTAGGGGGTCATTTTCTGCTAAGGAGTACTGAAAAATAAAGTATTCCATTTATTCTTTTTTATTACAAATTCATTTTGTTTTCAATTTATGGAACAAAACAAATATTTCCATAACACAGTACATTAAAAATATGATTGCATATGTTTTTTTCCCTTCCCTTTCTCCTACCCCTGCCCTAGAAATGGCTACATTAGACACAAATGGATGTGTGTGTGTGTGTGTGTAAAATTATTTTATTCACAGTTCTATTTCTTAGCTCTTTCTCTGGCTACAGATAATGTCTTTCTTCACATGCCCCTTAGTTTTAATTAATTTAATTTTAATGCATAATAGTGAAAATGACAGTTGCTCAAAGTTGCTCAAAATATTGTTCTTAAAGCAATTTGCCTATTACTATATACAATCTTCTCTTGGTTCTGCTCACTTTGCTCTTTATCCTTGCACACAAGATTTTCAAGCCTTTCTAAAGTGATTAAGCTCAGCAGTTCTTATTCTTGCTAAATATTCTAAAATTGAAATCATTCACTAAGTTCCATTAGTTTCTTGATTTAAGACTTTCTTTCTACATAATACTCTAGACAAAGATAGGAGTATGAATCAAGAAACCTAGGATCATTCTAAAATAACTTCCCTAAATACTATGAGTGATCATTTAAGCAATTAGCAAGGAATCCTTGATAGTAGGCATTGGCAAGGTCATGGTTTGAGTCATGTAAACTTGATTTGAGGGTCATTTAGCAAGATTTCTCTGCTCTTTGCCTATGGCTTCTCACTGGGTTTTGTGGTTTCAACATTCAGTTCCCTGCAGATGAGAGATCTCTTTGTTCTTCAAGGCTTCCTTGAGTTTCAATCTTTTATCTCCAGCTTCAAGCTGGGAGTTTCTCCTTACTATCTTTGTAGGACAGAAAACTCAACAAGTCTTCAACCAAAGTCATCATATTCAAAACTTGGCCTGGTCCTGGGTAGTTATAAATTTCTGATTCTTTGTCCATTATATCTACGTCCTGTTGATTCAATACCTACCCTGTTGCCATAGGCCAAGAAAGTTCAAGCAACATTTGAGGTTCTAACACAGAGCTCAAATTTTATTTATTGAAATTATATTTTTGTGAATAGAGACTAAATAAATTTAAGTGGTTGTATAATGTTTAAGTTTTCAATAAAACATTAGAAAAACAATAGAACTGGGGTGGGGTCACTTTAATAAATGGAAGAATAAGATTAGGAAGAATCTTTTGAAGGAAAGTAGGATTTTCCAAGATGTGGAAATGAAAAGGAAAATCATTTTTGGCATAGGAGACAAGGCTGTGCAAAGATAAAGAGATGGGAGATAGAATGTGACTGTAGGGAAGTGAACAAAGAAGGAGAATATGGAATTTCCAGGGTGAGAAACATGGAGAGCTCCCCACATCAAGTAAGTACCAGGAATGGACTCTGATTATGATACAGTAAACCTGAGAGCAGGGCCCATGGCCTAGTAGTGAGAGAGATGGTTGTATGAGCCAGAAAAAGAATCAAAGAATATATTATAAAGTGTTAGATGCATTCATCCAGTTCAATTCCTTCATTCTACAAAAGTGGAAACTGAGGCTCAAGGAGAGGATGTTACTTGTGCAAGGTCACATGTATCTAGTTGCAGATTCAGGAATACAACTCCACACTAACACTTGCTATGTCTGGGCAAATTGCTTTATCTCTGTGCCTCAGTTTCCTTAACTGCAAATGAAACCGTCCAACATTCCTTCCAGCTTATAGGCAGTTATCCTCTGATCTCAATTTTTCTAATCCCAGACTTCTTTCTACAGCACTTCCTCATTTCTGTTCAGTGATGCTCTTGCTTCTTACAGCTGCCTTCCACAGGAAGGCCAATAAGAAAACATCTGCATGTGAAGGACTTTGTAATTCTCCTCTCCCTCCCCCCGAGGAACAATGTTTTCATAGAGCTCATCGGCAAGGTTCCATTCTTGGGCTGATAACGCTATAAAAGAATGGTACAGTTAATTATTGGTGAATTAGAGGGAAAGTGCTATCTAAATTCTTATGACATCCACATTACCATCAAATGAGTTTATTGTGATTAAAATGATTAATGATATTACAGTAAATACAGGAGAAATTAAAATCCCCAACACAAAGCCTGCTAAAGTCTTATTATCACGAGCACATATAACGGCAAAAGTGAGTGTTTTTACTGTTAGTTGTCTTAGGAAAATAGTGAGGAGAAAGCATTTGAAACCAAGGGAATTTCAGAAATTTTAGAGCCCGTTTTCAAAAGCCGGCTCTTTTTTATTATGTTTTATGCATTCATTTGGGGGAGGCAAGGAAACACAGTGAAGAGAGCACAGTCTAGAGACAGGAATACTTATCTTCTTGAGTTCAAATCTGGCTTCAGACATTTCCTAGATGTGTGACTCTCAGTAAGTCACTTGACCATGTTTGCCTCAGTTTCCTCATTTGTAAAATTAGCTGGAGAAGGAAATGGCAAACCTGTCTGGTATCTTTGCCAAGAAATCCAAACTAGGGTTATGAAGAGTTGCACATGACTGGGCCATACCAACAAATTCATTCATTCAGACATTTAGTAAATGCTTATTATGTGACAGACATTGGGGAGGCAAAACCAAATAATCCCAATTTTCAAAGATCTTATAGTTTATTGAATGAAAAACAACATTTACACAAGTAATAAGATATAACTATATACATAATATGGACAATGTGTAGGATTTAGAGTGAGGGAAACATATCTCTGCCATTTTCTACCTTAGGCAAGTTACTTAACTAGCTCAATGACATAGTACTTTGAATGATGACTTTGCAGTCAGAAAAATTATTATAATTTATTATAAGAAAAACCATATGTCAATATGATCATGTAATATTATATGATAAAAAACTTTCATTATCATCATTGATATAATGCAGATCAAACAAGAGATGTGTCATGTGTACATTTTCAAAAAAATTCACAGAGTTGCTTGTTGAACATTTATCAGTTCTGCCCCTCTGAAGGCTGACTGTCTCCCAGAAGTCCGGCGAGTCCCTCGTTGTATCCCTCTCCTACTCTCTGACCCCATTATTTATTCCATGAGTGAGTAAACAAATACATTCTGTAATCTTGGATGGCCTTCATGGAGAAGGAGGGAAGCAGACATATACAGACGGATGCAGCGAATTGATGTAAATCTGGAGACGGAACACTGGGCAGGAGGCAGCAGGTTCAGTGACTCTGGGAAAAAAACAACTTCTATAGCTAAAGCCCATGGAGCTTTCCGATTTTATAAATGCCTGCAATGGAAGAGAACTTATAACAACTTATTTAATCCGCTACCTTCTCACTCAAGGATTCCCGTCTACAAATGCAGCCTCTGATGTTTCCCTCTGATAAGTTGCAAACACACCAGCGCTAGCTTCCAAGGGGCTCCTGCAATCTCACAGGCCTAGGTGTGATTCCTGATACTGTAAAATCTCTTTACGGGGAAGCCTTGGGGGCTGTCAAGAGCAGTGGGACCTTCCTGAGTGTTTGCACTTAGAGAGGCAGATAAGGGATACTCTGAACCAGGGACCACTGGAAATTGGCTTGGGCAGACTCAAAGCCAGAGTGTTCATTTTTCAAAAAGAAGCTTTGGGCTATTTTTTTTACTCTACTCTTAGGATTCCTGACTTTTTTTTTTTCAAACATCACCTTCTGGAGGAGTCCTGCTCCCTTAATCCTCCTGACTTTTCCCCTCTAAAGTCCAACTACTGCTTGGTACCAAACACAGTATCTTGTAAATTTTTGAGGCTGTTTAGTTTTTCAGTCGCGTCCAACTCTTCTTGACCCCGCTTAAGGTTTCCTTGGCAAAGACACTAGAATGGTTTGCCAATTCCTTCTCCAATTCATTTGATATATGGGGAAACTGAGGCAAATAGGTTGAACTGACTTGCCCAATGTCTCACAGCGAGTAAGTCTGAGGCTGGATGTTAAATCAAGAAGAAGACTATTCCTGACACCAGACCTGTCACTCCACCCCATAGTACCTTGTACATAATAAGCACTTAATAAATACTTGTTGAATGACTTATGATTTGGTTTCCTTCTTTCTCAATAATTTCTTAGACACTTACTAATTTAATTGTGTGAAACTGGAGAAATCATTTAACCTCTCACAACTCCAGTTTCCTCATCTGTAAAATAGATATAATTCAAAACCTATCACAAGCTTGTTATCAATATTTAAAGCCCATTCTAAACATTAAAGTCTCCTAAGAGAATAGAAAAGAGAGGGTAAAGGCTTAAATAAAGGTAGAAGTGGAGAAAAGAGGATACTCTTATATATTCTGAAAACACAGAATTGATCAAATTTAGAAACTGAGTGGATTTGAGGATGGGGTGAGGGAACTGGAAGAAATAAAGGAACTTCCAAGTTTCTGAATCTGTATGACCAAAAAGATGACGTAGCCCACTATTCAATTGCAAATTCATTAATCTTAGAAATTATATTTTATTCATCTTTGATGATTCCTCATGTCTATGTGGTGATTAAAAGTTGACAAAGACTATCAAATTCTAATCCATTGGCTCTTCACATCAACTTTATCGGATAGGCAGAGCAAATATTATCATTCCCATTTTATACGTGAAACAAACAAACAAATTCAGGAAGATGTAAATTTTTCAAACCAGACCTTCTGAGGACTTTTATCTAGATTCTCTCATTTCAAGTCCAGGTTTCTTTGAGTTACATTAATTTGTCTTTTAGTATCTAATTAAATTGCATCTAAAGTCTCCCCCACATTTAGTAGCAAATACTCCCTAAACAGCTACAATTTATATTGTCAGGGGTTAGAGCTACTGGCTAATGATGAAAAAACTCAGCTAGTAAAACTTGAATACTTGAAAACAAATTTATTGGGCTGAAATTTAGGGTAAAGTCAGGCTGTCCTTGGTGACAAATGCACATGGATGCAACTTCCAGAGAGACCAGAGCAATTCCAGTTTGAGGACATGTGTCTCCAGTTCTAGAGGGTTTCTCTGGCTTCCTTCCAGAAGCTGATGGCCATAGGCATAAATGTTAACAGCTGGCTTGGAAGTGGGGAGCAGCTGCAAAATGGGGTTTTGATCTGTCCTTGCACAGAAGGAATCAAGCCTTCTCTTCCATATTCTCTATTTCTAAAATCTATGTCACATTTGGCTCCTAGAGTCAGAGGTCAACTTGGCCATCCTCTTACCCCAAATTTGTGAAAGTACATATATATGCCCAGGTCCCAGACAAGAAGAGGGTGCTATAGATCAGACTATAGAAGGTGAATCATAACTTTTATTAAATAATGGGAATGGGTGGAGACCAGATCAATTTTAGGAATGCAAATAAATGGATGAAAAAAAGAAAAAATATTATTTAAAGAAACATATCCATGTATACATGCATGTGTGAACCCATATTTATCTTGATCCATTACACCTGTAATTAAACACCTAAAAAAACACCTGTTTTTTCTGACTAAAATCATATGCATCATAACTCATATGGGAGCACAAAGTATTAATTGGTATAATACTTAGCAGGGAATTTTGTCTAGTTTTAATAATGACTACTAAAATGAATCTTGAAAGAAGATAAACCATTCCTTTGTGTCCCCTCTGTGTTTTAGATTGAGTCTAGTTTAATAGAAACAAAGAAGGGTCTTTTTTTTAACAAAGACTAGCCAGACAAGCATAGACATTTTTAGATTATTCCCGTTGGGGATGAGAAGAAGGAGGAATATAATATGGCTCACTCTTGCATTGCTCAGCAAAAGATTAAGACATTTTATAACCCAAAATAAAACCAGACACCCCCATATGAATGCAAACATATTCACACATATACATATAGCCATACATACATACAAATACATACCTGATTATATAGAGATAGCACTATTATTAAATCATTAAAGTTAGAATAATGCAGTATACAATTTAGCACAGCTCAGCCCAGAATCTTACTGCTGAGAGTGATATCATCAGCCAGAAATAGCTCAAATTTATCCAGGGCTTTAAGGTTTACAAAGGCTTTACATTTATTGTCTCATTTAGTCTTCACAACAACCTCTGCTTTACAAATGAGGAAACTAAGGCAGACGATAATTATTGATTTGTCCTTCACCACCTCACTGCTTAAGTATCTAAGGAAGATTTTAAATTGAAGTTATTCCTGACTCCAGCTCTAGGATTCCATCCAATATGTCACCTAGCTTCTCTAATCCCTCGGAGTTATTGTTTTAGAAATGGGAAGAGGTTATTGACAATTAATTGTTCAGCTGATTGCTTTAGGGAACACAGCATATTCTCAACCATTCCCTCTAAGTGAATATTCAAGCAACTGAAAATCTATTATGAAGAAGGGAGAGGAAAAAAAATCAAAATAGGTATTATTTGCCTCTGCTTTTAAGAAAGGTAATTCTGGAATCTGTGGGGAGGAGACCTTTTTGAGAATATATTTAATAGTCTGTTGGGAAAAAAAAGATTAATTGATGAAAATTTTCTTTAATTATTTTAAAAATACATGAGTTATTTTAATATTTTATATGCTCTACGTCTATAAGATGGATTTGAATTAACTGATATGTTCTTTTTTTATTTAAAAAAGCCAAATTCACAAACTAATATGATATTTCATGTATGGCGCTTAGTGTTTATGCTATTAATAATGATATAAAAGAGAGGAAAGGGAATAAGTATTTATGTAATACCTACTGTGTCAGGCATTAAGTTAAGTGCTTTATAAATATTATCTCATTTGATCCTTATCAATAACCCTGGGAGATAACTGCCATTATTATCCCTATTTTATAATTGGGGAAACTGAAGCAAACTGAGACTTGTTCAGCATCAGACAGCTAATAAAGTGTCTTAGTCCCTGAACCCAGGTCTTCTTGACACCAGTCCTGGCACACCATTTCCTGTGTCAGCAAATTCAGTCCCAAGAAGCTAGAAAATATAGCAAATAACAATGACTACACATAGGAGAAAGAGTGTTGGATAGAATAAGTTTACTACTTGGAATTAGGAAGAGTCAGATTAAAATCCTACGTCAAACACTATATGTGTGACCCTAAATGAGTCTGACTCAGTTTCCTTATATCTAAAGTACTTTGTAAACCTTAAAAGATTACATTGGAGCTGCTGGATGGTGCAATGAAAAATACTGACTGTGGAGTCAGGAAGATGTGAGTTAAAATTCAGCCTCAAACACTTAACACTTACTAGCTGTGTCACCCTAGGCAAGTCACTTAAACCCAATTGGCTTGCTAGAAAAAATAAAGGATTCTCTCTCTCTCTCTCTATGTGTCTCTGTCTCTCTCTGTTTCTCTCTCTCTCTCTCTCTCTCTCTCTCTCTCTCTCTCTCTCTCTCTCTCTCTCTTTCTCTCTCTCTTTTATATATATATATATATATATACACATATAAAATGTTAGATATTATGATTATCCTAAGAATTATTCACAAATGCTCTTGACTTCATAATTGAAGACAGTTCTTTTTTCCTTAATCAGGACAAAGACCCTAGAGTATCTGTCACCCCTCTTCTTCTCTGAACACTCCAGGGATCACCCCTATATTACAACTCACCAGTCAGTTTGAGCAATTAGTTTCCCCCTTTGTGACTTGGAATTCCTGATTTACTATTTCTAAGAATTATAAAAGGGAAATTATAACTAAAACTCGAATCTATAGAGTGTTGGATATTATTCATTTCCTATAACCACAGGACAATACAATGTTAGACTATTAGTATATTGAATATTAGATCTGGATAGGGCCTTGCAATGGGTGATGTCAGAGTATAGAATGTCACAAGTAAAAGGGACCTGAGCTTATCTTATCATATCATATCATAGAATCATTGTCTCTGAAATACTAGGTCCTAGAAGGGTAGAATATGAGAACTAACAGGGCCCTTGGAAATAATTTACTTTATTGCTTTATTTTTTTTCCAGAAAACCAAAGTCTAGAAAAATGAACCAACTTGGCTATTGTTATACCTCAGCAGCCTCCCCGCCCTGCCAAATGAAAGAGAGGCTCAATTCCTAAAGTTACCAGGCAAAGTCATGCCTTTAGTCATGACAGAAAGTCCTTTCTCTCTCTAGCAGGGAGTTTGATTATCAACTAGCTGCCGATCCTCACAGCATGAAAGAGTAACAGTCTCCGAGCCTTTCTCTGTATTCTATATCCAAACTCGCAGCTCCATCCCTCTATAGTTTAAGATTAATGCAGAATATTTATATTAATTATTATATTATGATATAATATGATAAAACACATATAAATAGTAATATTTATTATATATTTCTGTACAATTATTAATAATTAATAATAATAGTGATAGTTAAGCTCTGGCATTTTATGTTTCGAGATAATGATTTTGAGAGGAGGATCATGTGTCCCTTTCTTTCTGTCCCTAGCCCTTAGCGAAGCATCTGGCCCACAGTGAGCTACAGACAAATGCATGAAAGAGGTCCCTTCTTGCCCAATATCCTCTGAGTTCATTTCTCATTCAGAGGTCCCTCCTCGCAGTAACTCATTCCGAGGGGCACAGACATCTGTCTGCTCCATCAGAGCCTCCCTGATCAACATCTCAGATGAGACCCTCTGGTGTCCTTAAAGAACCCCAGACTTGGCTCTGCCTTTTCCTGGCTGGATAACTGAGAAGAAATCCCATAATCCCTTTGCAGCTCAGTTTCCTCTTCTGTCAAATGAGGGGGGATGGTCTAGTCTTGGTTATGTGGAAAGTCCCTTCCCATCCCATCATTCTGTGAGAAAGAAATTGAGCGGAGGCCTTCCTCGGGCATATGCCTTCCAAGCCGGCCTGACTATTAATTATCAATTATCAATGTTTGCTTTCAAGTGCTTGACTATTTCTTGCTGGCTCTGTGCACTCTGGGAGCCTAGTGGAATTGGCTTCTCAAGCCACTTCCTGAATAAATTAGCCTATCTGAAAGCTCCCGTTTATCCTCAGCTCTTTGAAATTCACATCATTTGCACCAACATTCAGATCCATTCCAGTCACCTGGGAATACTTCTGCCCATTGTTGCCAGTCTCCGCCTATTTGCCACTCATCTCATCCACCAGGATTTACATTTCAGAAAGGTCTAATCAAAGCCTTCCTGATTGTCACATCCACCTCGGTTACAAATATTCCCTCTAATCAAGAAACCATACATGAAATCAACATGCATTTCTTTCTTGAGTAAATCTTTTTTTCCCGTGCAAATGGGAGAACAAGAGTTACAGCTCCCCAAAACCTAGGATCCCCGAGAAGTCAACATTGGAAGTGGGGGGGAAGGTCTTTCGGGGAATCTATAGTAACGTTTCCTAGAAAATCACAACTTTAAATGCTGCTATTTCTGTCTAATCCAGAAATTCTCACGTCCTGAGTGTCCTTTTGATTGCTTGGTGAAGACTGGTATACAAAGCTCACTATATAGGACACCATTTATATTGAAATCCATTCATTAAAACATTTTAAGTCACAGGTGCCTTGAAATCTATCCATGAACCTCTTATTCCATGGATTCCATGGCAACTCTTGGTTCTTATAACAATGTTTTTTTTTAATTTTCAATATAGTTTATTCCTTTCTTATAAAGCTTTTTATTTTTTAAAACATATGCATTATAACAATGATTTTAAAGAAATAAATATCACTCTCCTCCTCCCCTCAAATGACTTAATGATTATCTAAGAAAAGCCATATTATTACCTAATCACATATATATTTGGAGATTGTTTGCCTTTCTTTTTCTTTATTGATCTCTTCTTAGTATTTCATCATGTCTTAGCTATGAGTTTGATTAGGACTTTTAATTGTTCTCTGTCCCAGTGTCTTCATCTTTTAAATGAGGATATTTATACAATATAGATTTGCACTATGGACTGCCCATTGTTCACTTTGTAAAATACAGAATTCTAAATAATGCGTAAATTTGGAAGGAAAAGTAATCCAATTCAAACATGACTCAATGAATGAAAAGGAAAAATTAGTAAGCACTTACTGTGTGCAAAGTGCCATGCTAAGAAATGGGGACACGTAGACAAAGCAGACATCCTCAGCTCTCAGAGAGCTCACAATCTAATGGGGGAGAAATCATAGGGAAGGTTTCAGCTGCAAGTTAGATGCAAAGGTTTCAAGAACATGAAGGTGCAGACAATGGTCTAACTCTTTTTTTTTTTTTTTTTTTAGCAACATTGCTAAATAAATCCCACCCATTGCTGATGCTAAATTCTTTGCTGGTACCAAGGATTTGATGGCAAGAATTTTCTTTTCTGAGCTTTCTTTTCTGATTCTTCAATAGCTATGACTGTAAAGCACCTGCAAGCTCAGTCCCGGGTCTCCTCTCCTCGGGGATTACTTCCCAGGATGATGGCTGAGGGCCCAGAGATGGAAGCCATTCTCAGGACTCTTCTATTCAAGATGCTGGGCTGTCTCCATCAGGATTAACTGTTGAACCATTTGAGAATGATAAGTCATAAGTGGTAAGAAGTTAACCTTTAATCTTTAATCTGACATCTTTGAAATGTACTGTAATGATTTCCCAACATGCACTAGGTCTCTCAGAACAATGTGGCCATTTTAGGTAACCGTCAGGGTCAGCCTAGAATACAGAGTGCATGGAAGCTTGGAAATGCAATGAAGATAATAAGGGAATGGAGATCACTGGGGAAAGATATCCTTGCTCTAATGAATACTTGTTCAATTGGAAAGTCATCAAAACTTGGGTCTTGAGACCTTCATTATGGAATTTCTCACAAATTCAAATGTGTAACCAAATAGAAGGAGACAAGGAAGGCCCTTTGTCGTCAGAGACATGAAGATTTAAGTGATCTGAGTAAGAATTATTTTTAATCCAAGATAGGAGGCAGAGATGAGAGGGAGTAAATGATTCTGTTGGAAAGGTCCAACTCCTTTTCCTTAGAAAGGAAAAAAAAAATCAGTGACAAGCCCAGCCAGCACCCTGGATAAGGGTATACACCGGAAGTTATTTGCATAAGCATTGTCATGTAATGACTTGTCAGGCTGAAGATGCAATTATCTGAGAACTGAACATTTGAAAAGTTCGGCTTTAATGGAAAACCAAGATCTGAGCCATGGCGTTCCAGTTGAAAACAAACTTTTTAATATTCATTTCTTCTCCATCTTTGAAATTCACCTTCAGAGCTCCAAGGTTAACAGGGGAAAAAAAGTTCAATAATTTTCCAATCTTAATTATGATTCATCACAGGTGATTAAACACGGCCACTTGCATTTGTGGCTCAGCTTTTTCTCACAGTGGACATTTAATTTTAATTAAAAAGGCAGTTTTTAAAATTACTTCTGGTTACCCGTGGTATTTGTCAACTGGTTCTCCCTCCATGCTGAGCAGTTCTGTCTTCCCCATCCCGGAGAGCTACAAATGAGGAAATATTCCATGCATTTTAAAAGATCTTTTACTTCCCACCTTAACATTTGCCTTTGCTCAAGATACTAGAATTGATATTTTGAGCCTTCCTTTCTTCGCCCACCACAGAATCTGATTCACTTAAAAACCAACAACACAAAACACTTAACAAGGACCGATGTACAAGGACTGAGTCTTGGAGCTAGAGACAAGAAGCTTACTCCAGTACTAGGAACATGGGTGTCTGGTACATAGAAAGCACTTAATAAGTTTCTGCTGATATTTTTATTGATTAATTGATTCTGCCACAGAAGTACACAATGTCAGACTTGGAATACGAGTCAGAAGCCTTGAGATCCTGAACAGCAATCTCTTATAACATACCTGACAAGGAACCTCTAATGAAGAACTCCACATGGCTCTCATCTCACATAACACCTTTTCCAAGATGCCTTCCTTCCTTCAACCCTCCAAAATAACAGAGAAATTACAGCTGGAAGACACTTGACCAATTAATATCATTCAATCTTCCCATTTGTTAAATAAGGAAATTGGGGCTAGGAGAGGGAAACTGTCTTTTCCAAGATAACTAAAACAGATGATTACATGAAACATTGGAATTCTTATCCTTTGACTCCAAACAGGTAATATTTCCACTAGCCTACAGTAGTGATAATGACCTTCACCTCTCACCTTCCATGAGACTTTGCTTCCTCTCTGGGAGATCATCTTACAAGAAGAGGAGGCAATGTGATTATTTCCTCTGAAGTCAGTTCTGGGTTCGAATTCTACTTCTGATGCTTATTACCTGTGTAATCTCAGGTAACTCACTTACACTCTCCAGTTTTCTTATCTGTAAAATGTGCAGGCTGGACTAGCTGGTTTCTGAAGTTGCTTCCAGTCATGTGACTTTAATGTTAATATTGGACATGGCAGCCATCTGGCCCAGTGTCTGATTTCCCAGCTAGACTTGAAACTTCCTAAGGACAGGGCCATGAAACCCAGAACCCAACAAGGTGCTCTGGATGGAGTTTTATTGCAAATGTGAGTCCCATTTGACAAATGAAGAGATAGAGCCTTCCAGAGCCTCAGCAGAGGGCTTTGCCCAGGGTCACAAAGCCAGCATCGGAAGCACTTTTTGAACAAAGGTTTCTCTTCCCATTAAACTCGTTACTGTCTTCCTATGACTTAGCACACCTCATAGACACCATCACAGAGACTCTTTCTCAGAAGAGAAAGATGAACCAAGAGCAGAGACTAAGAAAGAGCCGCTGGGGGCATCCTACTACACAGTGTTGGACTTACATAGTACACAGAATCAGGAAGATCAATATTCCTGAGTTCAAATCCAACCTCAGACACTTACTAGCTGTAGGACCCTGAACAAGTCACACCTTGTTTTCTCATCAGTAAGATGAGATGGAGAAGGAAATGCAAATAACTCTGGTAGTTTTGCCCAAAAAAATCCCAAAATGGGGTCACAAGGAGCTAGATACAACTCGCCACCAACAACAAACAGAAGTCAAGGAACCGCATTCTATGAAGTAAGACAATGGATTATGGGGGGAGGAAGGGAGAGTCTGACCTGTCAGTATTTAAGAGGCTGAATGACCCATTCTTGCAATATTGCATCAATGAGTCATAAATTTAGAATATCAAAGAACCCTAGAGGTCATTTAATCCAAACTCTTCTCTCATGAATGAGACAGATCCACATGGAGAAATTAAATGTGTTGCCCAATAGTGGTGGGGGCAGAATTTGAACCCATGTGCCTAATTCTAAATCTAATGTTCCTTTTACTATAATAGTAAAGATGAGGGCTACTGGATAGAACCCAAGACTTGGATTCAGGAAGACCCGAATTTGAATCTTTCCACTGTGTGGAAACTAGCTGTGTGAACATGATCAAATCTCTTTGGGTCTCAGTTTCCTTATCTATAAAATGAGAATAATAATATCACTTACCTCAAAATAAGTTAATATATGTAAAGCCCTTTGCAAAACTTGAAGTGCTTTAGAAATAGTAACTGTTCTATTATTTGTACAACCACTTTTACTACTAGGCCTACTGCTAATACCAGCACCACCCCTACTGCTATTACTACTATTACTACCACCATAATAGGTATTATTACTCCTACTCTTACTCCTACTCCTACTCTACTACCACCACCATCACTACTACCACCATTGTTGCTATTACTATTACTACTGCTGCTGTTGCTCTACTAATGAATCGAGGTGACCTCCCAAGGTTTTTATAAGGCTTAAATGAGCCTATAATCTTCCCTACCAATTTTCCAGCCCCCTATAAATAGCAGTGGATGCTATTATTCCATTGCTAGTATGGGATGTTCTCTAAAGTTGGCTATTTCATGCAATCCCATACAAAACCTTAATCTCTCACTCTACGGGCACCTCATGTTTAATAGACTCCCTGGACTTTCCTTATGAATTCTAGCCCAGAATTCCATGTCCCTTCCTTTATTGGAAATGTGGTCCAATGAGTATGTGAAGTCAGGAAGCCTTGATTTAGTTCTTGTCTCAACCCCTTCCTATCTGTGGCAATCCTGGCTAAGTAACTGAGCCTCTCTGCCTTCCAATCTTTTCATCTGTAAAATCATGGCCTCGGGTCCCTTCCAGCTCTCAGGCTGTGATCTGTGTGTGATCCTTTTCTCCAAAAGCCTGCAGAGTCTGTGTCCCTCACAGAAGCACACTTAATTGTATGTTGCTTTAGATTTAAAGTATTCACAGTCCTGAGAGGCTGTTAGAGCTGGAAGGGATGGTAAAGGTCACCTAGCCTCACATTTCACAGACTGTGGAACTCAGACCCATTATATTCTTTAATTGTTTCATGTCTTGTCTAACCAGTCAGCCAGTGAGGGCCATGAGAACAGAAGCCCTATCTTTATGAGAGGCACTGGGATGGAGCCAAAGGAATTCAGATGGGAGAGTCGGAAGACCTAATTTCTAGGCTTGGTTTTTCCAATAGCTTCTTCTGTTGTCTAGACTTCCATTTTCTGATTTATAAAATGAAAAAGTAAATTTCTATGATTTGTTCCTGCTCAGAAATTCTATGTTCTAAAATTCTGTGTCCCTTCTTGCTCCAACAACAATGCATTTTAAAGTCCCTCCCAGTTGTGATATTCCCTATTCTGCCATTCTGTGTTCTAACATCCCTTCAAGTTTTGTCATTCATCATTTTATGGTCCCCCTCAGCTTTGATATACCAAGTTATATGGTGCCTCTAACCTCTGATACTCTTAATAAGGATCTGACCCAGTGGGACAATATGTTTGTCTCTCTGAAGTTGATGGGGAGACAAGTGGACAGAAGCATTCTTTTTCCTCCAGTTCTAGGAGAAAATAGCTGTAATCATCGAGCCAGACTGTGAGTAGACTGATCCAGTCTCCTTGCGGTATCCACAGTTCAATGACAACTACCAAGGACAAATACATTGCATGACTGGGTCCCTCCTCTACCCCACAGTAGCCTTGGGGCTGTTTAGCATAGTTCTCCTAAAGATAAGGTCCAAGCCAAACAGCTTTATTTTCCCAGCCCTCAAGGAGGCATATTTACCAGGCTTATTCTCAGCACCTTCTGTTTTACTGTGAGTTTTCCCAGCTTGCTTCACCTTTAACATCACATTTATACAAGAGTCAAGAAGCAGTTATCTCCCATCAGGAACTTCTGGCAGTTACCCAAACACCCAGTAATTCACATGTGGACAGGTTTGAGGCACACCTCTTTCAAAGTGGCTTACTACTTCTGTTACCTGCTTCACTGGGCTAGGAAGGCCTCATCTCCATATTCATCAGAATAAGAAGCAAAATCTTAAATAGGAAAGTTTCTTTCTTTTCCTTCCTTTCCATTTTCTTTTTTCCTCCCCCTTTCTTCCCTTCCCTTCTACGTACTTCCATTTCCTCCCCCTTCCCTGATCTGCCCAGCCTTGCTTGCTTTTCTCATTTCTTTCTTTTTCCAACCTACTTGTTCTCTGCTACCTTCCAGATAAGGGGTAACATGAATTCTTGGAGAACAGGAAATTATATCCATCTAATCCAACTTGTACTTTAACACAAGTCCCCCATTTCTCATCTGTAAAATGGAACTAATAAAAGTATACACATCATATAATTGTATAATAAAAAGACAAAGTATTTGACAAAAACTGCTGAGAAAAGCAGAAAATAATGTGGTAGAAACTAGATGTAGGCCAACATTTAATAATGGGTAAAGCTAAAATGGCAAATGGTAAGCTAAAATGGGTACATGGTTTAAACATAAAGAGTAATATCATAAGAAAATTAGGAGAATGAGCAATAATTTATCTGTTAGGTCTATGAAGAATTGAAAAATTTATGAATAAGAGATAGAGAACATTATGAAATGCAAAATGGATAATTTTGATTACATTAAATTAAAAAGGTTTGCACAAACAAAGCCAATGCAACCAAGATTAGAAGGAAAGCAAAAAGCTGGGGAACAATTTTTACAGTCAGTATTTATGATAAAGGCCTCATTTCTCAAATTTTAGAAAACTAAACCAAATGTGTAAAAATTCATGTTATTCCCCAATTCATAAATGGTCAAAATAGAAGAACAGAGAGTTTTCAGATAAAGAAATTCAAGCTATCTATAGCCATATGAGAAAAAAAACTGTTCCAAATCACTTTTAATTAGAGAAATGCAAAGTACTCTGTGGTACCATCTCATTGATTTTAGATTGACTAATATGACAGAATAGAAAAATAAATGCTGGAGAAGATATGGGAAAATTGGGATACTGGCAATTGGGGCATTGTTGGAGTTGTGAACTGATTCAACTATTGTTTGAAACAATTTCAAATTATTCCCAAAAGATTATAAAACTCTGTATAACCTTCGATCGACCCTGTATAACCATTTCTAGGTCGCAAAGAAATTTAAAAAAAGGAAGAAGGACCCACGTGTACAAACACATTTATAGCAGCTCTTTTTGTGGTGACAAGGAATTGGAAATTGAAGGAATGTTCATCAGTTGGTGAATGGCTGGACAAGTTGAAGTATATGGATATAATGGACTACTATTTTCCCATGAGAAATGAAGAGCAGGTAGATTTCAGAAAAAAAAAAAAAGAAAAGACTTATATGAACTGATGCTGAATGAAATGAGCAGAACCTAAAAAACATTGTTGAGAGTAACATTGTGTGATGATCTGCTGTGATATACTTAGCTCCTCTGAGTAATACAAAGATTCAAAACAATGCTATCCACATCCAGAGAAAGATCTCTGGAATCTGAATGCAGTTTGAAATATATTATTTTCACTTTTTAACTTCATTTCTTTTCTCTTTCACAACATGATAATTGTGGAAACATATTTAACATGATTGTATATTATAACTTCTATCAGATTAATTGCAGTCTGGATGAATGTGAGAAACTATCTTTATATGTAAGTGTAAAAAAATGCTACTTACAAAAAAAGGATAAAATGAGATTACACATTTAAAATGTTTAGCAAGTCTTAAAATTATTTATAAATTCTAGTTTTTACTATGATCTTGATGATGATGAGGATGATGGTGTATCTACCATGTGCCAGGCAGGGTATCTGAACTCACATGAGGGAAGTGGTCATCTAGCCTTCAGTTGAAAAATTCTAAGGAGAGGCTAAGTTTTTGTATCATGACAAGAGCTCTGGAGTTAGTTAAAAGAAACATATTTGAATTCAGTCTTGGATGATTCTTTCCAGGCTAACCTGGGTAACTGATGGTTGTGACACACTAGAGTACTCCATTCCACTTCGGGAAAGCTCTCATTGCTAAGATTTGTCTTCAGTTGAATCACAATTGGTTATTCTGCCAGAAAGAGGGTTTATTTTTCAACTTGCCAGTTAGAGAAATTGGTGACTATGAAATTGAGATTTGAATTTGAGGAAAAGAAAAGGACAAATAGGATCAAGAAATATATGGGGTCAGAAACTATCTCTAAATTTGTCTCACTTGAAGAATGTAAGAAGGTGGTCTACATGGATCATTGGAAATAAAGGTTCTAGTGGACAGGGGAAAAAAACTAGTGAACTTTGAATTTGGAATGAGAGCAAAAACAAACAAACAAACAAACAAACAAAAACAGAAGCAAGTAGGTAGCTTCCTGGTACAACTTCCTGGTGCCATAACCTATGCAAATGAAGAAGAAATTCATTGGAAATCAAGAAGATATATGAGAGAACCAATGGAGAGTCAAATACAATAATTTATGAATAAAAGTTGTAAAAAGCCTGATTCTCACAGATTTAACATTTTAAAGGAGTATTTGACTGCTCAGAACCTGGTACATTGTAGATGCTTAATAATATTAATAATAATAATAGAAGAGATAATAGCAGCAACAGCTTAAATTGAGAGGACACTTTAAGAGTTGCTAAATGCTCTACATGTATTATTTCATTTTATTCTCACAACAATCCTTGAATGTATTTGCTATTATTAGCCCCATTTTACAGCTGAGGAAATTAAAGCTGGGAGACCATGTGTTCACAATTTTATAGGTTTTCCTCTATTTATTATACTATTTAGTTGCCAATAAAACTTATTTCATTATTGTTCACTGATAAAGGCAAGACTCTAGTGCTTTGTTGGAGCTTAATAAATGTTTACCAGGAAGAAAGTATATTAGAAAGTCACAGTTTTTCCTTGGTATTTTTGTTTGTTTGTTTTGCTTTGTTTTGTTTTGTTTTGTGTTTCAATTCCTAGTTCTTTGGCTATCATCATCTCCTGTACGTCTCCTAAACACTCACAACCCACTCATTCTTGACATATGTCCAAACCATTGCAGCTGTCCATTCCCTACCTATAGTACCAGCCTTCCTTAGCTATCTATTTCCATTTTCTTATAGAATTGCTGTGATTTTTGTTTCTCAGTAGCCTCCAAATCAGCATTTTCTCGGATATCTCATTCTTTCTGTCACCCTTCACCCACTGACTCTTCATTTTCCCAGAGTCTGATCCCTCCAACCCAATCAGAATGATGGTCCTGTCACAAACTTGTATTCTGCTTTTCAGCCACATCCATCTGGGGTTTTCCAAATATTCTGTTGACTAATCAGGTAGATTTCTTTATAGAACCTTCAGATTCGATTTTTAAGTGTTCATTCTCCAAATTATGTTCTGTTTTATAGGACTTAGAGTTGTCATGCTATTCAATACACTAGGTAATAAGTTATCCTGTGCTTTTGACATTTTAAAAACTCATGCATACAACCTTTTGTTGGGTGGTAGAAAGATTCTAGCCATAGTTTCCTACTTCTGAGATATGTGACTTTGGATAATAATAATGATAATATTTTCATTCTATTTCACTAATGATAGTACTTCCTCTAATGATGGAGCTCACAATCTACCTCAATCTCTTTATGCTGTGCTCCCAGTCCTGCCCTAAATCCCCCATGAAGTTGAATCTCTGCCACGGAGTCCTTCTTCAAGGTCATTTTGGGCACTATCAATGGGGACCACTGTAGCACTCAGCCTGTCCATCTATTACCTTTCATTTTTGTTGAGTAGTGAAACGCTTTATTTTCCTCATTACACAATTATGAGATGATCTTAGGAGCTGTCCAGCTGATCTGTGCTAACACAATGAGTGAACATCCAGATAGTCCTTAAAGATTTGTGACTAAGGAAGAACCCACTATCTCTAGCTCATTCCTGGATGCTTTCTTTTGTATTATGTCAAATTATTATTGCCATTGTTTCCGTAGTATCTGCCTCTATCTTCCCCTTTCTGAGAGTGCTTGAAGATTTACAAATGAATTTATTTATAATAGAAAGAAGGAAATTCTGCTTGCAGTTGTTGAAACCCAGGAGCAAATTCTGTTCCTGAAATTTATTAGCTATACCTTGGAGAGTCACAACCTCTTTGAGCTTCATCTATGAAACAGAGATATTCAAACTACTTAAGCCTACAGGATTTTGGTTGAGACAGATATCAAAGTGAAGTCAGGGATCAAGTACTTCACAAACATGAATTAGAAAATCATATCTTCAGATTGTACAGGTACCTTCAAGGCTAACTAGAATGATGCCCTCATTTACAGATGAAGAAAAAATGATACTCAGAGATATTCCAGGTCTTGGTCAAGGTCATCCCAATATTAAGTGTCAGAATCAAGATTTGAACCTACCTCTTCCAAGTCCCAGGAAGTTTTGGTATTCTATATACTTGATCACATTGTTTCCAATTCATTCAAAAATATTCAATGACAGCATCAATCAAAAACCACTGGCATTTAAATGAGCACCTTCAGTTTTTCAGAACATGTTATATTCTTTATCTCATTTGCTCATCTACTTTATGAAAAGCTTAGAGATGCATACTAGGACAATTATTGAAAAAGAAGGAAGACACAGTTCCTGTAGTTCTACTTTCATTCCAGGAGACAATTAAAATCTAAACAAAGATTAACAAAAGACATAATAATATATATTATTGTACATTGGAGAAGGGTGAAACAAAATATTAGAAGTTCCTTAAAAATGGAGCAATCCTGGAGGGTTTTATGGAGGAGGTAACATTTACTCTAAGCTTTAAATGACATATAGAAATTTAACAGGGAAAGAGTGGTGGATAGAATATTCTAGACATGGAAAATAGTATGGGGAAATGCACAAAAGTAAAGAAATTCAGGACACATGTAGGACAAGAAAAGTCACTTAATCTAGGGTGTAGAGTGTACAGCAAGATGAGATGACTGAAAAGACAAATTAGTGCCATATTGTAAAGTCCATGGAAGGCCTTTGGAGAAGTCTGAAATTAACTTGGCAAGCAGTAGGGAACCACTGAAGAATTTTGAGCAGAGGAGTAATGTGATCAAATGAATGGATAATAAATGTCATTCTGGACAGGAATTGGTATGAAGGTATACAAGAGGTAACAAAGGGAAGACACAGGAAGAACTGGAAGCTAGTTCAATAATCCTTGGTTTTGTTGTTGTTGAGTTGTTTCAATCATGTCAAACTCTCCATGACTCCATTTGAAGTTTTCTTAACAAAGATACTGCAGCAATTTGACATTTTCTTCTTGAGCTTATTTTACTGATGAAGAATTGAGGGAAACAGGGATAAGAGACTTGTCCAGAAACATCTTTACAATTAAAGGTTCTGATAAAGGCCTCATTTCCAAAATATATAGAGAACTGACTCGAATTTATAAGAAATCAAGCCATTCTCCAATTGATAAATGGTCAAAGGATATGAACTGACAATTTTCAGATGAAGAAATTGAAACTATTACCACTCACATGAAAGAGTATTCCAAATCACTATTGATCAGAGAAATGCAAATTAAGACAACTCTGAGATACCACTACACACCTGTCAGATTGGTTAAGATGACAGGAAAAAATAATGATGAATGTTGGAGGGGATGCGGGAAAACGGGGACACTGATGCATTGTTGGTGGAGTTGTGAACGAATCCAGCCATTCTGGAGAGCAATCTGGAATTATGCCCAAAAAGTTATCAAACTGTGCATCCCCTTTGATCTAGCAGTGTTTCTATTGGGCTTATACTCCAAAGAGATACTAAAAAAGGGAAAGGGACCTGTATGTGCCAAAATGTTTGTAGCAGCCCTGTTTGTAGTGGCTAGAAACTGGAAAATGAATGGATGCCCATCCATTGGAGAATGGCTGGGTAAATTGTGGTATATGAATGTTATGGAATATTATTGCTCTGTAAGGAATGACCAGCAGGATGAATACAGAGAGGCTTGGAGAGACTTACATGGACTGATGCTAAGTGAGATGAGCAGAACCAGGAGATCATTATACACTTCGACAACGATATTGTATGAGGATGTATTCTGATGGAAGTGGATTTCTATGACAAAGAGACTTAACTGAGTTTCAATGGATAAATGATGGACAGAAACAGCTACACCCAAAGAAGGAATACTGGGAAATGAATGTGAACTATTTGCATTTTTGATTTTCTTCCCGAGTTATTTTTACCTTCTGAATCCAATTCTCCCTGTGCAGCGGGAGAACTGTTCGGTTGTGCAAATATGTATTGTATCTAGGATATACTGCAACATATTTAACATATATAGGACTGCTTGCCATCTTGGGGTGGGGGGTGGAGGGAGGAAGGGGAAAAAACGAAACATAAGCGATTGCAAGGGATAATGTTGTATAAAAATTATCCTGGCATGGATTCTGTCAATACAAAGTTATTATTAAATAAAATAAAATTAAAAAAAAGAGAGAGAGACTTGTCCAGGGTCATATAGCTACAAAGTGTCTGAGGCTAGATTTGAACTCACAAAATTTAACTCTAGGCCCCATAGTTTGCCCACTGTGGCACCTAGCTGCCCTAAGAGTAGTAATACAGACTGGCCTTTATTAGAGAGGGGATTATGAAGATGGAGAAAAGAGGACAAATGCAAGAGATCCTTGAAAAATACAATCAACAAGATATGGTGAGTGATGATATAAGAAATGAAAGAGATGGCAGAGTCAGAAATAATCATGCCTAAGGATCTGGGAGACTGGATGGATAGTGGTTCCAACACTGTGTCTTTTGTGACCAGAAGATGTAATCATGAAGAAATAATGAAGCCTGGAGGAAAAGTAAGTTAACAAGGAAAGGAAGCATCTTTTAGACACAATGACTTTGAGTTGCTAGGGAACGTGCCAGCAAAGATAATTAGTGATATTGGTGTTTAGAGCTCAGAACTTCAGTCAAGACTGAATTTATGGGCTCAGGAGCCACCCACACAAGGTTGGAAAATGTAAGTTTGATGGGTAGATGTGTGATTAGATTGTGAATCTCTTCAAATTCCTCCTAAGTGAAGTCCGGTGAAAAGCCGAAGAAGAGAGCTCTTCTCAAGTACATAAAAGGTGGTCATGGAGAAAAGGTATCAATCTTGCTTTGCCCAGTTCCAGAAAAATGGGTGAGATACTTAAAGAGGCAAATCAAGGTTTGATGGCACAAATGAGATACTTAAAGAGGCAAATCAAGGTTTAATGGCAAAACACTTTCTAACGACAGTCTTCCTGGGAGTTAGGAAGGTGAAAAACCATACATAACTCTAGGTCCCAGTCCCAAATTTTGTTTTAAACAATTCTCATCTGATTTAATATAAAAAGCAAGTAAAACAACCCACTGCATTCATACAAAAAGTCACATTTCTATCAAGAGAGATCAGCATCTCATCCAGGAGGCAGAGTCCTTGCAGCTGCTGGCATGGCTGCCACAACTGCTTCACTGATTGCGTTCTCCTACAAAAGCATAAGCTACAACTGTCACTACAGGACAAAATTCACTAGATGGCAGAGGGACAAAGAAGAGGCGTCAATGTCTGACAAAATTTAACAGGTTACAGTATGTATACTTGGGGTAGTAAATGATAAAATAGATTAATAATATATAATAGTTGTGCTTTTTTTACATACTTTTTTTTTACTTTATATACACTCATGTTCTGTAGTACAGCACAAATCTCCCAAAATTCCCATTTAGTTATCAGTGGCCAACCCATGAGTAACTAAAGCCATTCAGTGAGTAGAATGCATTGCCTTGGAAGGTAGTGAGCTGCTCTCCCTACAGGGACTTCTGTAATGACTAAATGGCTAAGTGTTATGATGGTTATAGCCATCTTTTCCAACTCTGATATTCTCTGATCCTGGGATTTCCCAGGGAGAGAGTATAAAATAAAACATACATACAAGAGTTTAACTTTAAGGAACACCCTTTTTATGGTTTTGAGAGGGGTCACAAACAAGAGAAGGAATAGGAGAGAGAAGAATGGAAAGTCTAGCTGAAGTTTAGAGAAGGGGAAAGAGTGAATCCTCTTGATCTGGAAGGTCTTTGGTTGGGATGGGATTGGCGTGAACTAATCATTTCCTTTTGCAAAAGGACAAGGTCTGAACCAGGAGGAGTATAAATGAAAATCCATGCTGGATTTAGTGCCAGGGAAATCTGTAGAAAACCCCAAAATGCAAGAGACCAAGGCAGTTGATTAAATTATTAGCAGATATAGTAGAAACAGAACTGTTTTCTGGAATCAGAGGATCTGGGTTCAAATCTTAGTCTTTACTTCTTGTATGCACTAGTGTTCTGGAAGTAGCTTGTATTTACTCATTGTGGAGTACTCACCTAGCCTTACTTAACCTTAATCGCTGAATGGGTGTTGCCTCAGTCAAACTAAGATATGTTAAAGACCTTGACTTTTAAGTTAAGTTTACGTTTTTTAAGTTTTGATCTTTAGATCAAAGTCTTCCACTATGTCCAGGGTCACTCCAGTCATCCTGTTCTATGTCTGGCCACTGGATCCAAAGGACAAATAACGACAAATCTTTGTGGAGAGCCAATTGTTAAATTGTCAGTGAGCGTTTATATTTCAGAAATAAGCAAATATAGAAATCAGTTACAAATCGGGTAGCTACAAAGCCTACAAATGGTTTTGATTTGTCTGGACCTAAGAAAGTGATGGGGAAAATGTTAATAATGCAGATTAAGCCTAAAAAGTGCCATCCCAGATAGCAAGTGGTTAAACATTTGTCGACTTACTCCTCTGCTCAACTTTGGATAAGTCACTTAACTTCTGGGCCATACTTTCCTCCAGTATAAAATGAAGAGATTGAACTATATAAGCTAAAATACCATCATCTACAATTGTCTTTTGGAGAAGATCGAATTTGCAAGAAATATGGCAGTCAATGTAAACAATATCAGAGTTGATAGTTTATTAGACTACCTGATTCCCTCAAATATTTGGTCTTTTTTCTCCCTGCATTTTTCCTGCCCTGTTCCTTCTTGACAATGATATGGTAGTGTAGCCCACGTCCTCTCCTTTGTTTCAGCCATAGTCATGACTAGTAAGTTGGAGGTTCTTGGGTCAGCCAGTAGCCTGCTTCAGCTCCACTTGTGAGAAAAATCCACTTCTCTCTTTTTGTCACTCTCTCTCTCACACTTATTTTTCCCTCTCACTTCTTTGGCTACTGAGACAGAGGCCGCTTCCTTCAAGTTTAAGTGATTTGTCAAGTTAAATAAGAACAGCCTGGAAAACTTCGCTGAAGCACTTTTTACACTCCAGATGTTTGAACATACTGTGCAGCCCACTTCCATGTCCAGAGTGGATTTTGTTTTTTCCCCAACTCATCATCTAAATGGAGTCACTTGATCTGATGATTGTGTTAGAATAAAAATATAACCTAGACACTCATAGAAATGCCTCTTTTTGGACATACACAAAGATGGTACGATTTGCAAATGTTTACATAAATCAATAAGGTTGTTGAAGATAATTAAAAGAGCAGAACTTAGGGGACCATATTTTGCTTATGTTATAAAATGCTTTGGGGGAAAACTGTTTTTTTTTTTTTTTTAATTCTGGGTTGCCTCATCAGACAGTGAGTCCCTCATTACTTCAGATTTTCATGTAGATGGATGGATAGTCATTTTAGATGGATATTTAGATGGATGGATTTTTGGATGGAAGAATGGATATACATTTTGGATGAATATTTGATAGGGATAATGTAGGAAAGTGACCTTTGAGTTTCTCTAAAAATTTCCCATTCTATGATTTAAAAAAATAGTACCAGTGATCTCTCCATGGAATGATGTAATGACAAAAGTGATGAATATAAGACAGGAAGAGTCCAGGTTGAACCCTGGATTCTTCAACTCCTGCCATGGATGTGATCTTGAAAAAGCCCCTTGATTGTGAGAGTCTCATTTTCCATCAAGGTAATATTCAGTACATAGGAGTATAGTTATATAAAGCAGGAGACATTAAAGACCATCTAGTCTAATTCCCTCATTTTCCAGATAAGATACAGAGAGATCAAGTTGCACAGAATCACAATCAGTAAGTGGAATTTGAACTCTATTTTTCTGTACTTCAAGTTCAAGCTTCCTTCCATTATATCTATTACCTTCACGGTCACTTCCTTCATGAAATCTTTCTTGATTTAAGCTATTTTAGTAGAATTATAGACCACATGGAAAGAGGATGGAGAGAGCTGGTCATGGAGTTATGGTGTTCTGGGCTGAGATTATGCCCTGACATATACTGGTTGCAGGATTCTTGGGCATCATCCTACTTCTGTGGGCCTCGGTATCTCCATCTATAAACTAGAGGGGTTGAGCTCAACAACCTCCATGGTCCCATCTAGCTCTTATTTTATAATGCTAGAACCGAAAAAGTTGCAGACTTTATAGAAGTCACTTGACATGGAGAGAGAAAGCTCCATCCCATGAGCTCCCATAGACCTGGTAGACAGACCAAAAAAAAAAAATCAGAATTCATGAGAGGCAGCCTAGAAGAGTGCCCCAAATATTATAAGTAAAATTTCAAGAAGTCATTTAACTTTTTACAGACAAACCTTATCTGACTCTAATGTTGTAAGTTAGAGATAAACTATAATTTGTATTGGTAGAAGATATCTCCACATGAAAAAAATCATAGGTTCTTGAAATAATAACATAGACATAACTTATAAAAACCAAGAATTTCTATTCTTGACACTATTGGGGGAACAAGTCACTGTCATGGCTGTTAGCTAATAAATCTGATGATTTTCCTTATCAACAAGCCTCCTAGCAATGGCCTTGATAGACCTGATTCTTATACTGAACTTCTGCCACATTCAGCAGCTGTCCCAAGTCCCATAAGCAAAGCCTTCAGTATTATGCCATGCAACATAGAGAAGTGGCCGTTTTCCATAATACAATCTGGCTTATACACTCCATGGATCAGCTAGGACCAATTAAGTAACCAATTTATGCTCTTGAAGCTGCTTAAATGCATACTGTGTCTCCAGAATAAATGGCCATGTCCTCCTCTGAACCATCATTTCTATCCAAAGATTTTAAAAATCTAAAATAAACATTAAAAGGAGACAAAAATAATGCTGTAGATCGAGGAAGGTTGTGGTGGGAGGAAATTCAAAACTCTGCTCAGCTTCCTTCAGATGAAATCCTGAGCCCAGATGGTGCAAATAAAGGAATCATTGCGTGTTTTGCCTTCCTGCCAATTATAAGGGTTAAGGGCTATTGATGGTTTATGAAAAATTTGTTGGTTTTTTTTAAACTAGTGATTTAGGATATTTTTACACTACTTTGTTCTATCACTTTCAAGTTCTATCACTTGAACTCTGTCTATCCTAGGAAGGTTTATCTTCCCAGTTCTATGATTTAGCCCTAAGCTTTGGGTCTTAAGTCACCTGTCTACCAAGCAGCCACTGAAAAAACCCAAAGGATTCTGGATCCAAATATGATTTCCTATTTTAGGACACTGACTAAAATTAACACCAGGGGATATCCCTCAAGAAACTTCCCCATGCTTCCAACAGTTCATCTGAGGAGGATCAGGCACCTGCAGCTGATTTCATGAGGCTAGAAGGAAAGCTCCATAACAATGACAAGGAGAACCAGAGATCGTGAGATAGCATGTCCTGGGATGGAGCAGACCAGCAGGCTCACTGTACAAGCCTCTCTGTAAGGAAGATCTATGTGGAAGCAATCTGTACAGGGATGGATGCCAGGATATAGCGACACATCTCTGCGTGACCTGAGCTGGGATGGGGTTGTCAGACAACTTTTATTAGACTGTCTCTGAAACATTGTCTAGTGCTGAATTTGGAGTTAAGAGAGTTGTGTTCAAATCTCCATTCTGAGACTTAAGCTGTGTGACAAATCATGTAAGGTCTCTGAATTCCAGCTTCCTAGAATAGAAAATGGGGATGAGAAGCCTTCACAGGGAGAGGGATTTGTAAACAGGAAAGTAATATGAATGGAACTGAGCATTTCCAGATCTCCTAGGTTAGAGGGAGCCATATGGTAGCTACCAGGGACCCACTTCTGGAAAAAAGATATTGTGATTTGGAAGCATTCTCTTTTGACTGACTACAAATAGGAACTCCCTGAATCTTTAAAATGAACAGATCAGGATAATCTTGTTCTCTCTCTTTTTGGTGGCATTCATGGGATAAAGATTTTATTTATTTGTAATTAATATGATATACTAAGTTGGGTTGGGGAAGGATTGCTTCCTTTTGGAGGTAGATGCTATTAACCCTATTTTACAGATGAAGAAACTGAGGCAGTCAAAGTTTAAGTGACTATCCCAGGATCACATAGCTAGTAAGTGTGTGAATCTGGCTTTGAACTCAGCTATTCCTTATTCCAGATTTCATATTTTCTCTTTAGGGTCACTCCACATAAATATAAAATAATAGTGACATAGTCGGTCTGTGCTTTATAACTATCAAGTGATTGGTGGGTCAAAAGTGGATTGGAACCTTGAGCAAAAGGGAAAAGATAGGGAGGACCATCCAGAGACAACTGTAGTAGCTCAGATAAAAGGGGGTAGGGGCCTGAAAGAACCTCATTGGTTGCCTACTGGTTACAAGACCATGGCTTTAAGAAATGCTACTGTAAAAAGTGAAACGTGCAAATGTCACACAATTGAAAATGATGGCCAAGGGAGAGGGAAGGACTGAAGATAATCCTGATGGCACTTCGATTTCTCTCTGGAAGGAAAGTGTGTCCTCAGTAATAAGAAGGAAGTTAGGATGAGGAATGGCCTTTAAAGGGAAGATAATGAGATTGATTTAGGACTTTGCTAATTTTGAGTTGACCATAAGAGATCAAGAAGGGAAGCTATTGGATCATGGGATCTTAGATGGATGTTAAATGGACTTTAGAGATCATCAAGTCTAAGTCCTTCATTTTACAAATGAGGAAACTGAAGGCCAGAGAGATTAAGACTTGTCCAAGATTATACAGCTAATGTCTGAAATGGAATCCTGTTTGGAATCCACTGGATCCAAAGGAATCCAAACTGTCCACCACTGTATGCATTACTCCATATTGCTTCTGTAAGCAGTTGGTAATAGGACAAGGGATGTGTACAATAGATGAAGGCTGAATGCAAAAACATCTTTATCATCTGGATAGAAACAAGAATGGAACCCAAAGGAGCCCATGAGATCACTGGTAAAATAGAAACTCTCCAAGGGATGGATGGTTTCATTTTGCATCTTTAAAATCTGGTGGAATGAGTTCTGTATTTGAAATCATGACATTTAGGTCCAAACCACTTACAAATTATGAAACCTTGACCAAATTATCTGAACTTCACCTTTCTCACCTGCAAACTGGCGATAAAATTACTTGGACCATTTATTTCACAGGGCTCTGAGGGGAAAGTGGTCTAAGCCCCTCATTCTCTCCCTGGAAGATACATCTCAGGTGTAGACTGTTCCTTCTTTTCTGTGTGTGCATCTATGTACATATGAGTGTGCAAGTGTGTGCACATGTACTTGTGTCTCTGGCCTCTCTTATACTTTGTGCTGAATGATTTACCTTCTCAAAATATCTTCTCTTCCTGTTTGTAGTAAACATTAGAGAGAATTAAATTGAGCCTTCTGATTTGGAGTAGTTATCTAATCGAGATAATTTTCCACAATTGATGAACATATTTGCCTTTCAACGAAAAGCCTCCGCCCCTTGCTCAACGCCTGAATATTTGAATTCTATATACTCACTACATTGATTCAACTGTTCTTTCCAAGGAATTATGTGATTTGAGTTTAAGGCATGGTCCTCAAGAAAGAAATGTAGCACTTAAACTCTAAAATATCTTTGCGAGATATCCCACTTATTTTTTTTTTTTGGTGGGCTTTGCTTTATTGTATTTTGCAGAGATTGCATTTTTAAAAAAATAAATTGAAGGTCTGTGGCCAACCTGCATTAAGTAAGTCTATTGACACCATTTCTCCAACAGCCTTGCATCTTTGTGTCACATTTTGGTAATTTTTGCAACATTTTAAACTTTTTTATTATTGTTATATTTTGTATTTTTTTTAGCGATTGCTTTTTTTTTTTTTTCCCTGAGGCAGTTGGGGTAAAGTGACTTGCCTAGGGTTACACAGCTAGGAAGTGTTAAGTGTCTGAGATCAGATTTGAACTCAGGTCCTCCTGACTTCAAGGCTGGTGCTCTATCCACTGCACCACCTAACTGCTTCCCAAGATAATGCATTTTGAAAAAAATAAATTGAAGGTCTTTGGCCAACCTGCATTAATAAGTAAGTCTATCAGTGCCCTTTCTCCAACAGCATATGCTCACATTGCATCTTTTTGTCACATTTTGGTAATTCTTGCAACATTTAAAATTTTGTATTTTAATTAATTTAATTTTAATTTTTAATGCTACTATTGGAATTCTTTTGTAGTACCACAAAAATGGAGAACAGAACCAATGAATGTTGTGTGTGTTCTGATCACTCTACTGCCCCACTATTACCCTATTTTTTCCCCTTTCTCCTCAAACGTCACTGTTCCCTAAGATCCAATATTGAAATTAGGTGAATTAAGGAACCTATGATGACCTTTAATTGTTCAAGTGACAGGAAGACTGAATCAGTGGGGCAAATTTCACTGTGTCTAATTTTAAGAAATTGCCACGGTCATCCTGCCTTCAGCAACTGCCACTCTGATCAGTTGGCAGCCATCGCCAAGGATGCAAGCCCTTCACCAGCAAAAAGATCATACTTGTTAAGAGGCTCAGATGATTGTTAGCATTTTTAATAATAAAATATTTTAATTAAGCTAGCCATATTTTTAAAAGATATAATACTATTGTACACTTATTAGAGTTTAGTGTAAACATGACTTTTATATGCACTGGGAAACCAAAAAAATCATGTGACTCACTATTGGTTTATTGCTTTGGTCTGGAACAGAACCTGCGACATCTCCGAGGTATGCCTCCTATCATAAGTGCTTAATAAATGCTTATTGATTGATTGATTGGTTGAAGTCACTAACCCTCTTAAGTCAGGATGAATTTGTAAGATGAGGGAGTTGAATTATATGATCTCTAAGGGGTCTTCCATGTCTGACTTTTGCTCCAAGACCCTTCCCAGCTCTGACATCCCCTCTTCTCAGGACCCTCCCAGCTCTGACATCCCCTGTTTTAAGTTCCCTCCCAGCTTTAACATACCACTCTTTTCTGTAATGCAAGATGCCCCATGTCCATGTCCATGTCCACAGGAGAGCTTGTCTCAATCCCAGCCAACTTCAGAACAAAAGTAGGGTGGATCATTGCATTGACTAGGGAGTTTCGATATGTTTTGTGAGAAGAGGAGTGTTGACAGCTCTCTTGAGTGCATACAAGGTCCATCCTGTCCTTTGAAGGAAGCCTTGGAGCAAGGTCAGCATCCACAGAGGGCAGAGGGAGTTGAGAGAAAAGTCTCACCATGGAGAGAGTTCAGAAATATCATCCCCGAGTCTGGCAATAAATGGAACGAACTCCCAGAGACTACAGGGCCACATCATGGAGAACCCCACCAAGCTGGGGGGACTATAAGTAAGAATTACAGTAGAATATTAGAATTAGAAAAGGCTTTAGAACACAGTATGTTAAAGTTCGAAGGAACTTTGAATACACAAAGTGGAAGATTAGACATGAAAGGAACCTCAGAACATGGAATGTTACCTGGGGAGAGCCTTAAAAGGGAACATCAAAGCTAGAAGGAAACCTGGAACACAGAATGTCAGTTTGGAGGGACCAATAAGTCAGAGAATTTGGGGGCTGATGGGGTTCTCTGAATCCTGAATATAGAATGCTTAGAACTGAACATAGAATTCCAGAGCTGGAAAGTTCTTCAGGATAGAAAACATTAAATATCAGAACAGGACAAAACCCGAGCCATCACTTAGTCCAACCCCATTATTTTACAAATGAGGAGATTTAAGTTCCAAAGGTTCGCTGAATCACTCAAATGAACAAAAGCAAAATATTCGCTGGCCAGACTGAACTCTTAAGGGGCCAAGTGGAGTGCATTTTCCCTTCTCCAAATGCTTAGAATGAAAAAAAGACACATGAATAAAGACTTGCCATAAAGTTCATTTGAACCCTAAAGATTAGACTGGAAGGACCATGAATCAGAAGACCTGAGGTCCAGTCTTGCCTTTGACACTTAATAGCTAGGAGATTTTTGAGCAGATCGATTCATTTCTCTGTGCCTCAACTTTCTTCCCTGATAGAATAAGGATATGGCAACCTGAAGAAGCTAATTGTCCCTTAGGGCTGTTTGAGTATTTAATGGGATCCTGTATGTAAAGGTCACTGCAAACTCACCAGCTCAATTGGATAGATCATCACAGAGTGGAAATACCTAATCAGCGTTAGCCCTCCTTTAGCTCAGAACTCGCTTAAGCTATCCATAAGTCTCATCTCACATGTAGGGAAATTGAGTCCTGTCGAGGTGAAATTTCTTGTTTAAAGTGGACAATTGGAAGATTGAGGATTCAAATTCAGTCCCTCCTGCTCTAACACAAGGGGAGCAGAGCTCAGTGAAGCACTCTTCAGAAAGCGGTGGTCCTGGGCCCAGGTGAGGAAATAGGATGATGATCCCTATAGGTGACCTGACTGGTAGAAAACTGATAGACATTCAGGGAAAAGCATGCCACTTCCCTGGAACAAAGACATCCGGTGCTAGTTATGGGATCTATTAATGTTTGTAAAGAGGGCACAGATAATATCTGAGCCTGACAGTAATAGTATTCTGGCTGTTTATCTGGACCCCAACTTCTCAGAAGGATAAAGAAACATCAAAGTTGACATTAATTCAATTTCATTGGAGAGGCTAAATGGGGAAATCTGAGGAGAGCATTGTTCTCTTTTCTTTCTCTCCCTCCCTCCCTCCATTCATCTCTCTGTCTCTCCCTCCCTCCTTTCCCTCCCCTTCCTCTTTCTCCTCCTCCTCCTCCTTTTCCTCCTCCTCCTCCTCCTCCTCCTCCTCCTCTACCATTTCCTCTTTCTCCTCCTTCTCCTCTTCCTTCTTCTTCTCTGTCTCTTCTCTCCTCTTCTTTTTCCATTCATACATCCTTGTCTCAGCATTTAAGACTGAGGCCTTAATAACCAAATATCAGAGATGGGATCTTATCTGAATAGGTACAAGGGGAAGTGCATTCACTTAAGTTGTTTGAGAGTTTTCAAGGCGATATTAATTGTAATCCTGAAGACCACAATGCTCCATGGGTCTATTTCCTTGGGTTTGGAGTTTGTGCTATTCTGAATCCAAAACAGGTTGGTTAGACAAATTGTATAAAAGATTGTACATCTAGCAATGGGATATAAATGGTTGGGGATCCAGGACAGGGAAGGAGGAATAAAAACTTTTCTTCTACTTGGTCTTTCAAGCATGAGGAAGACGAGACCATCCCCATGTCAATGAGAAATAGAATAAAGGGAGGGGATTTCAAGAGTTCTCCCTCACCCCACTGCCTTTCCTGATTGCTAGTTTTTCATTTACTTTCTAAAAGCTAAGTCTCCTGAAGGGAGTTTCACTTCCTGTCTTCCTGCCACATTTGAGCCGTTGCTGCTGACCATGCCATTTTCTATCCCAGGGAAAAAGGCTAAATGAACTGTTCACAAGCCTAGGGTATCTTTCTTCCACCAGGCCCAGAAGGGGCACTCTGCACAATTCAAGTCCAAGCTTTTCATTACACAGATAAAGAAATAGGAGCTAAAAAAGTCACACACTAGCCAGTACCTGAGGCAGAATTAGAATTCTGGTCTTCTTACCTGCAAGCCCAGTGTTCTACCCACCACGCCACCTGATTGTCATCTGAAGACAGTTATCAAAAGATTTTCCTTTCTCAGTTCCCTTAGTCTCTTGTTTTCTCAGCTAAATCCCCTTAGTTTTTTCCATTGATTGTCAAATGGCACAGAGTCAGGGCTTTTCACCGTCTTGGATATTTCCCATGTACAGTGTCAGAGCCAGACAGCTCCATGTCTTTTTTGCATAAATTCTATCAGAAAGTCAGCACAAGGAAGGCAAAACCAAGGGAGGCTGAGAAGCAGGAGGGGCTGAGGAGAGGAGGGAAACCAACAGCTGTAGTGCCAGAGGCATCTGGCCTAGGAAAGTGACAGCAGACCAACAAACACACCTACCAGTGTAAATCATTAGCGACAACATATGGTGAGCTTTTGTTTGCATCTTTGTCCTGCCACACGATTGTTTTCTTCGTCATTATAACCACATTAAAATAGAGCCAGTTTTATTATGTGTCACCGTTCACTCAGGGGAATTAGGACATCTGCTTTGTGGGGTTCAAAGAAACGGGGACCAGCTCCTCTCCCAGAGACTCTCAGAGCTGGAGGGATCCCGGTGAATCCAATGGGAAGGGGCCTGAATTAGGATACAGAAGGCTTTGCTGTCTTCTGTCTCTGTGATCTAGGGAAAGTAATATGGTCTCTCAGGTCCTCAGTTTCCTCAGCTGAAAAATGGGGGAATTGGACTAGATCAGGGGTTTTTAAGCTTTTTTGTTTCATGAATCCTTTTGGCAACTAGTCAGCTGAAACTTAGGGATTTCTTCTTAGAATCATGTTTTTGACTTTTTTTTAATAGTTGAAGGAGAGATTCTGTAAGAAAATAAAGATGTATTTTTCCCATCCAAATTATTAGGCTCCCTGAAATATAGCCACAAATTCCCCTTGTAGTCTAAGGACTTCAGGTAGAGTCCACCTTGAGTTTATTCTAATCTCTGAATTCCTTCCCAGCTCTGACATTCTACGTTCTTTGGCCTAGCATTCTAGGTATTAGGTCAGTCAATCAATAAGCATATATTAAGTGCCTACTATATATCAGGCTCTGTGTTAAGCTGAGGTAAAGAAATTGTTCCTGTCCTCAAAACAGCTCAAAAGCTAGAGGGGACACAAGGCAAACAAATGTGTACACAAAAGCTAGGTTAGATAGAAATGGAGATGCTAGTCACCAAATCACCGAGCTGGAAGTGACCACAGCTGCTGCCATCTAGCCCAGTCTGTCCTTGAGTGAGGATTCCTTCTCCCATATCTCTGATAAATGTTCATCCCTTAGACGATCTCTAGTGAGGGGATTACTACCACCCCTTAAGGGAGACCATTCCTCTTGGAGACAACTTTAATTGATTAGAAATGTTTTCCTTGGACAAATGACTTCACCTCGTTTTTCTTCCCAGTTTCCTCATCCTTGAGATGAAAGGGTTAGACAGGAAGTTTCTGAGGTCCCATAATGCTGACATCCATGACACTATCAGTTTTGATATCAAACAGAGGGTCTGTCCAACTTATTCCCCTTTCTCCCCAGTCCAGGCCATGGGAACCATGAAGAATCGGGAAAGTCCTTCTGCTACACGGCAACTTTTCAAAGTTAATTCTCAAGTCACACTTTAAGTTTTCTCTTATTAAAAATACCTAATGAGGAAATAAGTCCCTTAAAGTTGTCGCTTATCTAAAGGTAAATGGGGATACAGACGATGAAGGATCCACACTGGAATCAGGAAGACATTTTTCTGAATTCAAATTTGGTTTCAAAGACTTACTAGTTGTGTAATTAATGGGGCAAATCCCTTGACCCTGTTTGCCTCAGTTTACTTCTCTGTAAAATGAGCTAGATAAGGAAATGGCAACCCCCTGTAGTATCTTTGCCAAGAAAACCTAAATGAGTCATGAAAATTCAGACATAATTGAAAAATGACTGAACACCTGAACACTTACCTAAGGTCTCACAGTGAGTTCCAATGGGACCCAGGACTTGAATCCAGGTTTCATCTAGCTTTAAAGTTAGGCCATACTGCCCTTCTTCCCTGGATCCCCTGTGCCCCCTAGGCTAGGCCAGGATTTATCGGGGAGACAATTCATTCTAGCTCCCTAAGTAGGGTTTCTCTTCTGTGGAGAAGGCAGGAAAAACCCTGCTTCTCTCTCCAAATGCAAAATTCTGTATGATTCCTTCACCCAAAGAGGGCGTCTGGTTCGGGGAAGTGTTGGGACTAGACCAGCACTGCCAAGAATGTTGGGAAAACAACAGCAACCTCAGAAAACAGTTGTTTGGGGAAAAGTCTCTGAGCCTGAGGCATTCTCCAGGCTTTTTGATTTGGGAAGCTTCTGAGCAGTTGTTTCCTTATTTTCTCTAGCCTGGAAGCTACATCTTCACTCTCATCCCCGCTGTACAGATGGAGGAAACAGGAGGCCCAAAGAGGGTCATGGGACTGCCTCATCTCTGAAGACAATGATTCAGTCTACATACAAATGCAATGAAAATGACTGGAAATGTTGCCAGGATTCATTTCCTTGCCTTTCAGATTTAAAGCGGCTTCTGTACAATCAGCTTGGGAGGGAAGGCAGATAGGTGAATATCACACCCCAAAGCCAAGGCTTTGGGACCTAGAGGAGCAGAATCCATAGGTACCCCTGCTCCCCAACTATGCTCACCTGACACCCAGGATTTCCTTGGAGCACATAGACTTTCTCCCACCCATACACATCTTCGTACCTGACCTTCATCCATCCTCCTGTGGCTATCTCTATGGTGCTGAACCTTTCAGCACCTCTCAGCTAGCCTAGCTCTCAGATGAAAAACATATCGTCTGTCAAGGGATGCACAAATCACAAGCTTTTACAGCTCGGTTGAGTCAGCCATGCTCTTTTCCCCTGGGCACGGCCAAGGTTATTGCCATCCCGGGTTGATTCATCAGGGTACAGCAGAAGTGGGGAAGGGGTAGGTATTGTCTTCTGCATTTTAAAAATGAGGAAGTTATCTCAGAGAGGGAAGAGTGACTTGTCCAAGTTTGCACAGCCAAGAAGTGGAAGATGTCCCCTCTCCCACCCTCCAGTGCCTGTCCTAAAATGAATGATTCAGTCAAATCATTAAGTTGCAGTTAAAAGGGTCTCAATCAGGCAGGCGGTTCTACCGAGGAACAAACTGAGGCAATTATGGAAAGAAACTTGTTTAAATTCACTCAGGATAAGGATTTGAAGTAATTCCTTTAACTGTCTGTTTTCCCTCCCTTGTAGTAAACTACATTCTTAGAAATAGGAAAATGAGCATAAGGTATCCTGATATATTGTACACAGGAGGGAAGGGAGAGGAGAGAGAGAGAGAGAGAGAGAGAGAGAGAGAGAGAGAGAGAGAGAGAGAGAGAGAGAGAGAAGGAAGCGGAGGAGAAGGAGGAGGAGGAGAATAGAAAGGAAGGAAGGAAGGAAGGAAGGAAGGAAGGAAGGAAGGAAGGAAGGAAGGAAGGAAGGAAGGAAGGAAGGAAGGAAGGAAGGAAGGAAGGAAGGAAGGAAGGAAGGAAGGAAGGAAGGAAAAGAGGGAGGGAGAAAGGGAGAGACAGAGACAGAGAGATAGACAAAGTGAGAAAGACAGAGAGAGAGAGAGAGAGAGAGAGAGAGAGACAGACAGACAGACAGACAGACAAACTGAGAGACAGAGACAGAGAGCACACCTACCATGTTCTAGGCATTCTCCCAAGGGCTGGGATGCTAACAAAAGAAGAAAAATCCATCTTTCAATGAACTTACATTCACAGGAGAGCCGGCCATGACTCCTCCGTCCCTTCCTGCAGTGATGCTGTTAATCTGAGCACTATTCCCAGAGCCAGAGCAGGGGAAAGCAGGAAAGGTAAAAATGATTACAGGTGTGGTGGGTGATGCTGGACTCAGAATGGGGGTGGGGGTTTTAATTGACCCTCATCTCCAGCCCCACCTGTGTGACATTCTCCCAGACATTGAACGTCCCTTAGCCTCTGTGAGCCTGTTTTCTCAGCTGGAAAATGGGGGTAATAACACAGGGTCATTGTGCGGCTCCCTCAGACAATTATATAATGTGTGTTGCTAACCTAAATGAGCTTGGGAAATGTCAGCTATTATGGTGATGGCCCACCTGCAGAGGAGCAGCTATTGATAGCAGGGGTAACAATAATAACCGCCAACCTTTCCACAGGCTCACTCTCTAGACCCTTGTCTCACCCTCATTTGGCAATAATGTCATTAATGCGTTATAATCAGCCCCCGGGAAGATTGGGAAGCCCTTGGTGACTAGGCGGCCCTGGCTTTCTGGCCTGTACTTCTCTCCTTCCTCACCGCTCTCAAAATCTTTCATAGCACAGTTGCCCTGATATGCTCAGATAATGGATCCGGGGCCTCCTTAAAACATCATTTATATCATTTTGTGTTTACGTCCCACATTTTACAAGTCAAAACTAAGTTTCCTGAGAGGAGAGCCCATTTTTGTGGGTTTCTATTTCTTTTCCTCACATTGATTCTTCAGCTACTTGTTCTTGTAATGAATAAATCATTTTCCAGTCATATCTGATTCTGCATGACTCCATTTGTGGTTTTTCTTGTCAGAAGTATTAGAGTAGTTTGCCATTTCTTTCTCCAGCTCATTTTACAGACGAGGAAACTGAGTCACACAGGGTGAAGTGAATTGTCTGGGTTCATACAGCTAGTAAGTGTCTAGAGCACTTTTGAAATCATGAAGATGAGTCTTCCTGACTCTAGGCTCAGGGCTCTACCCAATGACACCATTTGACCACTTTCATGTGTCTCTATTGCTCCCACTCCCACATGAGTTCATTAAAAGTAGGAATTGTTGCATTGTGTTTGTATCCCCAATGCCCAGATCCATACCCAGCCCTTGCTGATTGACTAACTTTGTCTTTGTAGCCAGAGCCCCAGCACCGTGTCTGACATGTAACTGACGCTTAACAAATGCTATTGGGTTTAATTGAATTGTTTGAAGGGATCCCACAAGAAGCACTGGGAGGGGAGAGAGACCCTCAGAGTCTTCCTATTGCATCAGCCCCTTGAGCTTTAAGTAATCTGAGCCACTTCATTGCCCATCTCTGTCCAGAAGATAGCAAAAGGAATATTTCATTTGTTCCTTTATCCCTCTCCAGCCTATCTAATCGCTGCTTGGACGTCTCCTGGATGACTGATTTAAACTCACCACATCTCAAACTGAATGAAACAAGTTCCTGCTGATACCCTTATTTCTCCCCACCCACCCAACTTCCCTCGCTCCATCGAGGGCACCACCATGCCCGCCATGGGCAGCCATCTGCAAATCATTTTCCATTCATCTCATTCTCTCCCACGGTTACCAAGCCCTGTCACTTTTCTTCTTCCACTCCACAGCACATTTTAGACTTCTCTACTCACGTTGCTTCTATTTTGATTCAAGCCTCATCTCTCCTCCACTGGACTCTTGTAATAGCCAACTAATCGGCCTCCCTGGTTCCAAGCTGCCTCCTCTCCAACTGATTCTTCATATATCTATCTGACGCCATTATCCTAATGCACAAGTGTGATGGTGTCAATCTACTACTTAAAAAAACCACTCAGGGGCTCCCCATTACCTATATGATGAAAGGAAGGTCTCAGGATGTCATACAAAGCTGTCCAGGCTAACCCAAGGTCTCCTTCCAGCATGATTTTCTGCTAATCAACATCCCAGAATCTGAGAGTAAAGAGGAGCCAGGAGTCACTTAGTTCAACCAGCACATGAACAAGAGTCTCTCTATAGCATCTCTGCTAAGTGGTCATTTGGCTTCTGTTTAAAGGCCTCTGGTGAAGGTGGAACACATTATCCGCTGGGGCATCCCATTCAAATTTTAATCATTGTAATTATTAGGAAAAATGCTCAGGCTTTAAATTTAAATTAATCTCTTTGCCATTTCCACCCACTGCTTCTAGTACTGCCTTCTGGGGCCAAAGCAAGCCTGAGTGCTCCACCTTCCATGAGACAGACTTTTAAGCACTCGAAGAGTGCCCTCTGAGGCTTCCCTTTTCTAAGGTGATCATCCCAATTTCCTCCATCTGATCCTCACATGCCCTGGACTCGATGCTCTTCATCAGGATGGTAAAGCAGACTCCTCTGGGCTCCCTTCCCATGGAAAAACGTCCCTTTACAAGCACATTGAAAGCAGTGTCTCTCAGGCTCATATAGGGATGCCATAGTGCAATGAAGTCAGGAGTTTCTAGAGCAGCTAGTGACGTAGCCGATAGAATACTGAGCCTGAAGTAGGGATTCTGTCCTTAGACTCTTGTTAGCTATTAAAAAAGATAATCATTTCTCTCATGTATTAATAATCAATTATTGAATTAGGAGCAGTAGATTATTCAGGACATTGAACAGAAGGGCACTGATGATGGATGAGATTTCTTTTTGATACCGGATGAAGATACTATACAACTCAAGAACTTACAAAGAATTTAATTTCAGGTAAATTCCAGCCCACTGTGTTCTACCCTGGCAGACTCTGGGGGAGGTGGACTCCCTTCTATCTAGATTGCCCTAAGCAGGAGGAGTCTGGAAGAGATAAATCTCCTTGTTCAGACTCAGTGATCAGCATCTCTCCCCCAGTTCCTCATTAGCATAAGCCACCCTCATTTTAATATTCATTCTTTTCGTTATTAACCAATCAGATTTGATTGTCATCATCAGAAAGACTCACTCTTCCAAGGATATAAGTAGTGAGTAGATTCCATGAGGGATCTTTGGCTTTCGAGAGTGTCGCTGACCCCTTGCATGAATCATCTGCTAACCATGATTAATAACTCAGGAATTATGTCTCCTGAACTTTTTAGATATCATCCCATGTGACTCTGGGCAAGTCACTGCACCTTGTTTGTCTTAGTTCCTCATCTGTAAAATAAGCTAGAGAAGGAAATGGCAAAGTCTTCCAGTATCTTTACCAAGAAAGGCCAAAAATGGGGACAAAAGAGTTGGACATGACTGAACAATAAATTCTCTCTCAAGCATATTGCGCTTAAGCCAACCAGAACCATTAGCATTTCCTTGTCTCATCCTATATTCCAACCCCCTGAACACTCATTCAGGTGTCCCTTGCTTCTGCTCTCTCCTTTCCTCCCATAAGCAGAAGGCTCTGATTCTCCACCTCCTACTATTCAAAGTCTGCTCATCCTCCAAAAGCCAACTCAGCCACCATCATCTTCTCAAACCAGCCATCTCCTGACCAGCCAGACGAAAGACTCTAAATGTCTCAGAGGTCCTCGTGGAAACCGAAGGCCTTGTTCAAAATTATAAACTCATAACCTGTGGAGCCAAAATATCCTCAAATCATGGTATGCATCCTCAATGAACCTCCTGGCTCCTCTGACTGATTGCTTGCTTCCTTCCTAAGTTTTCATAAGGCACTTTGCATATCTTGTAGGTTCCTTCCTACCTGATGCTATACATATTTCTGTCTTCTCTCCCTTACTCGGATCTATGTTCCTTGAGGACAGTGGTCATCCTGTCTCATTCTGCTATTGTCATTGTCAGGGCTGTGAAACTAAGCTTTACAAATCTCATTTGCTCCTGTCTTATCAACTCTGAGTGGTAGAGAAGAGATATTGTTGAATCCATTTTATAGATGAGGAAAACTGAGGCTCAGGGAGGTTAAGGATTTGGTCGTGAGTTTATAACTGATAAATATCAGAAACAGCAATTAAAACCCCAAGTCTCTTCCAACTCCAAATCCAGAGCTCTTTCCACTACCCCATCTGCAGTAGTAATTCAATAAAAGTGTGTGTGTGTGTGTGTGTGTGTGTGTGTGTGTGTGTGTGTGTGTGTGTGTATGGCAGTGGAGGGCTAGCTTCAACTAACACCAGGAACACTACCAATGGTTTTAGGTCCATTGATTTCCTTTAACTTGGTTTAGCCCAATAAACCCATTTCAACAGGTGGGATTCTATTTGAGACTTGAAGGATTCCAGAGAAACTTCCTTCCAGAAGAACCAGATGAGAAAAGTATTTTCCAGGCAAAAAGGTCAGCCTGTTTTGTTCTTTATATTCTCCAAACATAGGAGGGTGCCGAACATACAGCAGACAACAAATGCTTTTTAATTGATTGAATTGAGTGGCTCTTTATTTTTTTTTTTTTTTGGACTGCTAACATTGTGAGGAAGATTTTCTTCATCCTAAACTTAAATAGTGCCCCTTTGTAACTTCCTCCTTCTTCCCTTTCCTTTCCCAATTAGTCAGAGGCCCCATAGATTTAGACTAGGACTCAGATGTCATCCTTATTCTCATCCTCATGATTAAATATCTCGATGGGAATAATTAAGAAACCCAGCCCCTGGGTTCTTTACCAGATCCCCCCAAAAAAGCATGAGCTTTGGCTCTTGGCCCCATAATGAACTTTTCCCTCTCACTTATTGGCTAAGTGAGATTGTCATAATGAGACAGTTTGATTAATCTTAGAATAATTTGTCTCCATAATTAATTTATTTGATGAGCATCCATTATATTCATCATTTACTCTTATGGTTCCTGTCATAGAATCATGTGATTTTATTTAGACCTCGAAGGCATCAGAAGCTATTGCTTCCAACTCCCTTTCTCTATAGGTGAGGAAACTGAGGAATAAAAATGTTAAGGACCTGCTGAGTTACATTTTTAGTCTGAAACAGAATTTGAATCCAAGTGTTTCTAACTTCAGGCCCAATGACACAACAAGTAGTACCTAGAGTATCCAGAGAGCCAGTGTTATCTGCACTGAATCTCGAAAGCTGAGGAAACAGTTGGGTGAACCTGAAGTGAGGAAGTGAGACTATTCCAATTAATTTAATAAATAGAATTGTAAACACTTGAAAGCAAAGCTATTTTATGGCCCACCATAGAGTATAGAGTCCTTTACATATAGTCAGAAAGACTTGGATCCAAATCCAACTCTTAAGTCTTGCTAGCTGTGTATATAATGGAAACTTTCAAAGTCTCATTTTCCTCATTTATAAATGGAGCATTATTGAATTTGGGAGCTGTAAGTGACCTTGGCCACCTTTAGTCTAACAAAAACATGAAAGAAATCCCCACTATAGTATGTATGGTCAACCAGTCTTTGCTTAAAGAACTTTCCAGAAGGGAAACCCATCCCATGAAAAGACTTCACATTCTACTTTGGGACAGCTACACTTGTTAGGATGTTAGCCTCTTGGAAACCAATTCTAATTTCATACTTTGCAACTAGTCAAATTTTGTGAGGATACATAGAAAAATCTAATCCTCCTCATGGCAGGCCTTCAAATACTTGAAGAGAATCTTCTCTTCTCCGAGGTGATTGTATTCATTTCTGTGAACCAATGCTCATTGGACTTAAGACCCTTTTCCAGGTTTGATTGCCTTCCTTTGGATTTGGTTTACCTTCTCAATGCCCATCTTAAATTGTGGTAGCCAATGGAGTAAAATAGTCCAGATGAGGTCTCTAAGGTCAGACAATGGTGGGGTTAATAATTATTCCTGGAATAATTATCAATTAATATATTGATATAATAATATGATAATTATTAATAATTATTTCTGGAAAGGATGTCCCTTTTAATAAGATTACAGAAGCCTTTCTTATTTATTTTGCCATTAGATTTGTCTGATTCAGAGAGGGGAAAGTTGAGGTGACCCACTAGAATAGCTTTGCTGTCTATTTCTTTCTGTAACTTGTTTAAAATTTCTTCTAGTAATTTGCCTGCTTTATCACTTGATTCATGAACATTTTGTATCATTAGTACTTCATCCTTGTATCCTTTTTCAAGATGCACTTTTAATAAGATCTATTTTTACTTTTGCTTTATCTGAGATCAGAATTATTACCTCTACTTTTTTTTTTACTTTAGATGAAGCATAATAAATTCTATTTCAGCCTTTTATCTCTACTCTGTATGTGTTTCTCTGTGTCAAATCTGTTTCTTATAGACAACACAATGTAGAATTCTTTTTTTAAATCCACTCTGCCGTTAGATTCTGTTTTATGGGAGAATTCCTCCCGTTCACATTTACAGTTATGATGACTAACTCCCTGTTTCCCTTCATCCTATTTTCTCTCCTGTATATAATTGTGTTCTCTCTTTCTACCCTGTCTTTGCTTCTGGTTTTTTTACCCCACTGAGTACCTTCTCTTCTATCAGCCCTCCCCGTTCCTTTAGCAGTTTTTTTTTTTTAATTCATTCCAACCACTACCTTAGAGCCAAAACTGAGATCAAGCTTCAGACAATGCTCATCACCCTCCTTTCTCTCCCTCAATTTTAATAGTCTTTTGTACCTCTTCACGTGAATTATATTCATAATTGTGTTATTATACCTCTCCTTTTCTCTTTTTTTCATGACAAATCTTTTCCTACCCCTTAATTTCTTTTTCCTTAATGTCATCACACCAGAGTCCATTCACAAACACATCCTCAGTCCATGTGAAGCCCTAGTGGCAGATACAGTTCTCAAGAGTACAGATTTCATTTTTTCATCTAGGATTGCATCTTACACTTGTGAAGTTGTTTTATTTTTTTGTACCCAAGTGTAAGACTTTACATCGCTCCCTGTTGAATCTTATTTTATTAGATTCAGTTCAGGTCTACTTGTAGAGATTCTTGTGAATTTTGACTCTCCTTCAGTAATTTAGCCACATTTCTCACTTTTGTAAACTGTGTAAATTTGCTCAGAATGTCATCTGCACTGCTTTCCAAGTCACTGATAAAAAATGTTAACTAACCTAGGGTTAAGCAAAGATTCCTGGAGTCTTTTACTGTAGCCTTTTACTGGAGCCCTTCTACCATGATGACAATGATTAATTAACAACTACTTTTTGAGTCTAGCCATATCATCAGTCCTGATCCCATCTGACTTTATTCTCTTTGAATCTACATCTACACATTCATCACAAGAATAATATAATACTAGTGTGTAACAGCATGAAAAATAATATACTGCTTTGGTTAATCAAGTGAAATGATCGAAGTCAAGCGTTTGGGGGACTTTAAAGTGGTCTATGATTTTAGTTGTTATTTGATCATAAACTTAGAGCTAGAAGGGATCTTAAAACCACAGAGCCCAAATCTCTCCACTTGAAGAAATTGAAGCCCAGAGTGGCTAGGTGCCTTACCTAGTGTCACATAAAAAGAAAGTGGCAGGACCATAACTTGAACTCAGGTCTTTGTACTCTAGACTTAGCATTTTTGTCACTTTATGACTGCTTTCTTTGCAAAATTCTATTTTCTCACATAGGAAATATTTAAATCATAGAAAATTTCTCCTAAGAGGGATCTGTGAGAACAATTGAACCTCTCATTTTACAGAGGAAGAAACTAGGTTCCAGGGAAGAGGTAAAGTGACCACTCTGTGTGACAAGTCACAAAGCCAATAAAAGGGGCCACTGGGACTCAAACCCTAGACTCTAGAGGCACAGCCCATTGCACTCTCTCTCTCTCTCTCGCACTCTCTCTCTCTCTCTCTCGCTCTCTCTCTCTCTCTCTCTGTCTCTCTCTCTCTGTCTCTTTGTCTCTCTCTCTCTGTGTCTCTCTCTTTTTTTTACTACACCAAACTGCAAGGTAATGTTGCTTTTTATCTGTTTTCCATTGCCATCTTAACATATACACAGTGATGGAAGCGGATGGTGCTGTGAGTATTTCATTACTGTGTGTTAATTAGCATCACCTCGAACAGCAATTAATAACAATTAAGGTCCTTGTAATAACACGGTCACCATGTGTAGATACTTTAGGAGAATGCTGAACAAATGAGTTTTGAATACCAAAGTTGCTCAGGTAAGTGTATTTAAGAGAAAAATGTTGAGATCATCAGAGCCAGTTCTAACCCCAACCCAGCCCCCAGCCTACATCTGGCCAGCTGGGGAGGCGAAGAGGAGGAAGGAGGAAATATTGGATCATTGGATATACAAATACATTCTTTTCATCAGAAGAAGATGCTGTGCTCTTGCTTTACACCATTTCCATCCTACCCTTTGACTTGGATTCCTACCATCTCTGCTTCATCACATATGTCCTCAGGGACAGTATGAATAGGGAAGTTTATTCTTGGGTGACAATCTATGATTCCTCAAGTTTCCCATGGTTGTTTAGATGGTGGCTACACATGTAATTTCAGTGGCCCAGAGAATACAACTTTACTCACTCTTTCCCACCTTCCTTCCTTCCTTTCTTCCTCCCTCCCTTCTCTCTTTTTCTTTCTTGCTTCCCTCCCTTCCTCTCTCCCTCTTTCCCTCCCTTTTCCCCTCCCTCTTTTCCTCTCTTCTTTCCTTCCTTCCTCCCTCTCTCCCTCCTTTCCTTCCTTGCTCTCTCCCTTTCTTCCTTCCTTCTTTCTTTTTCCCTCTCTTTCCCCTTCTTCTATCCTTTTTGGTTTTCTCCTTCCCTCCCTTTCTTCTTTCCTTTGATTCTTTCCTCCTTTCCTCCTTCCTTTCTTCTTTCCTTCTCTTCTTCCCTCTCTCCCTTCCTTCCTTTCTTCCTCTCTCTCCTTTTTTTCTCTCTCTTTACATTCCTTCCTTTATTCCTTTGTTCCTTCCTTCCTCCCTCTCTTCCTCCCTCTTTTCTTCCTTCCTTCCTTCTTTCCTCTCTTAACTCTTTAGTTTCTTCCCTTCTGATTTTTCCTTTCTCCATTTCTCTTCCTTCACAACCATGAAATTACAGAAAGATAGATCTTGCTTGAATATAGAGTGAAAAAAAATTCCAACAATGACCTGCCCAAAAGAGAAGTTGGCTGACTTGGTATCAGGAGAAAGAGACTCCCTGTCACTGAGGGGTCTTTTGGTTGAGGCTAGGGAATTTCTGATCAGCAACAGATGGATTAGATGACCTTTTAGGGCTGCTTCAAGACTGAGAGTCTTTATTTCATTATTCATTAATTTATATTTGTCTGGTCCTGTGACTGAATCAGTCAATTGAGCTCCCAAAGCAAGGGTCTCCCTCTACCAATACAGACTGGCACCTGCTCCACTCCTTATGGTATTATCAAGTTTCTTGGTGCATGAAGAGTTTAAACAACTTGCTTAAAGTCACTCAGTCAATGTGTTTCTGAAGCTTGGCTTGCTCTCAGGATGGTGATTCTTGAAATCTGTGATTCCATGTACCCAACAAGAGCCATAATTTGCGGGTGGGGCAGAACTAACCACTCTTTATGGGGAGCATTTTGTAGCCCCGATTTCAGATCCATATCCAGAATATAATAATCCAGATAATTCAAATCCAAATCCAAGGAACAAATGCATTAGGGAAAGAGATAGAAGCCAGAGATTGAGATCCTACTTGAAAACAGAGAAGGCCTTTTTCTTTGCTATCTAGGAGTCTGTATAAAGGGATTTCCATGTTAACACTAATTGTATTTGCTTAATGTGTTTTTATTGTATCCACACCATTTCCCTCTCTTCCCCTGGGATTCTCAGAGGGAGGCGGAGGGACTCCAAAGAGCTGCTGCTTCTCAGGTATGATTCTCTTTCCTGGCTTCCAAAATAACCAGCTAGTTCTGGTATTAAATAAATAAAATAGAATCACAAGGTCATAGGATTTAGAAATGGAAGACACTCTAGAGATTATCTATTTCAGAAGAGGGAATGGAGGCTCACAGAGGGAAAGTGATCAGCCCAAGATCACAGGAGCAGTAAGTGGCTGAGTCTGGATTCAGATTCAGATTCTCTGTGTGCAGCCTGTTGGGCTTCTTTCATGGGCCACAACACCATAGGTTCTGATACTTGCCTATTGAAGAAAGACAGTGTGGAATGGTGGAAAGAGCACTGGTCTTCAGGTCAAGAGATTTGTCCAAGAAGTCTTAAACTGCTCCTGAAGACCTTTGTAATTGTGACTTTAAAAGCCAGAACACCTCCCAGCAGCCCTTCATTGTGAGCACGGTTCCAGAGGAAAACTCTTGCAGATTCAAGTATTTTTCGTTAAGCAACACATTGCCTTAGCTGGGTAATGAATTGCCAATCTCCTAAGGTTAAATGCATCTTTCTGTAGCATTCTCTGCCTTTTGTAGCATTTCTTATTTAGCCTGGGAAATTACAGAGATAATGAAAATCTAAATATAATTGAATGCAAATGTATTCAAATAATTATAGTTTGACAAATGGACAACAAACTCATGCTAACAATATGGATTGCGCTCCCTCGGTGGGGAAAGACATGCTGCCTGAGCTCTGAGGAAGAGGCTCTGGATTTGTTCAGCAGTGATTTGCTTCCAGAATTAGGCCCTGGCTGAATGAGGTGCGTTTACCTCAGATGGAAATCTTGGAAACATCAGCCAGAACCTTTGCCATTTTTACAAAAATCTGGCTAAAGTCTCCTCTTCTCCAGAAAGCCTTCGCTGGTTAGGATTCTGAGGATAGAGAGAACGGAGGGATGCGATTTCTTTAACCTGAGCCGCAGCGTACAGGAGCAAAATGGAAAGTCAGCACTTGGAGAGGTAGACACTGGGAAAAGTTATGGGGTTGCCCAGTGTCTGGCTGAGTTTCATTAGTCAAGTTGGAAACAATATAAGTTTGCAAGGCTGGAGTCCCAGATGGTGCAATGTTCACGCTGAAAGATCCTTGAGGTAGAGAATGTTAAAGCCTGAAAGGAACTAGACTCTTGACTATTTCTCCCAATTCTTCTCCAATTTTCTCTCTCCTTAATGACTTCAGCTCTTGGTGGGGAAAGAGCATTGGAACAGCCATTTGTGTGTCAGGCACATGCTTAGCCAAAAGGGAGACCCGCCCTGCCTGCCCCCAGGAAGCTTACATTCTAACTGGGGAGGAGAAGTAGACCTGGGTGAATTTCCATTTCCAATTATTTGGAGGTGGATGGTGGGAGGGTACTACATAGAGCACTGAGCCGGGGGCGTCAAGAAGACCAGTTTACATCTAGCCTCAGCTGTGTGATGCTGGATGGGTCACTTAACCCTGTATGCCTCAGTTTCCTTATCTGTAAATTGGACAGGGAGAGCAAAATGGCAAAACACTGCTGTGTCTTTGCCAATGGGGATTAAGAAGAATCAGATACAACTCAAATCGACTAAATGATAACAAGAGATGAAAGAAACCTTCTTCCTTTCAACCCTTCCCTCCAGCCACTGGTACCTGTCTCCAGCAGGAGAAAGAAGGAACAAGGTGTTTGTACTGTCTGAGGAGCTAGGGCACATCTTACGTGAGAAGACAGTCAATGAGATAGCATCAGGAAATAGTAGCGACCCTGGGAATTAAATATTGATAGTTGAGGAAACTGAGGCATCTCATACAATTCCCTTATACAAAGGTGAGGGAATTAATGGTCAGGTTAACTAATTTGGCCAAAGTCACGGGATTTTAGACACACTTAGAACTGGGAAGGATCTTTGTGGCCAGCAAATACAACCCCTCTCATTTGTCATAAAAAGAAAACTGAGGCACAGGGAATTAAATGACTTTTCCAGGGTCACAAGGCTAGAAACATCCCCGGGGCAGGATGTAAACTCGCATTTCCCAGCCTCCAGGTTCCAGCTCCCTGTTGTTGCTCCCAAAGGCCTTGGAACGAAGAAAGCAATGGCCTGTATAATCAGGAGCAACAGGATGAGAAACAGTCAGACTGCTTGCAACAGGCAGACAAAACACACACGGTTTGCAGGCTCCTTAGGTTTCTATTTGCTGGTGTCATCTCCACATAACTATGCATTTGAAAGAGCCCCAGAGCCAGAGGGAAGAAATCATTTCATCCCCTGGTTTAAAACCTTGTGGGATGTGAACGTGGGCTCCGGCCGAGGCGAGCCTCCTTGGAGGCCGTTCTTCCTAATCCGGACATCGGCTTTCCAGCTCCTTTTCTTTCTCATTAGACACCGGGCTCACGGGGTGTATGTTTTCCTCAACCCTCTCCCCCTCACTCCGCTGGCAAGCCCTGACTTCCAGGGTAAGGAAATGTAATTGCATATATTTTTCAGGCTTGCATCGGGCAACTCCGGGTCCATTTCATTAGAGGGCCAAGCGGCAGACATTACAGCTGAGCCGAGAGGGTTTGGCCGATCGGGGGAGATTATTAAAAGGCATTAGAATGCCAGCTTCGGAAAATATATAGGGCCATCCAGATTGCTTACCTTAACCCTCGGCGGCTGGGGAGGCGGCCCTACAATCTCTCAAGGAATGTTTTTCTCTCTCTTATCTCTACCAATCCCCTACTCTTAAGGCGTCTCAAAAAAAAATGACTACTATATTTTTATAGGATCATAATTCAACTTCATTTCATTTCAACTCATTTCTATTCCTGCACACACACATTTATTAAGTGACTGCTCTATGCTAGACACTGTGCTAGGTGCTGGAGATTCAAAGAAGAACACTTAACAGTCTCTCTCCTCAAGGACTCTGGGACTAGGGTGAGGTTTAATATCTAAACACTTCGGTAAGCAAAAAATACCCATAAAGTAGCTAGTATGGAAAGAGTCTAGGATTTGGAGTTAGAAATTGTTCCTTGCTGCTTATAGGAATTGGATTGGCCAATTAAGTAGCTTCAAATAACCTTTTTTCTCTAATATTTTGATTCTAAACATTTTTATAATGCGTTGATTTAACACACACATTATACATATCTATAAACACACATATATACATACATATGCATATACATAGGTGCATGTATATACATACACACAATACATAGATATGTTTGTGTATATATGTGTATGTACATATATATGTGTATGCGTTTATATGTCTATTTATCTATAAGAGGTAGTATGAAATAGAGAGATTGTTCTACATCAGGAAAATCTGGATTTAAGTACTGTTCTAGCACATGCTGGTTGTATGATCTTGGCCAAGTCATTTTCTCAAGCCAAAGGCAAATCTCTGGCAGTGAAAATCCTAGAGCAGATGTTGATCTTTTTTCCTTGGGGTTTCTGTATTTTCTTTTTCCTTCTTAGAGTAGTGAGAAGATCGGCAATGCTGAAGATGAACTCCTTCTCTTCTCATCTCCAAATGACTCAACTCTTACTTTTTTAAACTTTTTTCTCAGCATTGGACAATGAAATGGCTCTGAGCTTTGCCAAATCTACTTCTCTCTATATCCCTTTAACCCCATTCCCTCTAGTTCTTTCTAGAAAATTATAACCTCAATTGTCTTCCCTCTCATTAATTTTTGACCTCTTATCTACTGTTTGTTTCTCTGATTTCTATACCCTTATTTATCACACACACACACACACACACACACACACACACACACTTTTTCTCTAGATCCCATCTCCCCTTTCCAGCCCAATGCCCACCTCCTACTCCTTGTCTCACTCCTTAATCCTCTGGAAGCTGCTTTTTGAATCCATCTTTCACTCAAAGAGTTCTCTCCAAATTACCAAAGATAACTCACTTGACAAGTCACCAGACCTGCACTCCGGTATAATGTGGCCTGTGTATGTTCTCCAAAGCTCTATCTTGAACCTTCTTTTCTTGCCTCTCTATAATCTTGATTTAGATTTTTTCTATGGTTTAATTATTGCCTACAAACATATGTCTATGGATATGTGTACATATATATGCATGCATAAATATATACAACATATACACCGAGGAAAATTAATATAAGGCTCTTTCATTTAATGATCACTATTGTATGTTCTTGTTCCCCATTTTGTCAAATTCCATTTCTCAGTCTAGCTAGAAAGAAAGTTTCTCTTTGTCCAGACTAAAAGCATGTTTGAAAAATAAATCATTCCTTGCCCCTGGGGCACTTGCTAGGTAACCAGTTTAAAGTTGGATAACTTCATGAACAGAAAGCTAGCTTGGATCTAGGACCTCCCCAATGGATGGCTCTCCTATGCTTGTTAAAGTTAGAGATGATTTGGTCTCCAAGGAGACTGGGATGGGGGGTCATTTTTAGTCATGTATGACTCTTCATGACTCCATTTGGTGTTTTCTTGGCAGAGATATTGGAAGAGTTGACCATTTCCTTTGCCAGCTCATTTTTCAGATGAGGAAACTGAGGTACAGAGTAAAATGACTTCCCCAGGGTCACATAGCTAGTAAGTATCTGAGGGTGGATTTAAACTCAGATTTTCTTGACTCCAGGCCTGGCACTCTGTCCATTGTACCACATCCCTGTCCTGGGACAGTTTGACTCATTTTATTAACAGACGTATCACTGTTGCCAGGAAATCTTGCCTCAATTTATAGCACTTTTGCTCACCACAACATGCGTGTGTGTGTGTGTGTGTGTGTGTGTGTGTGTCCAGGACCCTTCTTTCCCTGGGCTTTGGTTCCTAATTAGCATCTTCCTGCTAAACATTTCAAACAGAATATCCCGTGAAACATTTCTAACTCAACATGTCCAGAAGAGAGCTTATTATCCTTCCTCTAAAACCCATCTCCTTCTAAATCTTCCCATCTCTGGAGGAGGTACAACCATTTTCCAGTCTCCCAGGTGTGGAGTCTTAACATTATCCTCACTCTTATTCTTCCCATCTATCCACTTTCTTGCCAAAACTTGCTTTTTCTACCTCCATAGACTTGCATCTGATCCCTTCTTTCTCTAAACATGAAGTCCCTATCTTCCTTTAGACCCTCATCATCTTTCATCTAGATTACTTCAATGGCCTCCCAACTAGCCTTCCTGCCTTGAATCTCTTTCAATTCCAGATTATCTTCCTTTCTTTTTCCTGTCAAATAGCTTACACACAAATCTGACCAAGACCCTCCCCTATTTACTACTGGGAGGGGGACTTGATTTTGGAAATCCCCAGAGAGTAGGGGGAAGAACATTCTCTTGAAGATTTGAACCGGTTCAAATTTCACATCTGACCCCTTTAAGGATCCCAGGTAAATCATGTAATGGCCCTCAGGCTGTGTTTTCTTATCTGTAAAATGGGGGTTGGGGGGGTTCTTATACAAGATAGTCTCTGGGGTACTTTCTAGCTGTAAGACTGAGCCTAAGATCCTGAATCACTTATGCTTCCTGAGCCTGTTTCCTCATGGGTAAATGAGGAGGTTAGATCAGTGGCCTCTGAGGTCACTGCCAGCTCTAGGGCTAAGATCTCTCCGCCCATGGAGACTGGCACCTGCTCCAATGTCCTAGTGAGCTGCCCAGCTGCCTAAGTTTAAATGACTTTCTCACAGCTAATTTGTATTCCAGGTTGAACCTGAATTCAGGTCTCCTTTCCGACTCAGAGTCTGGTTCTCTCTTAATATGCAACATACTCTCTCAAAGTGAATAAATGAGTAAATGAAAATAATTTCTAAGGCTTACAATATATTGTGTCAGGCACTGGGCTATTTTAAAATACTGTCTAAGCATCAATTATTATATTATCTCAAAGGGCTGCTGTCAATGATCAGAGAAAGTAGCAAATGGCCTGAATCCATTGGGTGAATCCCCTGTGGCAAAGTGGTGGGAGGCTCTGGGGGAGAGCACACTAGGATGGGCAGCCATTTACGGGGGACAGATAGTCTGTACTGCTAAGAGGGAAGAACTAGCTGCATTAAGGAGATCACGTGTGTGGGGGACGGGCACAGGGCTGCTGGGAGAAGCCAGGGAGATAACACATGAGAAGTGGTGGGTAAGTGTGAGCTGCTGTGATTAAGAGAGGAATACCCTGATTCTTCATGAATAAACATGACCGGGACGCCCAACTCCCTCGGCTGCCTGCACAGAGATGATTGATCTGACTCATTTCTTTCAATAACAGGCTTCATTTTGGTTCTTGATGAGCAGAATTTTCTGGGGTTAGGTTTGCCCAGACCCTGAACATTTTGTGGAGAGAGGTCAGGAAATTCCTCGTATCCTTCTCCTACACTGTTGAAGTGGGACAGTCCGAATTTGTGCCTGTCCAAGATGACCCCTCAAGGTCATTTCCTCATGTATAGCTCCAAGCTTCAGACCAATAATGACCAGTAGGCAGCAATATAGAGTGGACAGAGACCCTGCTTGGAACCCAGGAGATCGGGACTCACATTCTGCCTCTTACCCATAAACCCTTTCCCCTATTCTGATTGTAATAACAAATAACAAGCATTTATTAAGTGCTTATTATGTATGATATAAGTAGCATAAGTATTGTTATAATATCTCCATTTTTGCAGATGAGGAAACTGAGGCTCAGAGAAGGGAAAGTGATGTGTCCAAGCTAAACAGAAGGGAAATTGATGAGCTGGGATTTAAACTGACTAGTTCTAACTCCAAGTTTCAGGGGTTATTCAAAATATAGAGAACTTAAAAAAATATAGAAAGAACTTAATGGGTTATTATATTAGTTTTCTTTTTACCTTATCACATGTCATCCTTTTAGCTCCCCTATAATTCAACAATTATTATATAATTGGATAGATGAAAAGCAATCCAATTTGCAAGAGTAGAAGAGAGAGGATTTAAATCCCTCCCTCTTCCCATATACCCTGTTGCTTTGTATATTTCATGAACAATGAATGTGGAATTGAATTCAATGAAAAGTCAGAAAAATCTGAATTCTCCATCTGGCCCTGATGTCAATTTGGGTTGGACATATTCCTTAATCATTTTAGTCCTTAGTTTCCTCATCTGTAAAATGGCAAAAATATCATCATATTGTTGGTCTCTAAGGATGATTATGAAGATGAAAAATGATAAAGAAGAAAGACATTATAACCCCCAAATTTTATAACCTCATAAAGGGCTCTCTAACTGGGAGTGCTAACTCTATGAATGTTTTGGACAAAGTCTTTCTCTTTGCCCTCAGCCAATTTCCTCAACTGTTAAAAAAAAAAGGAACCTGAACTATTAATGAATATGCCTTGATAAAGTACCTACTATGTGCCAGGCTCTTTGCTAGAAATTTAAGTACTCCTCCTCTCAAGATCTTACTTTCCCTTGGGAGACAGCAGGTACATAAAAATATATATGTACTATATAGAAATGTGTGTGTGTGCTACTTATACATACAGTATAGAATTCCATGATGCTCCTGACTGAATGTTCAGTTCCCTAAAATCATGTTCTCTAGATATAAAAGCAAACCCATTCGATTCCCTTCCATTTGCCCCTCCCCTTTGTACTCCCTCGTAGCTGGTCTCTAATTGAGACCATTGCATTTAGAGGAATTTATACAGAGTCAAAGAGGTTTCCGGGCTTTGCCTAAGCAAGTTAAGTGGGGTGAGGGCCTGGCAGCACCCTGCAGGGGACAAGGGACTCTGTTGCACTGAAACTAATTTGTGAGCCATCGACCATCATTACCTTCAAGAGGATACAGGAGAAAAATGAGTTCAGAGCTGAGAGACACCATTAAATAAAGAAAATGACTGAGAGCAGACCTTGCCAATGCAGGGAACAGGGCTGGGGCAAAACTCTCTCCTGGATGAGAGCGATACAAAGGAGAACAAGCAGAAGTGAATGAGGAGGAGGTCAGGCTGCAGTCCCACAATCCCAGTCTGAACAGTGACCCCAGCTGTGGGCAAGGCCAGTCTAATCTGAGCAATGATCCCAGCAAATGTCACCCAGCCTCTCTTCAATGTAGATTGGTACAATTCAGTTCAACAAATGTTCATTCATCATTTACTATGTGCTTCCTGGGCAGTCAGAAAGAAAAGGAAAAATAGTTCCTGCCCTCAGGGAGTTTATATTCTACTGGATTAATATAAAGTATAAACCTAAAAAACCATAAAATAATGCTCTGGAGGAGGGAGGAAGCCAGTATTCTAGCTGAGAGTGCCCCTGAAATGACAAAAAAGAAATCCTCCCTTGCCTTCAAAGAATTTATATTCTCTTTGTCTCATTTTCCTCATCTGTAAAATGAGGGAATTGGACCAAATAGTCTACAAGATTCTCTCCAACTCTAAATCTGTGATCTTATATCTTGGCTATTTTTTACTAGCTCTATCAATGAAATTATGAAGTGGCACCTCTTCCTTGCAGGCCTCCCAGATATTCTACTTTTCTCCTTCCATAAAAGTGTCCTTTTAGATTGCCAGTGTTTTGTCTGTATTTCTTTTTTGCCTCTATCGTATGCTTTGAATCACATTCATTCATAAAAGAACACACCAGATTTCCCTAACTTAGCAGGTGGGAGTGTATTTTATTTTAAGCATTTCATTTTCCATCAACTTCTCTGCTTGACTTTGATTCCAGAACATTTTCCCTGCTGTCCCCCACCCTGGGAGAAGCTGACATTTCATCACTATGAAGAGTGACTCAGGTTTGAATATTTTACACTTTTTTCTGACTTCCTATCTTCAGTGAAAAGATGGAGGGTAGAATATTAAACTCCTCCCAAAGCCTTTCTTTATAGAAACTTCACGATCTTCCTGGCACCTCAATTTTCTGTCTGATTCTTTATTTGGCTTCCACTCTATAGAATAACATGTGTCTGTACTTGGACTCCTCAGTCTCCCCCTCTCTTTTTCAGCTTCTTTTTGTGTATATTTTCCCTTATATCACAAGCTTTTTGAGGGAATGGATGTCCTTTTTTTCTTACTTGTATTCCTAACATAAACACAGTGGTATTGGTCAATAGAGTAGTCTTGTCTTATTCTCCATGATTTCATGGACCCTAGCATACCAATATTTTCCATGGGGTTTTCTTGGCAAAGATATTAGAATGATTTGCCATTTTCTTCTCCAGTGGATTAAGCCATAAAGTCAACAAGTTGTCCAAGATGACACAACCAGTGAATGTCTGAGATAAAATTTGAACTTAGGCTTTCCTGACTACTGGTCCAAAACTCTACCTACCAAGCCACCGAGCTGCCTCTCAGTAGACAATTAATAAAGGTTAAATAAAATGCATCCTACACTAAAGACTTTATATAGAGGGCACATCCTAAAAAGGTAGAATCACACCAATAACTCATCTTGCCTAAGTTTAATGGCTAATAGAATTCTCCCCATTGAACAAGGCTGCCAACTCCAAGGGGAAAACAGTGATACAAGTAAGCATTGAAGGAACAGAAATCAAAAAGAGAAAACAAGAGAGAAATAATACTTTCACAAGCCCAGAAGGAAAGTGGATTCACATATGGAGACCCTGCAGGCTCCCCTCAAAATGAATATTTCACCTCCCTCTGTAGAGGGAACAAAGAAGAAAAGAAAAATAGTGGAGATTGGTGCTTATGGAGAAAAAAGGAAGAAACCCAAGGGGATTATCTCCTGGCATGAAACCCCAAGAAAAAGGAAAAACCCAGGAGGTAAATTCCACTCAATTCAGCCCTTTAATACAGGGGTTCTGAAACTTTTTTTGTGTTATGGAAGTTATTCTGGTGATTCTCAAAATCATGATTTTAAATTCATAAAACAAAGAACACAGTATCATGTATCATAAAGGAATGGTCAGCTAGATGGCACAATGGATAGAGCACTGAGCCATATGGCACAGTGGATAGAGCACTGGGCCAGAGTCAGGAGGACTCCTTTTCCTGAGTACAAATCGGGCCTCAAACACTTACTGGTTGGGCAAGTAACTTAACCCTGTTTAGCTCAGTTTCTTCATCTGAAAAACGAGCTGGGGAAGAAAATGTCAAATCACTGTAGTATCTCTTCCAAGAAAACCCAAGTAGGGTCATAAGGAGGCAGACATGACTTTAAAAAAATGACTGAATCATAAAGGGAAGAATGTATTAAACTATAGATAATCAAAATACTGTGTAATCCCAGGTTAAAAATCCCTCTACTGCTAGGAGAAAGACCAAATAGCCTCATGCATCTCTAATTGTCCATTTCTAAAGAAAGAAAAGGTCAAGAACAAGAACTTAATTTGGTCTAGCCAACTTTATCTTCCATCCATCCTAACCTAATTTCCTTCTATTCATCTATATCTTCAAGTTTTAAAACATAATAGGCATGCAACAGAATAAATAAATAAATTAATTTAGTAATAATGAATACATGAATGCCTGGATGAAATAAACAATTATTAACCACTTAATGTGATGTGCTAAACTTTGGGGATACTGAGAGAGTACTTGCACTCAAGGAGACAGCTTTTTTATAAAACAGATGTTATTGATATCTACTATTTTTGCATTAGAATTGATTTCCCCTTGTATCTTTTTCCTTTTGCTTCCAGAATCATCCTTCATGAAAAATATATTTTTAAAATGAAGAGAAAAAAAAAACAAATTAGCAAAACCAATATGTTGAAAAAAGATTTGACCCAATATCCATTGTTCAACACATATGCATTCTATGTGTTTCTGCAAAAAACAAAAAACAACAAAAAAAAAAAACCTAATATTTAATAGTGGAGGAAAACTTATTTATGGGACTAGTAGCAAGAGAATGGAGTATAATTCTAAGGAATTACAGGAATGGGAAATTGATTCACAGAACAGTCATTTGACATTTCCTATCTAAGAAATTAAGCATTAAGTTAGGGTTGCTTTGATAACTGAGCTCAAAGCGGGGGGGGGGGGAGCAATTGGTAAAATTACTGGGAAATGGGGAGAATTGGATGGGAAGTGAAGCAGGAGTCTGAAGCTAGCTGGATATTGTGGGATAGTTGTTTGTGCTCACTCACTCCTCAATCAATCAAAACATACTGGTGTAGGTGTGAGTTCCAAAGCTGAGTGGATGGAATCCCTCAGGGAATGAGGCATTAGCTTTTTTCCCTTACTGTTCCAGTCCAGAGGTGATGTTCTAAATGGGGAAATGGGAGGCCAACAGTAGGGTCAATGTTAAAATGTCTGATATGGACAACTAACTGTGTGAGATATGAAGCATTGGTGGGTCTGGTCTTCTGGGCTCTATCTTCCTATCCAAACTCATCTTCCTATAATTAACCACATGTCTCACTGTTCAACATCAGCACCAGCTATTAAAGTGCCATATAAATGAATTATTATTGTTATTATTTTGCTTCTGTTTCAAGGGAATGTTTTATCTCTCCAAATTCATATCCCAATATCCAACCTTATCTCTTACTCTCCAATATTATCTACAAATAAAAACATAAATGTGAATTATTATATTTCTGCTTCATGTGGATATTTTATTTATCCAAATTCTTGTCCCAATATCCAAACTTATCTCCTACCATCCTTTATCTACAAATATCAAAATGTTATATTAGTATGAATTATTATTATTATATTAATTCTGTTTTCCTGCAACTGTTTTATGTCTCCAAATTCATGTCCCAATATTCAACTTTATCTCCCACTATATATTATCTAAAGCTGTCAAATCATAGTGTAGTAATAATCACCACCACCGCCACGAAAAATATTATTATTATTAGAATCAGAGAGGCAAGTCTTGGGTAGAGAGTGGTCTTGGAATCCAAAAGACCTATGGGTTCAAGTCTTGTCTTAGACATATAGGCTATGTGATTCTGGACAAGTAGGTAATTTCTTTGGACCCGACTATTAGCAGCAAAGAAAGGACCAGTCTTTCCTGGTCGCGAGAATCATTCTCAGGAGTTGGTTAAACCAACGAAATCCCAGGTCCTAGACTATTGCTATTAATCTTCCTTTGCATCAGTTTCATGGGTCTGTTTCATGCAGCAAGTGCAAAGGATAACAGATGGTGAGTCTGTCATACATCAAATATTAATAGACCCTGAGGAAGGACTTCAGCATTTGGGGTAGATTCTCTAAGGTGGATTAAAGGATGAGAATCGCACAAGATGAACACTGATGGAGTGTGTTTGATCTGGATGGGAGGAAAGGCAGACATCAGCGAGATCACTGAATCATCAAAGTGTTATCAGCCTCATCTTCTATCTCCCATGTCTCATCTCTTGGTAGCCAACCTTTTCTGCTGCTTCCCATTCTCATCTCTTATCTGTCTAACCTTACCTCCCATGACATCTTCATTCTAAACTCTAGGCTTTTGCCCAAACACAGGATTACAGAATCTCTGAGCCCATCTGGTCCAACCTGTGCCTCGATAAGCATTTGCTTGATAACTTTGCTGACTAGAGACCATCTAGACTTTGATTCAAAAACTCCAACTATCACTATTTCAGGCACTCCATTCTCATTTTGATATTTATTTAATGTTTTTATTTTCCTACTTACAAATAAAACAATTTTTACATCTATTTTAAGAACTTTGAGTTCCAGATTTTCTCCTTTCCTTTTCATCCCCATCACCTTTAAGAAAGCAGGTGTGAAGTTATACAAAATTATTCTCCAATCATTAAGAGTTTAGAATTCTGAAATTCAATTTATCTCCAACCCAATTCCCCTCTTTGCTCAGTTGTCCAGTGGAAAAATTATAGTTGAGAAAGAAGATACACTTAAGCTTGCATTAAGAAAAAAATTATCCTAATACTTGAGAATTCTTACAAGTGAGAAGGGCTACTTTAGGAATTCATTGAAGGTCATTAGACAAAGGCTAAATATCTACTTATCTTAGAGGATACTACTATTGCTACCAATTGTTAACAACAAAAGTGACAATGGCAGCCATTATTTATATAGCATCATGTTTAGGTTTGCAAAGCACCTTTCAAATGTTAGCACATTTTATTTTGACAACAACCCTGTGAGTTAGATAGGTGTTACTATTATTCCCATTTTACACCTGAGAAAACTGAGCAATAGTGACATTTGAACATGGTCACATGGCCAGATTTGAACTCAGATGTCTTCCTGACCCCAGGCTCTGGGCTCTACCTAATGCATATATTTAACTTCAAGAAGGCTTTTGTCCAGGTTCAGGTTGGTCTCTGAGGTCCCTTTCAACTCTGTCATAGTATTCCACTCAGTATGCACTTAGACAATTGTGGGAACTTCCCCATGTCAGGAAAGTCTGGGCTGGGAGGCTTTCAAATATTTCAGAGCCTGGTTTCTTGTGCAGATCTGAGTGGCTGTCTAAATTATTCACCTCCTTGAAGTCGCTTTCACAGCTCCAGGAACGATTCCAAATCTTGCTTAGTGTCTCCCAGGCTGCACACACGGGCTCCATGTCAACCCGTGTGCCAGAGCAACCCTCATTAAGCTCCTTGGTGTCATTCTCATATAGTTAAAAAACATCGTCCCTCTTCCTTCTCCTCCCCCTTACGCCCCACTCTATTTCTCCTCCTTATTCCAATTCTTTCTCGACCTTTTCCTTCTGAGCTTATTATATCCTGGCTTCCTCCCTCAAGCCCTGATCTTCTCGTATCAACACTGGATGTCTCTTGGATCAAATTCAATTTTTTTCTTACCTCCAAACTAAAAATAATAATCCACACATTACAACTCCAGTCAGTTGCTTGGAGATAAGTTTCAGCACTTTATATGCCTGCAGATCTCCCCCAGGTATACCTGTTGGAGCTCATATTCCTCCTGCTTTCCTCATTTGAAATGTTTTTGCAGCACAGTATGGCAGAAAATAGGTTTTGTTGTCAAAAGCCCTGGATTCCAATCCTAGCTTGACTGTAGACTACCTAGGTGATCTCAGCAATCTCACCACGGGCAGTCGTAAGTCAAGTGATATTAGGCAAATCCCTGGGCATCCCTGTGCCCCAGTGGCCTTCAACTGGAAAATGTAAGAATTGAATATGACAGCCTAGGAAGCTCTTCCTATCTCTAGTTATGTGACCCTATCCCCTTCAAGGGACAATGTCTTCGTCAATGCAAGGGTACGGTTGGACTAAGTGGTTTGTAGATGGGTGGGGCTCTGACTCCAAGGTGCAATTTAATTCATTAGATATAGATTTTTCTTTTGCAAGTCTCTAAGTTTTTAAAATTAATTTGAAACTTAAATACAAAATATGTAAAAGAAAACCTTGCCATACACACGGTAGGACATAAGAGAGGATTTAATATAAAGCAATGAATTTTCATTTCAAGAAGACCTATATAATAAATACTAACCATTATTTTTGAGGCTGTTCATCTTTGCTTTCTTGTATGTTTTCTTTTGCTCGCTCGCTGCTGTGTACTTTTCCTCTATTTCCCTTCCTCCCCAAGAAGGCTAAAATTAAGCATAGATAAACACACATATGTGTATATTTAAATATATGTATGCGTGTGTGTATATACACAGGCAAATATGTATGTGAACATATAAATATATAAATTGTGCATACACATACACACATTATATATATATACACAATATAGATATAGACATATATATACATGCAGATATTTAAAAACATACATACACATATACACACTCATACATATATGTAAGATCCTACTCTGCTTATTTTCACCTGTCATCTTATTTCTCTGAAAGTGGCCAGCATCTTATTTCATAAGTCCAAATCTTTCCATGTTTTTCTAAAGCAACAAGCTCACCACTTCTTGCAATATAGCAGTATTCCAACGCAATCACATTTTATCTGAGTGAATATGAGAGTTTTTCCCCTCCAATTTTCTGTATTTTCTTCTATTCTTAGATATATAGTTTTATTTAAAATAACCAAAATTATCCATTTTATATTTCAACAATGCTTTCATAGTATGGTTTAAAGTCTGGTACTAGTGAATCTACTTTTTTATATTTTTTCTCCCTGCTTTCTTTGAATTTCCTGACATTTTGTTCTTCCAAATGAAATTTATTATTTTTTTTTTCTAATTCAGTAAAATAATTTAAATGGGATGGCACTACTTAAATAGATTAGTTAGGTTAAATTGTCATTTAAAAAATTATATTGGCCTTACCTATCCATGAACAATAACGATTATTTCAACTTACTTCAATAAATATTACTTCAATTATTTAGATTTATTTTTTTAATAAAAAATGTTTTGTGTTTATATTCACATTGTTTCTGTGTCTGTTTTGGCAGGTACCTTCTCAGTTTTTTTATATTGTCTAGTTATTTTAAATGGTCTCAAACAATAACGAATAATATGGCTGCACAAGGCATTGTTTTCCTATTTTCTCTTTTGATTAAGTTTATTTTAGCTTTAACTCTGAGATTATAATGATTACTCCTGCTTTTTTTTTAACACAATAAATCTTTATATCTATGAAATGAAATATATTCAACGACATTGCTGAATTCAAATTTTAATCTGCTTTTTATTTCCATTTATTAGATAAATCAATCCCATTCATATTCTAAGTTATAATAGCTTGTTATATATTTTCTTCTTTCCTATTTTCCCTCACTATCTTTCTCATCCTTTTGCTATCCTTCCTCACTCATTGTTTTACTTTTAACTGCTACTTTTCTCTACTATTACTTAATGACTAGGCAAGTATTAAGCAACTGCTTTGTGCTAGGCTTTCTATGGGGCAGTGGAGACACAAAAACAAAAGAAAAACAATCCCTGTCTTTAAGGAGTTTATGTTCTCCTAAAGAAATATAGCATATAAATGGATAAGTAAAGAAAGATTAATTTGGGGAGAAAGGAGAGAACTCAGACATTTAAGGTGATTAGGAAATGTTTCCAAAGGAAATGACATTGGAACTGTGCTTTAAAGCAGGAGTGGGGAATCTTTTCTCTGCCAAGGGCCATTTGGATATTTATATCTATCATTCATTGCCATACAAAATTATTAACTTATAAACTCAAGCAGTGGGAGGTTGTTGTACCTAGCTTTCAGCTCATCCTTGTCCACAGTTGTCTTGGTGGGCCAAAACAAATGATTTCATATGAGCCCGACTTGCCCAGAAAACTAGGGGAGAGTGGGAAAAGGAGTCCTAAGTTTAGGACATAGTCAGAAGGCCTATTTTGCGGGAACATAAAAGGCATGAGAGTGGTGGTGCTGCGCAGTAAGTGTATTCTCTAGGCGGTGATCAGAAAGCTATTCTGTGCAGTATATCAAGAAACAATCACTCAGCCTCATCATGAAAATCTCTAGTGAGTCAACTTCTTGAAGAATTATATCCCATTTTTGGATAGTAAGATTTGTATCTTACATAGATTCTAAATGTTTCTCTGTAGATCTCAGATACGATGATTCATAATTCTATAATATGTTGATATATGGAGATTAAGTTGAATCCTTAGCTTTAAAAGGCAAGTTGGGAAGTCTACAATTGATTCTTAACATGATAGAGAGTTATTAAAAGTCTTGAGCAGGAGAGTAACATGGTAGCTAGACATATACTTAAGGAGGACACACTAAATTCCAAGCAAACTGGTCCACTTTCTGTTGCCCAAGTGCAGTGCTCCATCAGCTGCCTCTATAACTTTGCACAAAGTGCCTTATGTCTACAACTATTCTCTACTCCTCTAAGACCCCCAATTTTCCTCTAGGTTTCAGCTCAGCAGTTCAGTCATTTTCACTCATTTCAATTAGTGATTCCATCTAGGGTTTTCTTGACAGAGTTACTAGAGAGCTTTGACATCTTCTCCAGATGATTTTACAGAAATTGAGGTAAACAGGGCTAAGTGACCAGTTAGCAAGTTTTGGTCTTGAGACCAAATTTAAACTCAATTAGATGAGTCTTCCTGACTCTAGGCCTAGCACTCTATCCACTACAGTGCCACCTAGCTGCTCCTCAAGGATGTATCCCCTAAAAAGTCATGTGCTCTTCCAGGCAATTGTTGCCCATGAAATGATTATGCATTTTCTTTATAAGAATTTTGCTTTTACTTTTATGCTACATGTTATTTCCCCTCCTTACTGAGGAGAATGAAAGCTTCTTGAGGAAAAGGGTGACTTCATGTTTTTGTTTTTGTTTTCTTGTCCTGAGTGCTTAGCATGGTGTGAGATACATAGTAGGCACTTAATAAATGTTGGATGGATAATCTAAAAAAGTGACACGGGGACACAATTCTGGATATAGGGCTGTAGGATGGAGTCCAGAATTCTGGAGCTGCCATGTGCCTTCGGCAAATCATTTTTGACTCTGGGATTCTATTATTTTTCTTGTAAAATGAGAGGTTTTGTCTGGGTGACTGAAGATTCTCCCCAGCTCCAAATCCATGATCCTAGGCCAACGTGGTTTTTAAGATCACACTTTCAGCTTGAAATTCTATGACCTTTGACAGGTGTGATATTTTCAGCTTCAGCGTGTTAAAGCCTGAGCACCGAGGAGCTCTCCCAGGCAATGAAGACCTTTCATCGGCTTTCAGATTCTGCCTCAGTGAACACTAAGTCCCTAAAGTATTTTCTCCTGTAATGCATGATGGAATCTAAACCGACAAATTGAATTCACAGAATCATAGAATCTCAGAGTTTGGAAAGACCTCAGGGGTCAACTGGACCAAGCTTTGTTTGAAGCATAAACATCTCTATAACAGCCCCAATAGGTGACCATTTAGTGTTTGCTTGAATGACTCCACTAACTTAAAGCTCACTAACTAAGGAAGCAGCCATTTCTAGAAAGTTCTAACTGGTATTAAGTTCTTTCTTCTCATGGGCTGAAATCTGCCTTTCTATGACTGCTACCCCCTACTTTTGTCCTCTGAAACAAAGCTGAATATGTCTAAATTCTCTTCCATGTGATCCGTCTTTTTCATCTTCCTGTTGAAATGGAGTTTTCTAATATTATGCTTTCACAAAGCATCATGGGATTTCTTGCTCTATCTTGCTAAAATCCCTGTCCTGCAAAGAAAAAGTCTATCTTTTGAAGTCAAACCCAATATTACCTCCTGCCTGCATCTCCACTAAGATGTCTTACAGGCATCTCAAATTCAACATCCCTAAAACTGAATTGTTTCTTCCCAACAAAAAAAAAACATAAACAAAAAAAAAAAGCATTCTTTTGTTACTAAACTCTCAATTCTGTCTAGGTCACCACATCTAAATCACTTTGCTTCAAGGTGTAGGAGTTATTCTCAACTTTTCCTTTTCCCTCACTCTGTATAACTGATGAGTTGAGCCTTTCTTTATGACATCTCTTATCTTTGTCATCCTTTCTTTTAATTGTTGTCCTGCTGCTAATATTCTAGTTTAAGCACCAAACTCCTTTCAGCTAGAGTTTGCAAGACATTCTAGTTGTTCTTCCGGTCTCTCCCTTCAACAATCCAATCTCTACCTGACTTCTGAATGGACATTCCCTTTTTTTTTTTTTTTTTTTTTTTTTTTTTTTTTTTTTTTTTAGAATGTGAGAGCTGGGAGGAATGTCAGTAACCAATAAAATCCAAAGCACACATGAAAGGAATCTCCTCTATAATGTACATAACAAAATGTCATCAAATCTCTACCTGAAGAACTCCAAGGAAGGTCAGGCAGCTCATCACTTGAAGATATTAAGAGAGATGTCATGACTAGATAAATGATCTGAGAATCATCAGCATAGAAATGAAAATTGAATACATGGGAACTGATGAGAGCACTAAGCAAAATAGAAAAAAAAAAAAGGGAGAAGACAAAAGAGCCTAGTACAGACACTTGGGGAAAATCCATCACTAGTGAGCATGAACTGGATAAAGATCCATTAGTCAAAGTGGAATATGTAGAATGAGGATGGAGTAGTACCATGAAAATTTAAAAATAGGAGAGTATAAAGGAAAAGGAAGTGATCATTGGTATCAGAGGCTACAGAGAGATCAAGATGAAGATTGAGAAATGGTCACTAGGATTTGACAAATAAGAAATTACTAGTAACTTTAGAGTGAGTGCTTTTGCTTGAATACTAAAATCAGATGCCAGATTACAGAGAGGTAAAAGTGAAAACACAGGAAGTAGGGGCATGAATTATACATGATCGTCTCAAGGACTTTAGCCATCAAAGGGAGGAGAGATAGAGGATGATAGGTGTAATGTCCAGACTAGCTTTCTGGAGGATCTTGGTCTTTAGGTGGAGAAGTGATAAAGGCAGGAGAGCCACCACGAGGATGGTCAAAGATGTAGTCTGGAGTCTGGTGTCTTCTTTGTTTTTGTGTCTGAGACTCTCCCAGTTCCCAGTCCTCTCAACCCTTAAATACTTCAGGAATATTACATCACTACAGCAATTGTAGCCATTACATTACCATATCACACTAAGTATATGTTTAATTAGAGAACCATTATCCCATCAATCACACTGAGTAGGTGCTTAACTATAAGCACCCTGCTGTCCTTGATTCCTTTCCAGAGTTCGGGCCCTCTACAGATAGGTAGTGAGGATGGGCATATCAAACCCCATATTGGGGTTTATTTTGTTATGTTTTAGGGTAGGGATAGGAAGATATGGACATGTTTGTCAGCTGAAAGGGAAATATATAGAAGACAGGGAGATACTGAAAATAAGTCAGATTATGGAGGATGGGTGAGATAATCTACTTGAGATGCTGACATGGAATGGGATCACTTGTGAAGAGTTTTCTGTGGCAAGGAGGCAACAAGGTAATACAGTGAATAAAGCACTTGATGTTTAGTGAGGAAGAACTAAATTCAAATCCAGCCTCAGAAACTCACTAGCTGTGTGACCACACTCATATCACTTAATCTTGTTTGTTTTCTTATTTGTAAAATAAGGTGGCAAAGGAAATGACAAAGCTCTCCAATACCCTTGCCAAGAGATCAAATGAGGTCACACAAAGTCAGACATAACTGAAATGATTGAAAAACTACATCCTCATTTCAGACTGAGATAGTCTGAAGGAGAAGATAATGGCAGAAGGTATCAAGGAGACATGAGATGAGAAGTAGAGAAGAAAAATATCTTGGTGAAGGGTTTATTATTTTAAAGAAAAATATCACATATTTTTCAACTGGGGGAGAGGCAAAACCATGAATAGTTTGAGGAGGTGTTAAAGTGTGACTTTTATACAATTTTTGCCATATAAAATAATTGTCTTGTGACAATGAGGGTACAGTTCACCTTCTGTAATATGAATTTATAGTGGACCTAGTTAGGATGGTTTTGAATGTTTATGCAGCTTCTTTTACAAGCATGAAAGTAGGAGAAAAGGCAAAACAAGGTTGGAGGAATTTAAGGCTATTGCTTGGCAAGGTAAGATTAGCTAGAGCATAAGGACAAAGAACCTGAGAAAAACGGTAAGTAAAAAGTCGAATTAATTCACCAAGGGATCAAGATGGAGAGAAGAGAGTGTAAGTAATACAGATGAGATAGCCAAGGAAAGAAATGGGGAGTGGAAGGATTAGAAGTTTGGTAAGGATGAGGGAGAATTTGCAGCTTCAAGGCATGGAGAGGTGGAAGAATGATGATATAAAGTAATTGGATAAGGACACTTTAGAGATAATGAACATGGAAGAGAATTTGTGGGTGATTGCAAGATCAAGGGTCTGGACATTTGGAGATGTAGTTGAAATGGGGTGAAGTCATAGGAAAACTTAGATGTTAATGTGGTTGAAGGAGTAACAATATATATATTGACGTTCTCTAGTATCAGTGTAGGAGTTGGGAAAGAGAGCTATTTATTATGAGTCAGGTACTGAACTCATTCTGGAAAAGAGAAGAATGTCCTGGAGGCCCACTGCTAATAGTCACCCCGATCTTGAAAGAGTGGTAGATATGGATTGAATAAATTTCATAAGAGGAAAGGTTACTGATTGATGATAGTATGGGGAAAGCCTGGAAGAGGCAATGGGAAATCATGAATATTCCAACTCTCCCAGTAACAACCATTGATTTTGGGATATGAATGAATGTGAAGCCAGTGCCAGAAAGTGCAGCCAGGGAAGCTGTATCATCAATAGGGAGCCAGGTTCAACGAAAGCCAGAAGTATTGGGAAATGAAAAAAAAATGTTGAAGATAAATGTAAATTTATTATGCAGCAGGATTCCAGAGAGCACTGTGAAATGGGGTATAACTTTAAAGGAGGGCACTGGAGAAAATAGCTTAAAAGGGAGAAAAATAATGGAGGGCCCAATGGGAAACAGAAAACAGAGTTCAAATAAGAATATAAAAGGTTCAGAATTACTGTGGACAGTATGACTTGGTGGGAATTGAATTAATGCTTAATGTTTTACTTTTTTATTAGTTAAGTTTTTCAAAGTTCGCAAGATCAGTGATTCCAAGCTTGGAGCAATATAAGACACCATTCAGTCAACATGTATTTATTAAGTGTTTTTGTACCAAACACTATGCTAAAGAACTGGGGATATAAAGAAAGGCTAAAATGTGGTCACTGCTCTTGAGCTCCTATTCCAATGGGAGACACAACATTCAGACAATTAAGAATATTCAAGATTAATACAAGATAATTAAAAGCTAATCTGAGATAGAAGGCAGTAATAATAATAAAAAAAAAGAATAGGGAGGGGTCTCTTGCAGAATGTGGCATTTGAGCTGAATTCTAAAGAAAGCTAAGGGAGCCAGCTTGTAGAGGTAAAGAGAAAGAGAGAGTATTCTTTTTGATATTATACTCTTATCATACATAGAGAATCTGAGTTACTTGTGCAGAGTCACACAGCTAATAAATTATAATTCTGAAATCTGAACATAATATTTAATATGATGCTGGATGGAGAGAAGGTGCCACTTTGATGGGCCTCTGATCTCATTGATGTGCTTACTCAGTCCACTAGTACAGATTTCAACTCAATCCTACTTTTCTATTCTATGTGATTATTCACCCTGTAAATCTTTAAATACATCAAAATCTCCCCAAAGTGAAGAAGGTCATATTATTGTCCTTATTATTTACAATGAGGAATAATTTATAATAAATTAATATGTAACAATCATTTATAATCACAAATTGCTATTTATAATTATGATAAAAACTAACAGTCAGATTGTACTTTACAATTTATAATGTATTTTAGGCATATTATCTCAGGCCATCCTCATAATAACCCTATGAGGTGATCAGAATAATATTTTCTATAATCTTCCTATTGAATAATCATCCAATCTTTACTTAAAGACATCCAATAAAGGAAAACCTTTTAAAGCTACTGCCCACTTGGATGGCTCTCTCTATTTAAGGCTACTGCTGACCCCAAGCCTAAGTGCATTTCTTTCGAACTTCCATTTAATGTACCTTATAGTTATATTTACTCAAGTCAAGAAAAACAAGACTACTCTAATCCCTGTTCCTCGTGGGAGCCCTTAAAGTAGTTGAATTCCAATCCATTTATTTCAATTCAATAATTTGTTATTGAGAAGAGTTATGAACCCCCCCTGAGTTGTCTCATCTATAGGAGAAATGTCCCTGGTTCTATTAATGATTCTCATGTTTAATCAATTTTAGACCCTTCACTGGCCTGGATGCTATTTTTCTAGATTTTCCATAGCTTATCAATAACATTGCTAAATTGTGATTCTGAGAATGAAACAAAATATACTCGATGTGTTCTTATGAGGGCAACATGTAGCACGATTCTCACTTCTGCAGTTGTGGATACAGTGCCTCTCTTCAGGAGACTCAATTAGAGTCATTCATTCTTCGTTGGCATCTATTCTATGAGAGACATCACAAACTTTCAGAAAGAGCACTCCATTCTAAATTGGAGGATCTGGGTTTATTTAGCAGCACTGCTACTTTTTCTGTGACTGCTTTGGGCAGTTTCCTTAGAGGGAAAGTGATAGGATTGCATACATGGTCTTATGTTTGGTATAATATTTCCCAGAAATTTTCTGAAGCAGTTCCTTTATTTCAACGTACAACATGGGAAAGTCCATGTCTTTCTACTTGTCTTAATCCTTAAAGATTAGATTTTGATTTCTAAGCCCAGTGCTCTGTCCACTGCACCATCTAGTTTCTAAAGATTAGATTTTGAAAGCTATCCATTGGCTCTGATCAGCATTGGTTTTCCTGAAGCAGGATAGTGGTCACCCAAATGCAGAAAAGTTCCAGCTAGAGATAATCAGGGTCTCTTAGACTTGGGGGATAGGAAAAAAACCACACAATTCACCACATCTTTCACTGAAGAAGCCCTGAAGACCAGAGACATTTCCATATAAATATGAGAAGCAAAGAAGCCCAATATCATAGTATTCTCGTTTCTTGTATTTTTGTTGTGTTAACACAAAGAAATCTATTTTTGCTCACTGTTCAATGACTTATGAGTGCACCTCCAACAGATCTTTAAGGTTCCTTACTGCTCTAAACCCACACGACTATGAATTCTTTAATAAATTAAAGCAATATAGAAACAAGGTATTATTGCTCACTGGTATTAATTTTAAAAACTTTCTCTAAATAGGTTTTCAAAAGCTATGTCAAAGAAACAAAAGCTCTGATAGTTCTTGCACAACAAGAAAAGCATCAATTAAGGACCAGTGATTGAAAGGTTGTTGATTACCAAGAACCATCCTTTTTAAATGCAGGGAATAGAATTCTCAGAGTGTTAGGCCCAAGATGATGAATTTTTATTAGACCCAGCACCTCATAAAATGTTCTATTAAAGTGTGTGTATGGGGCTAGAGTGTGGTCTGTCTGTATTAGTGGAGAGCCACCTCAATGAATGAAATATTGAATTCATGATGTACTATTTTATTTATATAAATATGTATATATGCCCACATATAATGACTTATATGCTATGTTATAATGTATGTTCCATAATTATTATTTTACAATAATGAATGATTAATAATAATGCCATCACTCTAATGATTATGCATGATGTAGGGTAGCATAGGGTCTAAGAAGATTACTGTCAGATATTTGTACATAATGAATGGAAGAATTGAAGACAAATGATTGCAGAAAATATTTTCATCTGCTTTGTTTAGTTTTTGTTATAGCTCAGATTCTTTCCCCTGACACACCAGAGAGAATTTTTAACATTTCCAACGCTAGGTCAGATAATTGTTTGGGATAAACAAAATCAGCCCCGGACATAGGATGTTAAAAAAAGACTTGCTTGCTGCCTGGGATCATTCTCTTTCTTTTAATTTAGCATCTCCTTCCCTGAGTATTGTGGCCCACAGTCCGGCTATAACTATAAAGTTTTCCTAATGGAATGTTACAGGAGAAAGGACCCTAGCTCTGTAGTCAGAGGACTTAAGTTCAATTTTCACCTCTGATAATGTCCTTCATCCACCCTCAACCTTCTTTAATATTAATTCTTCATCCACAAATGAAGGGACTGTATTATATAACTGCAGTATGTGGAGTGCTGGCCCTGAAGTCAAGAAGATTTTAGGTCAAACTCAATCTCAGATTTTTATTAGCTATACAATCCTGGGCAAGTCACTTCATCTCTGTTTATATCAGTTTTCTCACCTGTAAAAAGTATATGTAAAGGTTTTTGTAAACTTTAAGGCACTCTTTAAATGCTAGCTATTTCAACAAGAAGGAACTTGAGGATAATGTAGTCTATAATATTACTTTTGGGGTAGGGAATATTAAGGGATTAGCACTCAAGTTATTAGAGAGAGAGAGAGAGAGAGAGAGAGAGAGAGAGAGAGAGAGAGAGACACTACACATAATGATTAATAATATATTTATATTTGAAGGAGCACAAGTGTAACCAAAGGGAATTACAGGGGTAAATAAGTTTTTAAGAACAAAGAATATTTTGGGGCTGTGAGGAAAGAGGAACTGATTATATAAATCCCTTTATGAGAATCCTCTTGCCCTTTTTTCCATTATTTGCCTTCACAGTTTTAGTTATCTGGCCCCATCTCTGACTCAGCCTTCAAACTTCTATAAGGATCTGAGAAAACAGAAAGTAAATAAAAAGTGGTGTGTGTGTGTGTGTGTGTGTGTGTGTGTGTGTGTGTGTGTGTGTGTGTGTTTGGGGGATGGGGATCCTTTTCAACAAACCATTCCATAAAATATTCAGTCTTCTAAGTGTCTCAGTACTTATGCATTCTAAATGCTTTGAAGGAAAACATTTTGTTATAGTAGGAGGGCACAGGAGAAGAAGAGCTTAATTTCCTGTGCAGACACAGTTAGAGTGAGTGGGAGAACGTGGTGAGATGAGGTGAGAGTCAGATCTTGGTCTCCCTTAGCAACAGCACAAACTGCCAAGAGCACCTTGGTTCTGGTCAGAGGCCTGGAAGATTGAGATGTGCAAATGTGCAAGTGGGAAAAACCCTAGAGGGAATGTATGAAAGACAGGGCAAAAGAGATGGAAGCAAGAAAGAGAGAAAGGGAGAGAGAAGGAATAAGAGAAAATAGTAGGGAAGTGGAAGGGAGGGAGAAAGCAAAAGGGAGGGGAAAAGATGGAGAAAGGAAAGAAGAGAGAAAGAAAAATGGAAAAGAAGGAAAGCAGGAGAGAAAATAGGAAGAAGGAGCATAGGATAAAGAAGTGAAAGAAAAGAAGTAGGGAGAGAATAAAAGAAGAGAGAGCAAAATGGAGGAAAGAAAAAAAGGGAAAGCAAAAAGAAGAAGGAAGAAGCTATGGTGAAAAATAAGGGAAGGGTAGAGGGTGAAAAATTGCAACATAGTGCCCCACATTACTATCTTCATTTTGTAGTCCTAGGGAAACCAGTAAAAAAACTCAATAATTTAATCAGAAAGTTATAGTTGGGTTCAAACTCCAAGTTAAGTGATCTCATTCAATTGGAGATCGCAGCCTGAGGCATAGTCACTAGTTCTCTGTTAAGTGGCTCAAATTGCTCCCCAGCCACCAGGTCAAGGTGTACCCAATATAACCAGGGCTTGGTCAACCTATCTTTGCAGAAGCCCTAACAAGATCTAGCTCACTGCTGAAGATAGTTTCTTCTGAGTGTACCTTGCCCATTAAGCAGTCTGTCTTCCTAGCAAGCTGGCTTCTTAGTGTAAATAAATCTCATTCTCTGCCACACACAAAAAAAGAAAGGAATAGTTGGGGGTGGGAAAAGATTGGGGAAACAATAGGCTTTTGGCTCTAAACCTTAGCTCCTCAGGGGAAAAAAATATTAATCTTCCTCACGAGAGGTATATAGATCAGGATCCAGAAAAAAGGAGACAGAGAACTGAGTCACCACAAGCCAAAGAGAAGTTGAGAAGAGAAATCCCTTTAACTGATACAGGATGGGATTGTTTCCATTCTTCCACTAAGCCTTCTTTAAAATAATAGGAAATCTGGGATGTGGCCCTCTTCAACAATGAGATGAATCAAATCAGTTCCAATAGAGCAGTAATGAACTGAATTAGCTACACCCAGGGCAAGAACTCTGGGAGAAGACTATGAACCACTACATAGAATTCCCAATCTCTCTATTTTTGTCCACCTGCATTTTTGATTTCCTTCATAGGCTAATAGTACACTATTTCAACGTCTGATTCTTTTTGTACAGCAAAATAACTGTTTGGACATGTATGCTTATATTGTATTTAACTTATACTTTAACATATTTAACATGTATTGGTCAACCTGCCATCTGGGAGAGGGGATGGGGGGAAGGAGGGGAAAAAGTTGGAACAAAAGGATTTGCAACTGTCAATGCTGAAAAATTACCCATGCATATATCTTGTAAATAAAAAGGTATAATAAAAAAAGAATAGGAAATCTGGGGCTTTTAAGTATAGAAAAATCATGCAAAGAATGGAAATTCTCTGCTGAGTGTTGTGGGACAGGCTAATTCCCTGAGAGCCTCCACAGCTGTGGATCACAGCATCTGAAGAAGTTGCAGGACAGCCTTTGTTGACACAGGTGTTATAGACTGGAAATGAGATAAATTGGAGGCAGAGGGAAGAGGAGGGAGGTCAGACAATGCAACAGCTTCTCAGTCAGAGAGATCAGAGAACAGCAATTACCTCTCAGTCTCCTTGTATCATCCTCTCACAAGAGGAGATCCATTCTGGATTGGACCTCTAGCAGCCACTGGCAGATGGCTCCCCTGTATTCCAACAGCTGAGTTTTTAGCTCTCAGTATATTATTCAAAGGAAAAAAAAACCTTTAGAATGTCCTGGTTACTAATGAATTAACTGATCCCCTGATGATGGTGATAAGCTCCATCTACTGGAGAGAAATAGAACTATGGGAGCTAGCAAAGGAGCTGAGAAGTTATAAGGAGTCAGAAAATTTATAGCAATGAGAAATAATCTTCCATAATAACTACGAGAAACTTGAATAACACAGAAAATAATATAACCAGAAGGAGATTGTTGGAGGAAAATAGGGCAATATTGCTTAGAAAGAGGATCGCCAATGAAGACACTATGATGAAGGAGTAAACTGGAGCCCCCACCAAAGAAGCAGCAAAAATCTCTGTATTGTAACAAGGAGAGACACAAAGCAAAACAAATTATATATGAACTACATCTGACAATGGATGAATTCTACTGTAATCATAATACAGGTATTATATTTGAGTAAGACCAGGTCTTTGGCCTCCTGAAGCTTGAATCCTATTAGTTAATTATCTCTCATTTTATTTTTATTGTTTGATTGTGGATGTGTCCTAGCATCCCTTGTAAGTTCCAGAGGATTGAAAGTTTTGGCTTTATTTTCATACATTTTTCTTCTCTTTCTTATGGTCTAGAATAAGGAGCAACATGACATAATATATTGGACTTGGAGTCAGGAAAATCTGCTTTCCGATATGCTGGAGTTCTGTCAATAGCTGTGAGATCTTAAATAGGTTTTTTGACATTTTTACATATCAGACAATTCTTTAAGACTTTTTCCTGAGTTATAGAGGACTGTTCCTTAAGTAAAGCAGATCTTACAATCACGAAATTGAGGTCACAGGTGCTTGAAGTATTTTATCTCCAAGAATGAAGGAGAGGATGAGTGAGTCAACAAAACAAAACATTACAATGTCCTTTCACGGCCATGATTTCATCTGAAAGCCATCCCGTGGTAATAGAAGGAATGCTGGGCAGAGGCTCACAAAGACCTCAGTTTAAATCTAGCCCCTGCAACTAGCTTGGTAATAACTCGCAGTCCACTTCACTATTTTCAGGTTCAATTTCCTTGTCTACAAAATGAAGTGGAAACCTGGAACACCTATTCCATAGGGTTGTTATGAGGCCCAAAGAGAATTATATGTATGAATTGTTTTATAATTTTAAAATTTCTTTATATGTGTCAGTTACTATTATTGGTCCTAAGAGAGAGGAATAATAGTAATTAAGGTGACTAGATCATAAATTTGGAGTTGGAAAAGATCATTTGGTCCTACATCTCATTTTAAAAGTTAGTAAATTGGGGTCCAGTGCTTTAACAACGATCATCTCATGAATTGTCAGAGGTATAGAATTCAGATCCTCTGGATGAAGCTTCGAGTTTAACAAGCAGGAGGATCTGAGTTCAAAATCTGCCTCAGAAACTGATTAGTTGTATGACCTAGGGAAGTCATTTAATCTCCTTAGATCTCAGTTTTTCTCATCTGTATAACAAGGAAATAATATTTAATGACTTTGACAATCTCTTTTGCCTCTGAAACTTTGATAGAGTTGATTTTCTTTCCTCTCTCCCAGTATATCCATTTTACAGATGGGATAACTAAATGATTTATCTATGACAGAGATGAGGGGTATGAACAGGTTTCCTAGATAGTGGTACAGGGTTCTTTTAAATAGATTATGCCAAGAAGGAGGAAAGGAGAGAGATAAAAAGAGGAGAGATTGATAGAAGGAAACATAGAAGGGGGAAGCAAAAAATGAGGACAAAAGGGGGAATTAAAGGGAAAGACTGATGAGAGGAAGGGGAAAGTAGTGTAGAAGAATGGAGGATAAAAGAAGTGATATAGAAAAAAGAAAAAAATGAGAGAATGAAAGACAATGTCTCTATTTTTTCACTTCTCTCTTCTCGTCCAATGAAATCTTTTTATCCCCCTTCAGAAGCTACAAACGCTTTGCCTCCACCCCAAACCACACACACACACACACACACACACACACACACACACACACACACACACACACACACACACCATACAGGGTATAGATAAACTTTCAATACAAATGTGAAAAGACTGAAAGTCAGGGGTGATAGAGACAATAAGCACATAGATAACAACCACTATGTGGCAATTGAAAGCTTTCAATCAATTTAAAAATGGTCAAATGGGGCAAAGCTTAAAATCACATTGGATTTAACCATGGATACAAAGCCTTTACCAGTGGAATTGAAGTGGGCCCGGGGGGGATGCTATCCTATTCTGTAGTTGATGCTGTCCTAATAAGTAGCCTTTGTTCAGTGGTACTTTCATGATGAAGAGAGTGGTTTGCCCAGCCTACTTGTCTAGCAAGACAATAACAACTTAAAAGCTTTCAAAAATAACGCACTTCATCTAGGTGCTTACACATGGACACATGGTCAGTGAGAATCTTTAAAAAGCCTGGTTTTTTCTCTTCAGTCCAGCAGCCTTTAACTCAACAGCCCCAACCCCAAGAGAGTTACTCAGATTACACTAACCCTAAATGCACTGAGGCTAGAAAATCACAAATCTTAGAAGAGAGAATATTAGGGTTATGCTGAGCCTTAGGACATGATTTCAGAGATGGAAGAGGCCTTAGAAGAGACAATGTCCTAAGTAAGAGAGGCCTTAGAAAAGATGATGTCAGAATGAGGAGGGGACTTAGAACAGAGAATTTCAGAGCTGGGAGGGACCTTAGAACAGGGAACGTCAGAACTGGGAGGAGTCTTAGAACAGAGAATGTCAAACCGGATAGGAGCCTAATCACATAGAATCTTAGAACACTGAACGAGAAATGTTACAACTATAAGGGAAATCTGTGGTCATTTAATCCAGCCCCATCATTTTACAGATGAGGAAGCTGAGATTACACTGATAATGAAAGGGATATTAATAATGAGTTTCCATGTTGTGACTAAAATAAATCCTGCTTCCCAAGTAAATTACTTTTCCTCCTCTCTCACAGACTCTTACCTGTTCTTGCTTCAAATGATCAATCAACCAAGCATTTCTAAGTTTTACTATGTAGCAGGTACTGTCCTTGGTGCTAGAGATGCAAAAATGAAAATTAAATGGTCTCTGCCTTCAAGTGGTTTATATTCTAATGCAGGATAGCTTCTCTGCCTTTGATTTCATTTAGTTTGGTATCACATTCCATGTTTCACACTCATGTTTGTGTCCATGTTTCTGCTTGTCCCTTTGAAAGAATCCTTCAATCTTATTTGTCCTTGACTAGCCCATTTCAGTCTCTGATAACAATGTCTGATATTGGCTTCCCATTCTGTTCAGCAGAGTATCCTTCCCCATCACCACCATGTGTGAGTGATGATCAATACATGCCACAAACATGTATGTGAGTCACTGTGCTTGTATGACTTTGAGCCTCACCCTGGTCACTGGAACCAAAAAAAAAAAAAAAAAAAGACCAATACAAAAAAATATACTGTTTCTGCCTATTCTCTTTCTTCCATAATCTGATGGAGCCACCATTTTGTCCTTGGAGTCCTAAGGATATGTCCTAAGGATCTGGAGGCAAAGTAACTTAAATCTTTTCCTTGTCCTCTTCCTCATGTTGTCCTACTTTTCTCATAATATTGACTGTTCTAGACTATAGAAATTTTTGAGTAATTCCCTTGTTCCCAATATAATAATAGGCTCCTTAAAAGCAGAAATTGTTTTGAGACATCAGTTGAATTGATTTAACTTTTCTAACTCATATTATCTCCTTAACATCTATCACTAAGAGTTCTTTTTTTTTCTTTTTTAATGCAGATGAGTTAAAATTCTAATTTTGCTTCATATTGCTCAAGACATGTTTTAAAAAATAATTTTATTCTTTTGAGTTTCTGTGAGAGGCAGCGCAGAACAGTGGAAGAAGACATAAATTTAAGGTTGGAAATCCTAATCCTGGTACTTCTTCTATATATGACTTAGGTCATTAGAATCATTGAGCTTCTTTGGGCCTCAGTTTCTTCACTTGTCAAAATGAAGATGTTAGGATAGATGAACTCCCTTCCAATTCTAATACTGTATGATTGTCGATTGGATGAGTGACAGTACCTCGATTTGCTTCTTAGGTTCCTTTCAGTTTTAAAACCTATAAGTCTATGATAATCTTTCCTCATTTCTAATTACCATCTGAGTGCCACACAAACTACACTGGACATTTCTTCCCTGGGAAAAATATCATGGCAAATTTTGTAAGCTTTCCTGAATTCAATCATTTCAAGCTGAATGTGCACTTAGTGAGTGACTGTGTATGTGTGGGAGAATGGGGGCTAGCTTTTGCTATTGACAATACCAATTATTTCTACTGCAACAAAGAATGATGCCAAAATAAGATTCCTACTTCTATTATTCTCAACATTCGTGGTTCTACAAGGCACAGAGCATATTTCTGAGACATCCCTCCTCATGGTATTCAATGTTGTGATAGCCCAGAAAAGAACTACTCTATAAATGAGAAATATAGACACCATTCCCCATCTGCTCTTTGTCCCTCTCTATAATAGAAGTTTCATGATGACAGGAACTGCTTATTTTGATGTGTAGAGCTCAGAAACCTAGCACCTTATCTAGAATATGGTACCCATTAAAAAAATCAATCGATTGAGTAGATTATGTTAGATCACTTTATTCTCTCAAACTGGCACAATGCACGGCACACAATAAGGTAATTTTTACTTTATAAGATTTTTGTCAATGTTTGTTGATAGACTGGGTTTGAATTGAATTGAATTGCTACTGTCAGCCTAGAATACCGCAATATTAACCTCCCATGTTCTTCAGTAACATTTTCTTTCTTTTCTTCCTTTTCTCTCTTCCTTCTTCCTTTTCTTCCTTTCTCCTTCCATCCTTCAGTTCCTTCTTATACTGTGGGAAATTTTTACTAAGTCTCTGTGGACACCTTCCCTAATCTCCTAGAACTGATTTTGCATTTTTTGTTATAGCTTTTTTATTAATTTTAAATATTTTGTATATATTTACATATGTAAATGTCCCCTCCTCCCCCTGTTGTACTGTAACCTCCTTCTAGAGCAGCAATCATTTTTATTTTTTCTTCCTCTGTCCTCTTGTTTTAGCATAGTATTTAGCATACAGGAAGCAAGTCATATCTGTGTATTGACTAACTGCCAGTTCAGTGAATACCATTGCCTGTTATATAGTTATGTTATGTTTTATATGTTATAGTATAGTTATGTTAAGGAACTTGTTCATAGTCACACAGCCACTGTGTATTAGAAGTAAGACTTGAAGCTATTCTTTCTGATTTGAAGGATAATTTTCTATTCAATATGAGATTGCTTGTTACTGATATTAATAATACTTTACTATCCAAAGACATCTATGACCTGATATATTTAGGAATTCCTTCTAGAGATGCAGCAAAATGTGTAAGATGTGTACAAAATGAAGGAAGTTTGTCTAACCTCTTTCTAGGCATAAATAGAAACATATTTGTATGTTTATATGTTTATATATATGCTATATATTTATAGATCTATAGATATTAATTACATGTATATATAATATACACATATATTTGTGTATGTATATTAAAATATATATAATGTATATATATATATATATATATACTAATATATATTATATATATTATACACATATATTGTATAATCTATGTATCTATAGCCACATTGTGCATACACACATGTAGTTAGATATTTATAGATAAATATAATGCACTGAGCACACACATATGATGTATATATATATATATATATATAATACAAACACATATATTCATAGAAAGCTATATATGTAAAATATCCATGTTAACATATAGACACTATGTGTATATAAAGAATAAAATAGAACAAGTACATATATAAGGAGATATGCGATAGAATACTGATATTATGTAGAAATAACAAAATCTTGAGGGAATTATTTGAATCACAGGGTCACAGCATTAGAGAATTTTAGAGGTAGAAGATACTTCAACAGTTACTTAGGTCAACCCTTAGCAAAATAAATCACTATTGTATGAATAGCAATAATCAAGTGAGTATCTAATCTCTTTTTGAGAAGGAATCTACCACTTCTTCATGCAGCCCATGCCATTTTTAGCAGTATTTATTTCCCTGCAACTCTTACTGAAGAAGAACTAATTTCAACTAGTAAGAAAGAGTAGCATCAGAGTCACCTTCATTTATCAATATTACACTACTTGAAAATTCCCAAGAAGAGATGGCCTGATTCAAATCACTAGATTGGCCAAAATCTGTCCACAAGGTCCCTTGAAAGAATAGTGACATTCTGGGCCCTCTAAGTCATCACTGTCCTCAGTCTATGTTAGCTACTACTGCATTTATGAATTTTTACAAGGTTCAGAGGCTTCATGCTCCCCTCCCCTCTTCATTTTCCCCAAGGTCAGCTAACAAATAGCTCTCACTCTTATTTGCCTTGCAAAACTCACATAAATTCGGAATGATAAATACATTATCTGGGCTTTTTAACGGACCATTGTTTAATTTTCTATGCTTGTCTGACTGGGGGAGAGATGAATATTACCTTGTGGAAAATAAGATTTCTCCTCCATTTAAAGGGGGTGGGTTGTAATGTATGACAGAGGAAGCCACCCAGGCTCATTCAAATAGCCCACAACACTAATTAAAAGTGTTTGAAAGGCCATCCATCCACCAGCCCATGATTCATTCTGCGTTATACTCAGTAAACAAGAGATAGATATTGGATTGAATACTTCTAATTTGTCAAAAGTAGAGGTGTTTCCAATTGGCCAATGCAGGATACATTCCCTCATCATTTTCAAGTTCAGAGACACAAAGTATTAACAACCCTATCGCCCTGCTAGTAAATTCCCAAATGGTTTTTGAATATGACGCCATTCATCTTACCAACTATCAGGCTTTCTCTCCTACCTACCCAGCCCCATTGCTGATGATCATCTTGTTCTTACTGAGTTTAGAGTGGGATCTAGAATACAGATAATACAGAGTTATTGAAAGTGACTCCAGTCTGAACTGTCTTCTTAACTGGCTGAAGACTATCACAAACAGAGACATCCTACAATAAAAATTCCACACTTAAGAAAAAAAAAAAAAAGAAACAACTGATAGAGAAAACTGTTCTCATTTTCACCAGTCACAAACACAAAGCAGACAGGATAAAGCAATTATAGGGGAAGAGCCTCCAACAACCTCGAACGAGAGGAAATATGAGGATGAACATCTTCACCTATCTAGGATACATTAAGAAGGAAGTTTCGCATCACTGGAAATGGAAAATGTCACTTACCTTTGTGCTGTGTGGAAATGTCTCTCGGTCACAAAAATCTAATTCTCAATGGCGGTCACCATGTCTTGTTCACTGTTGAAAACAAAGAGCAAAGGAAAAATTAGAAAGGGGGGAAAATGGTTCCACTCAATTGATTGATCATCTAGGAGAGAATTTGCAGTTGGGGATTTTAAGCTGCAAGGCTTATTATGGTGAGTGGGGTGAATTGAAAATATAATCTTGGTGGGCTTCAGAAATCCTAGGAATCCCCAAATCTCAGAGTTAGAGGAGCTCTTAAAGGGCATGCAATAATTATAATCATTACTATAATTATAACTATTATTTATATATCATGATAAGATTTCCAAAATGTTTTGCATACTTTATCTCATTTGATCCTCACAACAATCCTGTTACAAAGGTGCTATTATCTCACTTTTATAAATAAGAAAAATGAGGCTGGAACATGTCTAGTAATTTGCTTAGGGTCAAAGGTTACAGTTAGGAAGTGTCTGACATCGTTCCAATTCAATTCTAAAGAACTCCATGCTTACTTTGCTCCTTAGCATCCAGTCCAAGGGATAGCTGAAAAGGAATCCCAGCCTTTCAGATAAAGAGTTTTAACTAGGTCCAGCTGAGAAAATCTAATCTAACATTCTACTCTTTAAATAACCTTAAAGTACTAATTCAAAGAGTGTATGAGTACAGAAAAGCTATATTCTAAATGGGACTGAGGGAATGTATTTTCTTTTTGATTGAGAATAATTATTTAGGGTGCGAAAATTTTCTTTTAACATGGAATGCCATTGAGATTTTTAAGAGGGGAAAAAAACAGATATAGGTATCTCTCTCTTTTTTTTCATGTTTATTTGAGATATTAGAAGCATTTTTATTGAAATATGAGAGTTCTGCAAATTTTCTGTGACGTGGACCTATCCGGTCAAGAATAAGGATTTTTTTTGGGAAGAATCATTTTTAGAGAACAAAATAACACTCAGTATTAAACCAATTATATGGGCATTGTTATTCACTTTTAATTTTTTTAAAAACATTTAATTATTTTTGAAGTGAGTCAGGCCAATTTTAATAAACTTGTGAAGGAGAGAGCCATCTGATCCAGAAAAAGGATTATGGGGGGCTAAGTGTGGATCACAATATAGCATTTTCACCTTTTTGATGTTGTTTGCTTGTTTTTTTCTCATTTTTTCTACTTTTTGAAATTATTTTTCTTGTGCAGCATGATAAATGTAGAAATGCTTATAGAAGAATTGTACACATTTAACATATATTGGATTACTTGCTATCTAGGGGAAGAGGGTGTGGGAAAGGAAGGAAGAAAAGTTTGAAATGCAAGGTTTTGCAAGGGTGAGTGTTGAAAATTATCTGCAAATATTTTTGAAAAAAAAGTGTTGTTAAAGAACATTTTTTTCTTTCTTTCTTTCCCCTAAACCTGGGTTTCCCCTATATTATTCAGCCTGGAAATACACAGATTACTGAAGGCCCTATTCCCACTTGTGATCACCATGGGAATTCTGAATTGTTATGTTTTCAATATGTGTGGTTTGCTTTTTCTTGGGAAGTCCCTGGGCCCCTCCTCTATTGATTCATCATGTTGATGTTGGACTTAGTTTGGATGCCTGATTGGTTTAGCATTTTGCATCTTAAATCTCAAGCAATCTACCATGCTCAGCCTCCCTAATAACTGGGATTAAATGAGCATACTATCACAATTGAGCAAAATAAGATAAAAAATTAAAATACAAGTTATTTTAAAATAAAACACACTACCATGTTTTAAAAGTTTGAAGACTCTAGGTTAAGAACCTAATTTGTTGACTAATATTGAAATATGTTTAAAATGATTGCACATATATAAGTTCTATCAGATTGCTTTGCTATCCTGGGAAAGGTGGAGGGAAGGAAAGGAGGAAGAAACAAATTTGAAACTCAAAATCTTATAAAAGTGGATGTTGAAAACTATTTCACTGGAAAAAGTAATATACTATTAAGTGAAAAAAAAAGGTAGAAGGGACCTCAAAAAAAAGGAAACTAGTTGGAATAAAAAGATCTATATTGTAATGTATAGCAGGCTAGATTTAAAGGTGGGTTCAAATCCCACCTCAGACACAGATCAGCTATATGAACCTGAGTAAATCAACCAATTTGGTCCTCAGTTTTCTCATCATAAAACATTACAATTATAAATCCACTTCACTGAGTTGATGTGAGTCTCAAATAGGAAACAGTATGCAGAAGACTTTGAACAGTGTAAGATAGTGATAGTTATTTTTTTAAATCATGATTTCAATTGTTGCTCAGTCAAATCGCATGGCCCAAACCTTCATGCTATAAACCATGACTTATCAAGAACTAGATAATTTTCCTAGGTGACTTTAAGACACTATTTTTAACCAGCTCTCAGTTTCCTAATCTGCAAAATAGGGAGGTTGGAAAATGTGTCCATTGGGGGCTGTTTGATCTTTAGGCTTCTGATCTTGCACGTAGCAGGCACTTAATAAATGTTTATTGACTGATTTCACTAAATAATCAATGCCTTTCTCTCTAACCCTAACCCAAATAAAACGGAGTAAGGAAGTAATGACTTCCCCATCACCAAAAAGCAGAAATGTGCAATCACAGATTTTGTAAGATAAAAGGAATCTAAATGAATATATAATGCATCCCTCCCGACTCTAATCCTAACCCTAACCCTAACCCTAACCCGACTCTATGTACCTATAAAAACCAAGTGATCATCCAGACTCCTCATGGAGAGGTTTCAAGTAAAACCTAGACATCCATTTGTCAGAAATGTTGTACAAGACATTCTTGTACAGGTGGGGAGTGGACAAAATAACTTCAGAAATCCCTTTGCCCTCTGAAATTCCATGATAAAACCTTGGTATTGTGATCAATGAGGTTGCACACTGTGCCCAGAGGCAAAAAATCTGAGTTCAAGCCTTAATTCTGCTGTTAATTATCTATGTCATTTTGCTACTTGGTTAGTTAGGGCTTGCATTTCGTTATGTGTAAAATGAAGGGCTTGGGTGAGGTGATCACTAAGGGAACTTGTAACAACATAGCATCATACTCATTCAGAGAGATTGTCTGTTTTCAAAGTTGTATATGAGAGAACTAAATGGAGTTATTAGTTTTTCTCTGTTATGGCTGGTTGACTCAACACTAAAGGAAAAAAAAATCTGTCATGACTAATTTTAGGTTGGATGTTGTCAGTGATTTTAAAACATCCAATATAACCTTTCTACATAAGAAAAGTGAGCAATGAGAAGAAGAAAAGAAGGAAATACGTATTTATCAAATAACTACCATGTGCCAGGTAATGTTCTAAGCACTTTACAAATCTAACTTCCTTTAATTCTCACAATAAATCTTGAAGGTAACTGCTGCTATTATCTCAACTTGATAGTTGAGGAACTGAGGAAGATGGTGGTGAAATCACATGCCCAGAATCACAGAAAACTAGTAAATGTGTTGAGACCAGATTTGAATTTAGGTCTTTCTGACATGATGGACTGATAGATGTATAGACACACAGATGAAAGGAAGGAAGGAAGGAAGGAAGGAAGGAAGGAAGGAAGAAAGAAAGAAAGAAAAAGAAAGAAAGAAAGAAAGAAAGAAAGAAAGAAAGAAAGAAAGAAAGAAAGAAAGAAAGAAAGAAAGAAAGAAAGAAAGAAAGGTGATTGCTAGATAGTTGAATGGGTGGATAGATGGAAAGAAAGAAAGAAAAGAAGGAAGAAGCAAACAAGGAAGGAAGAAAGCAATGAAGATCACTGATAGCTACACTGATAAGGATATATACACACATAAACAAGCACACACACATATATTAGAGATATGCATACAATATAACATAATTGCCTTCTTACAAAGAGGAAACAAAGGACTAATTTATGGAAGAACTTGCTAAAATTGAGGTGTCTCAAAGTGAAATGGACTTTCTTGAAAGTGGTGAATCTGGCATTAAGTGATGCCTTCAAGCAAAAGCCAGATAGATAGTTGTTAGATGTATATATGGCTAGTCAATCAACAAACATTTGTTAGGTCCCACTGTGTGTCAGAGACTGTTCTAAGAGTTAAGGTTGCAAATAAAAACAAAAGGAGACCCCAATCTCAAGAAGCTCTCAATCTAATGGGGGGAGGAGGAAGGGAACAATTGCATGTGAATACCTAAGTATAAGATACAATCAGGATAAATTAGAAATAAGCAACAGAAGGATAATAAAGATATCTTGTGGAAGGTAGAAGGTAGAAGGAAGAAGCAAAAAGTTTCAGGCATGGGATAAACCAGTGAAAATGCTCAGAGTTGGGAAATAGAGGCTCATGGAGGAAGAGCCAGAAGGCCAGTCACTTGATCACAGAGTATGTAGGGAAGGGAGGAATAAGATGTAATAAGACAAGAAAGGGATGCTGGGTTAAAAATTACTTTAAAGGCTGTGAGATTTCAATTTATGCTAGCTGGAATATTTGAGCTATAGATCTTTTTTGGTACTTAAGGGTATTTTTTCCAATTGATAATTTTCAACATTCATTTTTTGAGGTTTTAATTATCATATGTTTCTCCTTCTTTACCTTTTCCCCTCCACAGAGACAGTAATCTTATATAAGTTATACATGTACATTCATGTTAAACATTTCCATATTAGTAATGTTGTGAAAGATGAATCAGAAAAGGAAAAAAAAAACAATGGGAAATTAAAAAAGCAAAAAACCTCCAACAACAACAAAACAACTAAAAAAAAAGTGAAAGTTTGCTTCAATTTACATTTTCAGATTCCAGAGTTCTTTCTCTGGATGTAGTCAATATTTTCTATCATAAATTCCTTGGAACTGTCTTGGGTCATTGCATTGCTGAGAAGAGCTAATCAATTATAGTTGATCATTACCCAATTTTGCTGTTACTATGTATAAAGTTCTCTTTGTTTTGCTCACTTCATTTAGCATCAACTCATGGAAGTCTTTCAAGGTTTTTATGAAATCATTCTGCTTGTCATTTCTTATAGCACAGTAGTGTTCCATTACATTCATAAAACACGACGTGTTCAGCCATTCCTTAATTAATAAGCATCCTCTCAATTTCTATTTCTTTAGCACCAGAAAAAGAGATGTTCTAAATATTTTTGTACATGTCATTCCTTTTATCTCTTTTATGATTTCTTTGGGATGTACAGTTTTTGGGAAACCTAGTAGTGGTGTTGCTGGAGAATTTTATAGGCATTTGGACATAGTTTCAAAATGCTCTCCAGAATGATTGGGTTAGTTCACGACTCCACTAAGTGCATCAATGTTTCAATTTTTCATATGTTCTCCAATATTTATCCTTTTCTGTCATGTTAGCCAATCCGATGAATGTAAAGCAGTATCTCAGAGTTGTTTTAATTTGCGTTTCTCTAATCAAGAATGACTTAAGGCACTTTTTAATATGCCTATAGATAGGAGCTATGGATCATTGAATGGGGATAGCAGTGATGTGGTCAGTCTTTTGCCATAGGAAGATCAATTTGTCAATTTAATGGAGGATGAACTGGATTGTACAAAGGGAGACCAACTAGCTATGTAGTGACAGGCAATTTAACGTTCTTCTTTTGGAAAACTTTCCCTTTGAACTCAAAATTCACCTGGAACCATCTTGTCTCATCTAATCAGTTCTATAGATGGAGAAACCGAGTCTCAGGGATATTCAAAGTCATTAAGTGATAGAGTTAGAATTTAAGATTAGGTCCTTTTCACTACATATCCAGATTTTATTTTGGGTGAATCTTGATAATTCACCTGGAATCTCTAGGAACATTTTCTATTTTCTTCCCTACCTTGAATATCACCTTCAAGAAGAAGAATTAAAATCACAATAGTAGCACTCGGTGGGTGGAGATTAACTACTCATAGGATCATAAATTTAGACCTGGGGAAAACCTTAGAGGACACAAAATTCTACCATACCTTTTACAGACCCAGAAACTAAGGGTTATAGGACTGGGGTGACTTGTTCAGGGTCATAACTGTCAAGCATCTGAGGTAGATTTTGAATTGGTTCCTACTCCAGTTTTCTCTTATGTCCATGTGTCTCTTTTGCTACTTATAATATGTTCTCTTGGGGCTTGTCTCATATTATTTCTATAGCACTGTAAGGCTTGGGAAAGCTTTCTTCAGTTCAACTGTTTACCCAGAGCAAAATAACTGGAAATAACAGACCTATGAATGGAACTCAAGTTTCTGAGCTTTTGTTCTAGAAATTTTTCTCTTAGATCAGGTTGCCCAAGTCCCTTTCCTCCTTGCATGGTTCTATAATTTCATCAACGATGACAAACATTTAGCATATTAGTACAGACTACAACTTATCCACATGTATCCAGATTTACATACGGTTACAATCTGAGCCACATCTTACAAATGAGGATTACAGATGAGACAGGGATCAATCCTGGAAGGTTTCATTCAGGAAAGCGCATTTGATTATGGATATGGATACAACATGGAGAGATGGGTAAGAGCATTTCAAGTATAGGAAGAGTATGAAGGAAAATGAGATTGCATAAATAAATCATGTGGATGGACAACACATGAGGTCACTGTGGAGGGTCCACATATATGTATCATCTCACTTCCAGAAACTTAATCTGAGAGTCTCAGACTATAAGATTACAGTTCTAGCTTTGGAAGGGATCTCATAGGCCATCTTGTCTCATCTAATATCACCCTCCAATTCTATAGACGGAGAAATTGAGGTCTCAGAGGTATTCAAAGTCATTAAGTGATAGAATTTAAGACCAGGTCCTTTTCACTACAAATCCAGACTTTATTTTGAGTGAATGTTGATAAACATCAATACCATATAATATAGTGTAGTGCATATATAGTGTTAGTATATACACATCCATGTGTGTACTTACATACATGTATATATGTATGTTTATATACATATACCTGGTATTTTATATATATATAATATGTATACAAATATATATGTGTAGATAGATTCATGTACACACATATGGCGTTAGTCATAGAATCAAGAAAACACAGATTTAAATCTCACTTTGAACCTTTTTTACCTGTGTCATCTCGAACAAGTTATTTCAGTTGTCTGAGACTTACTTTCTTTATCTATAAAATAAGTGGATTGGATTAAATGGTCTCTTCCAAGTCTAAGGCTATGATCCTGTGTATTCCTACCAGGAAGGCTGTGGGATTTCTACAATGACTGTTTCTAAAAGCAGAGAGGTCACTGGAAAGATTTTTTTTTTTTTAGGGAGGGTCATATAGTGCCTTCTCCTTCTTGTCCCTTCTTGGTGAACTCATGTCTCCTCACACTGGTGTGGCCCTGTCCCATGTCCTGCTTGAGCTGTCATGTGTGTCTGATTATTAGAATAAAGTTCAGCCAAGCAGACAGCGGAGCTGCTGACAGAGCTCTCAGCCATTGGGGGCACCAGCCATAAACCACCCTAAATGGAGTATGCTACGAAATTGTCTTGTTAATTAGTTTATTATTTCATTGTAGAGACCAAATGCATAAATGAAATTAACAGCCCCTGGGCAGTGAGCTTGGCAAGAGAAATAAAATTATTTCTCAGGTCATTGCCTTAAACACAGACATTTTATACTAGGATAATGTTAACATAAGAAAAGTAAATCTTAAAATCTTTCTGATAGAAAGTCACTAGAGCTGATCAGATGAGTAATTAATATAGATTATATGACCATGTTCAACATAGATGACAAGGGTAAAATGAGTAGAATCCTAGAGTCCTAGCTTTGGAAGGGACTTTAGAGGTCGAGTCCAATCTCCCTCCCACTGCAGAAACTCATCTGCTCCTTCAGTATCCTGTGCAAATATTTATCCAAGAATCTTCTTGGATACCTCTAATGACAGGGATCTCACTGCTTCACATAACTTCTTGTTGTATTTATTATAATAGCTTAACAGTCAAATGAATGGGGGAGAATGTGAATGAGGATGGGTGGTGATGGCCAAATCAGGCTTCCAGCTAAGTATCCTTCTTGGAGAAATAGCTGCCTGACCTTTGAAACAGTGGTTACTATGAATGAATAAATGAGATGAAGGAGCAAATGAATTCTGGGCCAGTGCTCAGTTTTTGCTAAGGGAAAGAGAAACTTCTTTGTCCAGATATGACTCAAGGCCTTAGAACATTTGCCCTACCCAGAGAACACCTTGCTCTGGGGGAACAGAGAGGAGCTATACCTGACTGGAACAAAAATAGCCCAAAGGATATTGTATCTAGATTTCAGTTTGAAACAATTCATCCTTTCAGCTCCATCCTTCAAATTTATCTCAAGTCCGGTGTGGGCTTAGTCTGTTAGCTATTCCTCCAGTCAATTAGTAAACATTTCTGAATGACTTGCCATATGCCAGGCTCTGCACAGTCCCTGCCCTTCTACTGGGGAGATGCAGCAGGAAAGTCAATTCAAAATTATGCAAAGTTATTTTAAGAGACAGAGCCCCAAAGCAATTGTAAGAAAGGCCTTCCATGAGGTGGGGGAGTGGGAGGAAGGTGCACCTGAGTTGTGCTTTGAAGGAAGCTAATGAGGCTAAGAGGTGATCTGGCAACCTGTTATTCCTGAGTCTCTTTTCATTGGCTATCACATAAAGCTGAAATGTTCTGTCTCCTCACTTCTACCTCTCAGCTTCCCTGATTTCCTTGAAAAAATCAGCTCAAACTCTATTCTAGTTTTCCCATTTGCTAGTCTTCCTTCTGTTATCACTTCGCGTGTACTCTGTTATGTTTTGTGTGTACCTAATTGCGTGTCTCCATCAAACTGGGAACTTGCAAGAGCAGTTGGTCAACTAGAAATTATTAAATAATGTCAATCCACCTAATACTGGAGATCTAATGAAGGGTGACCCAATCCCTGTTCTGGAAGAGCCCATATTTTCATGGAGTAGACAACATGCAAACAAATGTGGACGTACAAATTGCAGAGAGCATAAATGGAAAACCATCAGACAGAAAGCACAAGGAGTAAGTGGGAGGTACCTTTTAAACTTTTTTATTACAACTCTGTGTGTTCCATGTTTGGGCTGAACCAATACTTATGATTATCTGAGCCCATTCTGAATTTTCTCACCTCTATCCCTTTGCTCACATGGAACCTTTTGAACTGGGATGCCCACATAGCCATTGTCAACCCTACACATCTATCCATCAGACTCAAATATGAGTTCTTCCATTCCCTGAGGCCCCAAGCCTGATTGATTCCTGTTTCCATCCAGCAATTCATTTGAATAATTCTATTTTGTAGCATTGTTATCTGTGTGAATGACAGGCAGCATTATATAGTTAATAGAGAGCTGGATGCAGAATACAGAGAGCTAGAACACAGAAGACTCAGATTCAAATTATTCCTGTCTTCCTTGCAAGCTGTGTCAAGTCACTTAACCTTTCTGAGTTTTAGACAATTTTCTGAAATAAATCTACTAAAGTATATACCGGGTAGATGCCATCTTCACACCCATGAAACCGTAGATTCTTGACATCTCTGTGTACATGTATATCTCCCCTCTCAGACTGGCCACAAGTGATGAATTTTTCAGCCACAGGAAGTCTGAGACTCATTTGCAGAGGGGCTATGATCTGTATCAGGGAAGGGAATACCCACCCCAAGCAAACCAGAGATCCTTGAAGTTCTGAAATATATTACAGGGAGCGTTGTCACATGCAATTGCTACATATTGTAAATATGCCCATGTTAACTATGGCTGAACGTCTTCCCCTCTCAATATTTCCTACCATATGTTAACCAATTTCCATATTTTCTCAATGTAGGATTCAAGGCATGTTGAGATCTATTGCTTCCCGCTTCCCAGCAATATAAACAACCGCAATGAAGTTTCACTTGTATATCTTTATAATAATGTGGCGTGTATTCCGGCTAATATTAAATACTTTGAGAAGGCATTGCTAAGGCCAATTAAATAGGTTTCTAATGAAAACAAATGAGCAGGAACAGAGAGAGACAAAAGGCAGCAATCAGAATACCTTGCTCAATTCTCAAGGGTCAATTCTTAATATAAATGTAAATGCAGGGAAAAAAAAAAGTTAGGAGGAGAGCGGAATCAAATGAATTTTCATGCTGGACGTTCGAGGACCAATATCTCAGAGTCCTCGGGCCCACCTGCAAGATCCAGTCACACACATGGGAAGAAGCCTGACCTTACAACACTAACAGTCATGGGAATGGTTTTTATTACAAGAATAATAACAGGGATTGATTGCGATAATGGGAGGCAGGAATAAAAACCGCAACTTCTCATGGCTGGTTGCAAAAATTTAGTGCCTCCTGAATACATAGAAAGGTATGATCAGGTGGGTGGAATAAGATCACCAGATGCTTGCCATCTTTAATATAGTAGCACATGATAAATCTTCATATTACAAACTCCCTACTCCAAATATTCTTGCACACCGAATGAATAAACTGAAAGCCAAAAATTAACATCTGATATTCACAAGTGAGTCATAAAAATACTCAAAATATATACTCATAGAAAATTAAATATATATTTAAATAGAATACTAATTCTTTTTGTCTATATCATTGTATTTTCGTTTTTCAAAATATAATAGTATTTCATTATTCCAAATATATTTTTCAACATTCAGCTTTGTAAAATCTTGTGTTCCAGGTTTTTCTCCCTTTTTGTCTCCCCGTCTTCCCCCTCCAGATAGCAAGCAACCCGATCTAGGTTAAAACTTCTGCAGTTTTTCTAAACATATTTCCATAGTCATCATGCTGTACAAGAAAAATCAGATCAAAAGAAAAAATCTTGAGAAAAAACCAAGCAAACAAATAACAACAAAAAGATGAAAATACTATGCTTTGATCCACATAGAAGACTAATTCTTATAACCTTTGAATGCTATAGAAAGAATAGTCTTTAAAAAAAATTAGAGGCCCTAGTGGAAAAAATAAATCACATAAGATCAAGTCAAAGTATGTGAGAGTGCTGTTGTCCTGTCCCTTAGTGGAGTTTGTCTAAAGATAGTGACAATGGAGAAAAGAGACATATTCCAAGACTATTCAGTAATTTCAAAAAACCAAGTATAGCATCCTCTTGTCCAGTGTTCTGGCAAACATTAAATAGAATATAACAATAGTGAAATGGTGACTTTTTCTCCAGAGACTGTTTCAAAATATGAAAATAATAATTATGATGATAATATAAAATAATAATAATAACAGTAACAACAACAACAACAGTAATATCAGTCAGGAGATGCAGTGGACAGAGACCTAGGCTTAGAGGAAGGAAGTTGTCATTTGGGCATTTCAGTCATGTCCTATTCTTCATGATCCCTATTGGGTTTTCTTGCCATTTCCTTCTCAAGCAAAAAGACTTAAATTACTTGCTCAGGGTCACAAAGCTATAAAGTGTCTAAGGGCAGATTTGAACTCAGATTTCCCGACTTTAAGCCCAGTTTCCAGAGATAGGAAAACTTGTATCGAAATCTGGTTTCAAACACTCACTAGCTGTGAGACACAAATAAGTCAATTAAACTCTTCCTCATCTGTAAAATGAGGATAATAACAGCCTTTACCTCTTATGGTTATTGGGAAGATCAAATGAGATATTTATGAAGTATTTAGCACAGTATCTGAAAATAGTGCTTAACTAATGCTAATTTGAAATTTTAATAATTATGATTATTGAAAATAATAAGATAATATATATTTCAATACTTATATAATAATCTATTCATGAGACATATGGTTCTTTCTGTAAGTATTTTCTTTCTTATCTGATGGTTTTTATGTTATCCTTCCATCTGTCTTTCAAACCCTAAATCTCTTCATTTTCTCTGTCACCTACTATTTCTCATCCTTAATTTCCCAGATCATGTTCCCTGTAGTGACTCTACTCTCCTCAACCAGTGGATGAGCTAGTTCAACTGTGCTCTGTCCTCTATGTAGGAGTGTCTCATTCTCTTGCCCTATTGAAGATTTGGCCCTGCTAAACTTCAGTCTGGGATTATTCCTGCCATCTGTCTCCTCTCTTTGCTCATGTACTGCTGAACAAAGGAGAAAATCATAAAACCAAGCTGCCAAGTCCACTACAAATTTGTTACATAATTTTAATTGGGCCCTCACCATGAAAAGGAAATAATTCTATCCCTCCCTAGTCAATTCACCATCCCATTCACCAGGGTCTTCTAAACCATTTCATCCACCTTTCAATGCTTTCATAGCTCCCTTTCTCCCTCCCTTCAGCTTACATCTTTTCATCACGTTTCACTCAAAAAATTGAGGCCAGTTGCTGAAAGCTCCATCCTCTTTCCTCTTCATTTCACAACAATCAGACATTGCCTTCTGTCACTATCTTGTCCTATGCCCCTGTCTCAAATAATCAAGTGGCCCTTCTGCTTACCAAGGCAAGCCCCCTATGTGAACGAGTGAATCCTTTCCTTCCCATCTTCATGTCTTCTCCAGATTACTGTGCCTATATTTTCTATTCTTTCACTTATCTTTAATCTTTCTTTTTCTTCTGGTTGCTTCCCTATTGCCTACAAAAAGGCCTATGTGTCTCCCATCTACTTTATCTCCCCCCTCCAAAAAAAAAAAAAAAAAAAGGCTTCTCCTTGATCCATCCCTACCCAGTATTATCCCATAGCTCTATTCTCTTTTGTGGCCAAGCTCCTTCATAAGGCTGTCTAAGATTGATGATTGATTTCCTTTCCTCTCCCTCTCTTATCTTTCTTCAATCTGTCTTCTGACCTCATCAAATATTCCGTCCAAAGTTAATGAAGATTTCTTAAGTATCAATTCAAATAGCCTTTTTCAGTCTTCATCCTTCTCAATCTCTTTACAGCTTTTGAAACTGTCCACTACTCTCTTCTCTTTGATACTCTTGTCTCTAGGTTTCCATGGCACTACTCTCTCTAGGTTCTTCCCCTATCTGTCCAACTGCTCCTTCTCTGTCTCCTTTGCTAGATCTTCATTCAGATTACTAGCAATGACCCTCTTGTCTTCTCCCTCTACATTAAAATTTTAAACCCATGAATTTAATCATCATCTCTATTGATTAATTCTAAGATCTACTTTTCCATATATACTCTCTCCTAACTTCTAGACTCACATCCCTAACCTCCTCTTGATATGGATATTCCAAAGACATTTCAAACTCAACATATCCCAAATTGAATTCATTTCTCACTCCCCATCCCAGTCCTCCTCTCTCCCTAATTTTCTTATTAAGGTTGAAGACACACCAGGCTCATATTTTAGATATTGTTCTCCCTCATTCCCCTCTAATCTCTTGTCATTTCCTCAGGATTCTACCTTTATGATACCTCTTCTCTGAGACACTGTCTCAACTCTGGTGTAGAATCTCATTCCCTCATGATTGGACTACTGCAGTGGAAAGATAGTCCAGGAGGCAGAGACTTTTTTTTTTTTTGCAAAGTTAAAGCTATTGTCTATTACATGAAAATCCTCTTAACAATGAATGATGTATAAAGCCTGATCTTGCCTAAACTTAAACCATCCATTTGGAAGACCAGTGTCTTTTTTCCCCAGAAACCCCAAGGCCCCATTTAGTAAAAAGAATTATTTCTAATACCTAAGAGGGTCTTTTGGATCTTAAAGGTATTAATGGAATTCTGTGAGACCACTGTCATTGAAACAGGGTTGAATTGCCTAGTCAGTATCCCAGTATCCTTTGAGGTTTCTTTGCCTACCTAACTCAATTATATTTCAGTGATGCAAATATTTTGCATCTTAAAAGAATCCTTCTTATTATGGGGATCAAGTACAATTTTAGTCCAAATGCTTTGACTAGTTCAGAACAGCTCACAATGTAATGCCATACCTAGATATCATGATGATTTCTTTCCTGAACTATTATCTCAACTGTCATAAGCACAATCCACATTGCAAATTGCCATTTGGAAGATTCTTTACCGGATTCTGGGCATCATCAAATTATTCTGGCCCCCCCATGATGCATTTTGTCCTCAGTTCTCCACTATACCCATTGGGATCATTCTAATTGGCTACACGGTATTCCATAGGGTTAAATTAATTTATATGAACCTCACAGGTGGACAGCTGTCCAGCAGTATACACCTGCAGCTGTTCAACACAATAACCTGACAATCAGATTTTCTTCCAGGAAAAAAATAAATTTTTAATAATGCTACCCATTTTCAGACTGGCAAAACACACGATATGATTTCTGTATGGCATGGTTATGATAGAAGTGTCTTCTGAGGAGGTGTGTCATTTTCTAAGTCAAGACCCTGTCCTGCCACATTTTTTAAGAACAACATGACATGGAAAAATATTTAATAGGATTTGGCTACAGGCAAAATGTCTGAAAAAAAAAAGGCAGAGGATTCCAGAGAATCTATACTTGGTTTAGGCATTGGAGCTGAGAATTTACTAGATTTGAAAGCTGTAAGACAATATATGATTCAAAAAATATAATTCTCTGAAGTGTGACTATAGTGTTATAGTTATTATTCCATGTAGATGAAATATGGAAAAGATCTGAAATCATCTTTATATTTACCCTGCAATCCAATTCATTTCATTTAATTTGATGCAGTCAAATCAAGATGTATTTGAAAGAAAATGTGCTGCTGCAGAAGGAACAGCAGATTGGAGCTAGGAAGAATTGGGGTTTGCATCCTGGCTGCTGACATCGGAGTCCTGTGTCTTGGGTTCAAAACTTGATTTGGATTCTTGGGATTTGTGTTGGATTACTTACACCGTGCTCAGCCTTGGGCAACTCATAGAATATAAACTTTTTGGGTAAGAAAGGTTGAATTTGTCTTTTTTTCCTTTTCTTTTTTGCATCCCTAATGGCTAACACCACATTTAACACATGGAAGGCACCTGGAATGCTTGTTAAATTAATATTAGATGAGAGAATGAAGTTCTCTATCACTCAGGGTTTCAGTTTACTCATCTAAAAAAATGAAAGCACTGAGTAAGTTTTTTTTTTTTGAGGTTATTTTCAGCTCCCAGTCTATGAAGCTATGATCTTCTAATTATCCTAAAATAATTTTGTAGGTACTCTATTATTATTATTATTTTTTTTTCAAGGCAATTGGGGTTAAGTGACTTGCCCAGGGTCACACAGCTAGGAAGTATTAAATGTTTCAGGCTGGATTTGAACTCAGATCTTCCTAAGTTCAGGGCCGGTGTTCTATTCTATACTCTATTATTTATGTTAACCTCTCTTCCACTCCCTGTTTGAGGGCCCTGCTACTATTTGTCTTTTTTGTATATTTTCATCACATATGTATTAAATACATGTTTGATATTATCATCAATGAGTTGCTTTCCTGCTCTGAGACTCAGTTTCCTTATCTGTAAAATGGAATACATAGTACTTGAAATTTTACCATTTAATATAGTTCTCATGAGGAACAAATGAATCAATATGTGTCAAAATATTTTGTAACTACATACACAATAGAAATGCAGATATTATTCATAATACATAGGATCCTCCATCAGAGCCAGTAGGGATCTTAAAACTCATCTAGGGGAAGCAGAGTCAAGGTGACAGAATAAAGGCAGAGATTCATCTGAACTATCCCCCAAAACTCTATAAATACATCTTCATTTCACATTCTCTGATAAGAGCTACACAAACCTCCTGAAGTTTGGATGTTGCATCCACAACCCTCAAACAGCACCCTACTTTAACAAAGAGTTAAATGCTGGGTAATAGGCTGGGAAAATGAGCAAATGACAAAAAAAGAATCTGACCATAGAAAGTTACTATGGTGACAAGGAAGATCAAAATATACACTTGGAAGAAGATGATGAAGTCAAAGCTTCTATATCTAAAGCTTCCAATAAAAATAAGAATTGGTCTCAGTCCATGGAAAAGCTCAAGAGAGATTTAGAAAATAAAGTAGTAGAGAGAGAGGAAAAATTGTGAAGAAAAATGAGAGTGATGCAAAAGGAAGTACAAAAAGCTAATGAGAAGAATACCTTAAATAGCAAAAATGGTCAAATGGGAAAGGAGGCACAAAAACTCATTAAGAAACAGAATTTCTTTAAAAAAAAATTAGATTTGGGCAAATGAAAGCTAATGACTTTATGAGAAATCAAGAAACAATAAAACCCCCAAAATGATGAAAAAAAGAAAGTAATGTGAAATATCTCTTTGGACAGACAAATGACCTAGAGGATAGATACAGGATAGGTAAATTAAAAAAAAAAAAAACGGACTACCTGAAAGCTATGAAGTAAAAAAGCCTAGACATCGTATTTCAAGAAATTGTAAAGGAAAACTGTCCTGATATTCTAGAATCAGAGGGTCAAATAGAAATTGAAAGAATCCAGTGATCACCTCCCAAAAGAGATCCAAGATGAAAACTCCCAGGAATATTATAGCCAGATTCTAGAACTCCCAATTCAAGGTGAAAAATGTGGCAAATATCTATATGACAGGATCAGAGAGCTTGAAATATGATATACTGGAGAAAAAAGGAGCCAAGATTATAACCAAGAAACACCTGCCAAGCCAAATTGAATATAATCCTTCAGGGAAAAAAAAGAGGATATTCAAGAAAATAGAGGACTTTCAAACATTTGTCATGAAAAGACCAGAGCCAAAGAGAAAAATTGACTTTCAAATACAGGTTTCAAGAAAAGCATAAGGGAGTAATCAGGAAAAGGAAATCATAAAGGACCTAATAAAGGTAATCTCTTTATATTCCTTCATAGGAAGATGATAGTTGTAATTCATAAGAAATTTCTCATTCTTGGGGCAGTTATTAGGAGTATATATAAATAGAGGGCATGGTTGTGAGTTGAATGTGAAGGCACAATATCTAAAATAATAAAATTAAAGGGTGAGAAATATTCTGGGAGAAAAGAAAAAGAAGATAGAGAATGGTATATAAATTATCTGACATAAAAGAGGCAAGAAAAAGCTTTTTATAGTGGAGGGAAAGAGAGGAAGGGGCGGGGTAAGTGAACCTTACTCTCATCAGAATTGGCTTAAAGAGGAAACAACATATACACTCAATTTAGATATAGAAATTTATCTTACCCTGCAGGAAAATAGGAGGGAAAGGATATGAGAAAGGGGCAAGGTGACAAAAAGGAGGAAATATTGGAGGGGAAGTGCTCAGAAGAAAAACACTTTTGAGGAAGGACAGGATGAAAGTAGAGAAAGAATAGGATAAGCAAGAGGAAATATAGTTAGCAGTAGTAATTGTAAAAAAAGAATTTTGAAGCACATTTCTTTGATGAAGATCTCCTTTCTCAAATGTATAGGGAACTGAGTCAAGTTTATAAAAAGTAAGAGGTATTACCCAAATGATAAATATTAAAAAAATATGAAAAGTTTTCAGATTAACTAATCAGATTATTTCTAGCCATATAAAAATACTTTAACTCATTATTGACTGAAGAAATGCAAATTAAACCAATTCTGAGGTACTACCTCATACCTATTAGACTGGATAATGGACCAGAAAAGGAAAATGACAAATATTGAAAAGAATGTGTGTGAGAGAGGGAAATGAGACATTAATGCATTGTTTGTGGAATTGTGAACAGATTCAATCATTCTGTTGAGCAATTTAGAACTATGCCCAAAGGGCAACAAAATCATGCATGTCCTTTGACTTAACAATACCTCTATTAGGCATGTAACTCAAAAAAGATTAACAAAAGAAAAGGAACTATATATACAAAACTATTTCTAGTCACTCTCTTCTCAGGATAAAGAATTGGAAATGGAGGGAATGCTCATGGACTGGAGAATGACCCATAAATTGTGATATGTGATTATGGTGTAATACTACTATTCTTTAAGAAATGATGAGTAGGATGTTCTCAGAAAAAACCTCAGAAGTTCTCCATGAGCTCATGCAAAGTGAGATATACAGTGTACAAAGTAGTAGCAATGTTGTGAGATGATCAGCTATGACTGATTTAGCTATTCTCAGTAATACAATGATCTAAGACTACTCTGAAGGATTTATGATAAAAAAATGCTATCCATATCCAGAGGGGAAAAATGGTTGTGTCTGAATACAGATTGAAGTATGCTTTTTTTTTTTTAAACTCTATTTTTCTTTCTTTTTTCTGTGTGTGGGGTGGGGCATTAGGGATTATGTTTTCTTTCTCATCATGATGTTTATGGAAATATTTTATCAAACTTCACATGTGCCTTCTCAATGAGGAGACATGGGGAGGGAGAAAAGAAGAGAATCTGGAACTCAAAGTTTTAAAGACAAATGTAAAAAAAAAAAGTTCTATATGTAACTGGGAAAAATAAAATATTAAATAAATGGTAAAAATCAGCAAGAACTCATCTAGTCCAGCCACCTCATTTTACAGCTGAGAATCTGAAATCCAGAAAATTTAAATGGCTTGTCCAAAATCACACTGGTTGTAAGAGAAACAACCAGAATTTGAATCGAGGCTCTCTGGATCCAAATCCAGCTCTCTTCCCACTCTGCCACATGTTATTATTATGTAAAACTACATAAATGTAAGATATGCATATCTACTGAATACTTAGCATTCAAAAAGAGTTTTCTTGGCTAATGCTTCCATCACTTTATATGTGCACAAAATACAATCAAATCCTCAAGCCAGGAAGCAAAAGCAAAGATTCAACTCCATTTCTGATTCTAAGAAGTCATGCAAAACATTTTAATCTACAGCATGATACTACCATCCAGTGGGCTCTACAGAGTTCTGGAATAGAAGCTGGATAGAGCAGTAGATAAAGTGTTGGGCTTAGAAATAGGAGCATCTGAATTTACAGCCTGTCTCAGATCCTTGCTAGCTGTGTGATCTTGGACAAGTTATTTTAGTTTTCTCAGCCTTGACTTCTCATTTGTATATGAGAACCACCTAGAGGCAGCTAAGTAGGTCAGTGGATGGAGTACTGGTCTGGAACTAGGAGGATGTGAGTGAATTCAAAGCCAGGGTCAGACATTTCCTAAGTGTGTAACTTTGGGCAAGTCACTAGATCTTGCCTAGGAGACAGCTATATGTCTCAGTGGATAAAGCACTGGCTGTGAAGTCAGGAAGATCTTAATTCAAATCTGGCTTCAGATATTCACTAGATATGTGACCCTTGGCAAATCACTTAACCTGGAGCTGGAAAAGAAAATGGCAAATGGCTCCTATATCTTTGGCATGGACTATATGGTCCATGGAGTAATAAAGAACATGAATGAACAACAAGAACATAAAAACAACTCTCTCATGAGGTTGTTGTGAGGGAAAAAATGAAATAACAGATGCAAAATGCTTCATAAAACATAAAAAGCAATCTACAAATGCTATTATTTTATTATTGCTACTATTGTTGTTGAATGCTTTCTAGTAGGTCATTGATGTAGTTAGAGATGTAAGTTGGGATGAAAAGTCCCCTATAGATTTATAATCAAAAAGAACAAGTGTTTAATAGATGCTTGTTGATTGACTATTCTAGTCTAACCAACTCATTTTCAAGTAGAGTAAATGGCAACCAGGAGAGGTCTTATAAGCAGGAAGTAACAGAGTTAAGATTTTTACTCAGATGGATCACAAAGGACACTGGGTTAGGAGACAGAGATCTTATATTAGTGTTCCAGTTCTGCTACTTACTACCTGTGTGACCTTGGGCCAACGATTTAACCTCATCTAGGAAATGAGTGGAGGGGAGATTTACTACATGATTTCAGAGGTCCCTTCCAGCTCTGAATCAATATTCTTATGATCTTATGATCGTTTCAGCATCCCATCTTAAGAAATGATGAATTCAGAACTAGTGACCTTTTTTATGACACCATATTTCATTAGTGTGGTCCAACCTGGAGTCTACCAGTCATCAGCTCTGATTTACAGTAGACCCTTGTATTGTTTTCTAGACCTTAACTCCCAAAGGCATTAGGCAGAAGATGGCCAGGATTTACCATCTGCTTAGTGATGTGGAAACAAACTAGGAACTTTTAATAGTGCGGCCAAGGTCACCAAGCCAGAGGCAATTCCAGACTCCATTGAGTTGCAGTTAATTCGGTGAGTCAGACAGAAACATGGACTGAATGCCAACAGTGTATGAGGATTCCATCTATGGGAAGGGGAGAAAAGAGTAGAGATTTAGCATTCACCCAGTTGAACACAGGGTCAAGTACACTAGAATGGAATTCATAGAAACAAGTCCTGGTCATAACTCTGTAACTAATTGGGGGACGATGGACTATCCACTTCATTTGTCTGAGGATCCTTTATCTCACCTGTAGGAATGAACTTAGATGGTATCTGTAGTACCTCCCAATATTGACATCCAATGCCCAACTTCTCATTTTTCTTGCTTAAAATTCTCTGTTTGAAAGTAAGTGTCAAACTATATAGGAAAGATTAAAGGCAAAAGGAAAAGTGGACAGCAGAGGATGAGATGAATAAATACTGTCATAGAAACAATGAACATGAATTTGGACAGATTTCAGAAGCTAGTAGACAATAGAATGGTCTTGCATGCTATGGTCCACAGAGTCATGAAGAGTTAGAAATGACTATAACAACAATGTTATGCTATTGAGTTATTTATTGACATAAAACCACAAAATAACATTCTCTCTGTTTTATTGCATTTTGATTTATATTTTAAACCCTTTCTCAATGACCTTTGAATCTGCTTCTTATAGCATTAGGAAGTTTTGCTGATGAAGGAGTTTGACTTTTTTTTTTCCTAAAGCACTTTCTACTTCTAATAGACTGTATTCTAAAAGTCTGTTAGAATTTCAAAATGTGTTTTTTTGTTTATTATTATAGTTTTTGTCTTTCAGTAAACTTCTCCATACTCTCTATTCAATATGAAAGAAAGTTTACCATGTATGCAAACATTAGAAATTAAAGTGATTAATCATAAGATAAAACAATATAGTTATTTTCTACATACCATTATGCCCCCAAAGCTTCTTCTACCTCTTGAAAGTATACATACCTTGGGTAGGGAACTCTCTTCTATACTACCTTGGTAAGTACCTTATTGTAAAAACCAATTGAGGTCACTGGCTGAAAACCAAAAGGGATCACACTGACTCATGGATGGTAGTCCTAAGAACCTCAGGATCTTGAGTTTATTCCTAGAATTTGGGAATTAGTAGTACTGAGCTACTTTCTGGGAACATTGACTGCTAGTAAATTAGGAGCTGAGAAAATAACACTAATGGGGGGATTCCACTAAAGTGGATAGTGCTTATATTTATGTGGCATCTAAGGTTCACAAAGCACTTTAAGAGATTATTTTCACTGCTTTTCAAAACAACTTTTGAGGTATATGATGCTGTTATTATTATCTCCATTTCACAGATGATAGAACAGCTTCAGAAATCGTAGTGACTTGTATGATATCACAAAGCTAAATGTCAGAGGTGGAATTTGAATCCAGGTCTTCCTAGCTTCAAATTCAGGGCTTTTCCCACTAGACTATACTGTAGGCAGCTGTTTTGTCTTTTATAGCAAGTTTTGCTCTTTTAAATCTGCCTCCGTTTCCTATCTTCCCTCCCGGCAGTTTCTGAATTTCCCAGAGTGGCTGGTCCTCCGATTTTGTTGTCCTTAACTCACAACCAATAGGATGAAAGCTTGAGCCTCCTCATTCCCCTCCCCCAAAGCATGTTCTCATCAGCAGGTTCCAAAATGGCAGAGCCCAAAACTCAGGCAGACTTTCTGAGAGCTGGAGAACCCAGGTGGTCAAAGGCAGTGTAATCAGTGTTTCTCAGAGAATACTACAGATGACTGAATGCTGGCTGATTATACAGCACGACTTAATTTCTGATTATGATTATTTGATATTGACATTTCCTGAGCTGTAAATATTTTTATGCCAGATTCAGCTGAGACTGAAGCTCATCCCCTCTGAGGCAGGCGGGAAGCTTCCAATTTCATTATCTAATCTATTTATTTAAAGCATTCCTTTAAATGCATCTCTTTGCATCTTGTAGATTTAAAGTCATTTAAATTTAAAGGCAAAATAGTAAAGAGAAAAGGGGATTGGATTTGGAATCAAATGACCTCAGTTTAAATCATAGCTCTGACACTTTATTAGCTGTAGGGTCTTGGGCAAATCACTTTATTTCTCTAGCTTTAGCTTGTGAATCTGTGAAATGGAGATATTGATGCTTGTACTTTTTAAAAAAAAAATTTTTATTGACAGAGATGCTTGTACTTTTAACTTACAAAGCTTGTTGTAAGAAAAACATTTTTGAGATTTTGTATTTATTTCATGAATTTCCTCCAATTACACTTATATGGGTACACACACACACACACACACACACACACACACAATCCACTTAAACAATAGTTTAACATTTATTTTTAAAAATTCTGAGTTCCAATTTTTCTTTACCTCCTGACCCATCCCTAATCCTTGAGAAGGTAAAGGATATGATATCAATTATATATGTGGGAAAAAAAACATTTTCCATATTATCCATGTCACAAAAAAGCATACACAGAGTAAAAAAACAACCACCACCACAAAATAACGTTTTTAAAAACGTACAATTCTGAGTTGACTTCTCTTTCTGGAGGTAGATAACATTTTTTACCATGAATCCCTTGGTCATTTACAACTGATCGTTGAATAATATTGTTAAAGTGTACAATGTTCTGCTGCTACTTCGTTTTGCATCTTCTCAGATTTTTCCGAAAGCATCCTTTCCTCATTTCTTTTTGCATGATATTATTCAGTACAATCATATACCACAACTCATTCAGCCATTCTTCAATCGATGGATACTCCCTCAATTTCCAATTCTTCACCACCACAGAAAGAGCTGATATAAATATTTTTTGGTACAAGTCCTTTTCCCTTTTCTTTAATCCAGTGGAATTTCTTTAATTTAGTAGTAATGCTGGGACAAAAAGTGCAGTTTTATAGTATTTTGGACACAGTTCCAAATTGTTCTGCAGAATAATTGGACCAGTTTGCTACCCCATCAACAATTCTTAAGTGTCCAGTTTTTATTAGGAAATATCTTTGAAGTTATTTTTAACATATAATGATAATGGAACACCAAAACAATTCTTATCCATTAATCCCAAAGTTGAAACCAATTACAATTGGTTTAGAGAGGAAAATTTATCTTAGTTTCAGGAAGATCAGAATTCAAATTCTATTGGCCTCTAGGAAAGTCACTTAATCTCATTTTCCTTTTCTGTAAAATGGGCTTAATAAAAGTACCTACCACACAGGGTATTTTTTTATGAAGAACAAATTAAATGTTTAAAGAGCTTGATAAACCTTAAATCACTATGTAAATAAGCCAATTCTTGTTATTATGTTTATTTCGACTGCAATTTCTAATTCTAATTGTAAATTTGAAAATCTGTATCCAAAAAAGTGATCTGGAGTCCTGAGTATATGTTTTTCCAAGGCTAGTGAGAAGTCATCCTGTAAACATGCCCCAATGATAACAGTAGTCATTTCTTCTTACAGAGCACTTTGCAAAGTATAAAATGTTTGACTCATAACAGCCCAGAGAGGAAAATTGTGAAAGGATTTATCCATTTATTCTATAGATGAATAAAAATGTATTGGATAGTGTCACACAGCTATGAAGCAGGAGAGGCAGAATTTGAACCCTGTGCCCTTGAATCTGAAGTCCAGTGATGTGAGGGAAGCCTTTGAGTGGTATTGGATTGTTTAACACTGAGGGTCTTTGGGCAAAGGATATATGATAATGTGGATATCATAGGAGGGACTTTTTGCCAGGAATGGAGTAGATTATATTGCTTCTAAGGTTATTTGAGATTCTGGGATTTTGGACCTAGATATTCTAGGTCTCATTAACTAGGAAGGATCATAAATCCTAGACTGAGTACTGGGAAAGTCCAAAGTTCTCCAAATGCAGATGAGGAAACTGAGGGCTTCAAGGTCATCACTCAAAGAAAAAAGACCCAAAGCTATCACAGAGAGAAATATCCTGTCTCAAGAAGGTGACATGTCCTGCCCTGAGATCTTCAAACAAAGTTAAGATGAGCCCATGTTGTAGAGGGATTTTTTTTTTTTTTATTCAGGGCCAGTATGGATCACATGGCTTCTCAGGTAATTTCTAACTCGAGAACTCTAACTAGCTTAAAAGGATCTTCAGATGTAGAAAGTCAAAGTCTTCCTTTTATAGATGAAGACACTGTGGTCAAAAGAGACTGAAGGTCATATGGGCATTAATTAACAGAATAAAGATTCAATTCTAGATTATGGAATCATGGATTGAGATCCAATCCCCTTTAAGACTAACTAGCCGAGCAACTGGGATCCAGAGAGCGTTAATTAATCACTTGCCTAGAGCCACATAGAAAATCCATTTCCGAGGTAGGTTCTAAAGCCAGATTCCTTGAATCCTGGACTCAGTTCTTTTTCTCCTGTACCACAATGCCTCCTCCAGCCATTTGATTAGATCTTGAAGGATGGGCAAGCTTTGGCTAGGCAGTGGGGAGGGTTGGAGAGAATGGTGTGAGCAACACTTCTTGCATCTATTAAACTGATTAATATTTAATAAATGCCTGCGGTTTTTAAGACATACAAAAGATGGTTCTAATACAAGTCAAGGACCTTACGTCTTGAAAAATAAGTTGCAAATACCCACGTTTATTTGGCAACATTCTTTCCAGGGACTCCACGTCCTTGGCAGTCATTATCTTAATCATGTCTCCTCTCCTCGCCATAAAGAGGCAAAGGGAAGTCAGGAATGGGGGAAGGGAGATAGAAGTAGCTTTACACAGATTAAGTATTTTTCCCTTGTGTGTTTCTGCATTTCTTCCATTAAAAACAATCCTGGGGACCAGAATTATGCTCAGCCATTTAATTTTCTTTAGGAGAACATACATGGGAAACTCTTTTACAGACTCAAATATGAAGTCTGACTATAAGATAATGACACTGATTTTTAAAGAAATAATTCAGAACTTATCTAGTCCTTATATTATAGAGATAGCTACAATGGATAGCATTGATAGATGAATTTGGAGTTAGAAAGCCCTGAGTTAGAATCCTCCTTCAGACGCTTACTGTCTGTGTGATCGTGAAAGAACCACACTCTGTATATTTGTTTCCTCATTTGTAAAATGGGTAATAACGGCCACTTCACAAGGTTGTTATGATGATTAAATAAGATGACCTGTCAAGGTTTTACAAATGAGTACAGAAATGACAACTGCCTGTCAACTAGCATTTATTTATTAGGGTATCTCATGTGTCAGGTGCTGTGCTAAGCCCTGGAGATAGAAAGAAAGTGTAAAGGTGAGGGTGGGAGGGGGGAATGGTCTGTGCTCTCCAAGAGCTCACAGCTCTAATGGGGAAACAATGAGAAAACAGCTACATAGAATGGGATTTCATGTAGGGTAAAAGAAAGATAATCAACAGAGAAAAGGAGGGAGGGGAAGGAGGGGACGCTTGTCATGGAGGCTGGCCAATAAAGTCACTTGGATGGGTGACAGGATGTCTTGTGCAAGAAAAGCAAGCAGATCAGGGTTGTTGGATGGCAGACTATATGAAGAGGAAAGAATAATGTTAACTATTATTGTTGCATCAAGGATAATCTGGCTATTTTGTTAGCACTTTATGGTTTGTAAAACAATATCTGTGTTTTATCTGATGTGAACTATAAGAAGGATCTCAGGAGTTATTGCTGTCATTTTATAAAGGGGGAGACTGACATTTTGGGAAAGTCAGAGGGGTCCTATTTCTAAAGCCAGAAAGGATCTGAAGGTCATCTTGTCTACACTCTCATTTTGTGTAGAAGAGACAAAGACTCATGGGTAAGTGACAATGCAAAAGTTATAGAAGTAGAAAAGGTAAGATTTGAACCCAGATTGCTCCTAACAGAAAAATCTACTATCCTTCCCATTGCGCCTTGCAGTCATACCAAGAGACCATATATGTTGCCCCATTCCCTTTTATAAATTTTCTGCAATTCCCAGAGACCGAATTGGAACCTGGGGACTACCTCGGGACTAATTTAGAAATTTAAATGCATGAAAGATCTGTGATTTTACCCACATAATGAAATCTTGGTGTGGGAACTCTATTCACCGACATGGATCATAATTCCCGTCCTTGGAACCTGCCTTAAGCATATATGTGTTAAGAAATGTGGTCAGGGTCAGATCACTAGTAACTGTCATCAAAGGCAAAACCAGTAGTTATATTGCCTTGATTAAGTAGAGTCCCCTTTCCCGCACACTCCTCCCTTGGTTTGCAGTGAGAAATATGCCCTCAAATTTACTTTGCAGTTCATGATATGAAAATAATATCAGAAGTAATTAAGAGAAATTAAATTAAATAGGAAGAAAATGAGTTATTATTGTGAATTACAGATGGTATCGTTAACAACCAATATTAACCTAATTCTAACTAATTATTCTTGTTAACTAGGTTCTAAATTCTGCTGTTTGTATTTGCTGAAGGCATACTAGAGCTTTTGGTATTTTCTAAATGTTTGCACTCTGGAACAAAGTTCCAGTTGCCCTATCCTAGTTACAGCATTGAGAATCAGAAGTGATATTCAAACTTGGTCTTCCTGATTCCAAGATCCACTTCCTATCTAGTTCACAACTCAGAAGATAAAAAGCAATTCCAATTACTTAAAGGAATATATTCTCTTGACTCCTAAATAGCCATATTCATTTATACTACACAAGTGGTTCTAAATGATCTTTGGTTCTTTTCAAGTGTCAAAACTAAATTCAGTAATAAATGTTTGCCACTATTGATGACAACAATTTTGTACAGGGAGAAAAAGAATGGCTTTTGTGTTATAGATGGCTTTTTTGGCCTAAGTTACATGATCATGTGTGTGAGGTATCATGTTTTCTCATAGTAGAAGGAAGAGATTGGAAGAGAAGTCTTTGCAGATCTCTTTTAATTGCAAACCTGTGAGCCTATAATTTCTAAATGTAATATTCATTAGTACATGCTGTATATATTTTATGATTATTATCATAAATGATATCACTTTTGTGCCTCAGTTTCCTGATATGAAAAATATCAGATGCTGGAACTGATGGCCTCTGCAGTTCCTTCTGGTTCACATCTATGATTTCCTAACAACGTCCTGTAAATCTGAAAATCATTCCACTAAATTAATAACACTTTGATAAGTGCCTGTTATGTACATGGCATGATAGGAGCTATTGGAGTAATGAAGATATACAATAATCTTCCATTTTTACAGTCAGGAAAGATCTTAGAGATCAGAGAGTCCAATTGAACTGATTTCTTTCTTGCTAAATTTATGTGCTTAAGTTATATGGGTTAATGAGTGTTTGGTTCAGTCCTTGTATTTCTGAAACCAGTTCTAAAGCCCATTAATATAGGAATCTCTCCTTATTGGTAGAGATGAATGGCCTGCCCTGCCTGAGGGGTGAGCAGAGTTAGCAAGAGATGAGAAAAATATCTCCAGTCCTCTTTGGGGTTCTTTAAACTTCTGGTTGCTTTGGACTCTTCTGGCTTCCAGCTTCAAGAAAGAAAATGAAAGATGAAAGAAAAAAACACTTCAGGTTATGCAAGAAAAAGACTTTAGGAAGACATAAGAAGAGCAGAAATCTCTATTCTACCCCTGTCTTTAGCTTGCTTGACTAAAGATCGGGGGTGAGAGTTAGAACTCATTCTCTTGGTTGAGCTGCATTATCTCACTCTCAGTGGGAGAAGTCCTTCCCTTTGGATTATCTGGTATAGATCCTTCTTCATAAATCTCTGAATTCTGGTTTGCTACACATTTGGATGAATGAGCTTTTTTTGCTATTCATCATGTATAAGTGTCTATTCCAGGGTCATCTAGCTAGTAAATATGCAAGACTAGATTTGAACTCAGGCCTAGCTCCAGATCTAGCACTCTATCCACGGTTTTACCTAGATTCCTACAGAAAGAGCTCTAGTAGGAAATAATACTTGAAATGGGCCTGAAGGTGATATGGAGGGAAATCATTTCAGTGCTGGGGAATGATGCAGAGAAGCGTGCTGAAATGAGGAAAGGAAGTGTGAAAGGGAATGTGAGAGGGAGAGAGCAGAATTGGGAGTCCTCCAGTTTGGCAAGCGTATAAAGGACGTGAAGGAGAGCACTCTCTCAATAGGTAGGTGGGAACTAATCCATGAAGGACCTGGAATGCCAGAATAAGGCATTTGCATTTTTGAGCACTGGAGTGATGTGATTGAATTTGCATACTACAAATGTATCTTTGGCAACTACGTGAATGTAGATCATAACCAGAAAAGAGAGGGACTCCAAGAAAAGAGAGAAGGGAGGAGGCTCTTCCCCAAGAAAAAATTCAGACTTTGATTGTTCAATGCAGCATGGAGGGAAGGTTTCTTGAGGTGACTCTCTTGAAGCTAATGTCATTTACTTGGATGAGTAAGTTCTGATATGAATTTTAGACAATGAGTTATATGACCTAATTGACCCATCTGCTTTGTGCACATATACATCCATATGATATGTATATTATATAAGGCACATACAATAATACAGCATATCCTACACAAATAAATGCATATATATTCAGATACAAACAAATACAATTCATCTTTGGATCGGATTTTTAACCTATTGAATTTTAATATAATGATAATAAGTTCAGATCATGTCAGTTGAAATTGACAAGCATTTATTTGTTAATACTGCGCCGTGTCTAGGATACAAAAAATGATAAATTAGAAGATTTCCGGGATGTTTCACATTTTAGGCTTTAGTTGGGAAGAAAATCCCAAAACACAAAATTCAAATCAAGCATTAATTTATAAGAGGTTTACAGGAACTTCATCTTCTGCTCTTTGCCATGATCAATTCCCCATATGGAAGGAAGTAGAAAATTTAGACTCGACGATCTCAAAGAAGAGACAAAGAATAACAAAATGGTCCAGTTAAAAGCATCCTTAGAAAACAGCAATTAAGAGTCACAAGGTCCAAGACTGAGAACCCAGAAGGAAACTCAGAGGTAATCTAGTTCAATCACCTCAGTACATTTGGGGAAACCGAGACTCATGTAGATGAAGTGACTTGGCCAACCTCACACAGGCAGCAAACATAAAACAAACATATAGAAAGTCAGAGCTGGAGAGATTCTCAATAATAAGATAGAAATCAATTCAGCTCCTCCTATCAAGCTTGGTACTGAACCAGGTTTTGAGGTTACAAATAGCCCCTGCTCTTAGGAAATTGGAAGTCAATATATATCCATAAATTAAAATATGAAATACAATGTATCCCAAAAGTCTTAGTGTGATTTAAGCTATTACAGCCAATCTGGGGGCGGTATTTTCTATATCTAAGTGATTTCTATATATCTATCTAGATATCACTTATATCTAAAGTGATTTCTAGGGTGAAATCACAATTCTAACATGAAGAGAAGCTTGTTAATGATAGAAATGGGGTCTCAAAGGGAACAGTGGAAGACAAGGGGAGAATAGAATAGGAACATAATGGGATGCTATGAATGGGTACATGAAATCAGGGAATGGTAGTCAGGAAAAGCAATTTCTGCAGATGCTGTCTCGGATTCTGAATTAAATGTTCGTGAAGATGAAATGAATTGATTCTAAGTAAAATCATGTCAGTAAAAATGGTAATGCTGATTTGATCATCAATCTCTGAGTGGGAATCAGGAGAGGGAGATTTTGCCGGTAGACAGATAATGACTCAATTCTTGGTCTCAGATGGTCCAGACTGGAACTTGTAGAATCTTAAGGTTTGGTGGGTTCTAGAGGAGAGAGGCATGGAGGAGAATTTGAGGGACTTATCTTCAATCAGGACAGCTCTGCCCCAGCATTCTCTGCCACGTTGAGAAGATAGATTCCCTGAGGGAGGGAAAGGCAGGGACCTTAGTCATAAAATATAAAAAGACTTTTAGAATATATAGTGCTGGGGCACAAGTCATAGAAGGAACTCAGAGGCCATTCTGTACCAGCTTCTCCTTTTAAAGATGAAGGAACTGAAGTTTTTAGAGGTTAATGACTTGCCCAAAGTCACACAGCCAGCAAACATAAAAGGGGAGAATCCAACTCAAGACCTCTGACATCAATGCCTTTTAATTTTAATTAAAGCAATGAGTTTTGTACATGTGCAAATCAAAGCTCCATTTTATCTCTAAGAATGGTAATATTCTTATATTCATCCAATATATATGGATATATATATGTGTGTGTGTATATATTTAATATATATCCATCCAACTATATCTATATCGATGTCTAGATCTTCACATATAGTTAGCTAGCTTGCTAAGATCCTTACATTTCAGAGAAGGCTCTATTATAATCAATAGCCATATCCTAGATGAGTGCTTTTTAATTGCCCACTGGAAGGGGAGGAGGAATCCATAAGAGTGTGAGGGGGCTGCCGTGTAGCCCAGAAAACATCCCTATCTCTTCTTTCTTTGACATTTTCCAATTGTCTCACGTTTTATAAACAGAACTAGGAAATCAACCTGGACATAATCAGTTCTACTTGCTGAGATCATCCAATCATCACAATAGGCTCATGTTTAAACAAAAAAAGAAGGAGGGGGTCCCCCAGCCTTGCTGTGGTGCCAGAACTGCAGCACAATCAATTTTAATTAGCATTGCTCTTTGTGAGAAATGATAAGGTATCAGTCATTGTAATTGCTGGTGTTGACAATTAGTCAAAGTCGTTAACATCTCTAGACCTAGGATAATGCAACTTATGGAATTGTAAAGATTTCCGGGGAGTTAGGGAGGGGGCTTTATTGTGAAAGGCCTTCAATTTTGCACAGTCTCAACTTGTCCTAAGAGTTATTATCTTCCAGCTTTATTTGGGAATGGGACAGATGTTTTCTAACAAACAGGAACGCCAGTCAGCTGTGAAAGATGTACTCAATGCCGGATTGCCAGGTAGACTGAATGGACACCATACTGCTCTTGACAGCATCCCTGCAGGGAGGTGAGGAGTGGGCTATTATCCTCATTTAAAGAAGATTAAGTGGTTTAGATGAATGCAGTTGAAGATCACATTAGTTTCACCGCTTCCTCCCTCACCCCCCATTCAATAAAACAAGCATTTAGTAAATATAGAATCTACCACACATTTAGGAAGTATAGTGTCTTCCCACAATAGATTGTACTATGATGATAAGATAACAAAAATAAAAATACAAAATCAGTGGCTGCCCTCAAAGAAGTTACACTTTACTGGGATACTTATATACACACACACTCATACACAAGCACACACACGTGAATGGTTCTTAGGATACAAATATGGATGACTAGAAGGACTGAGTTATCCTTAACCAAATCCAATGTTCTGTCCATTATAACGGACAGATCTCAAACACATTAGTGAATTAGATTGATGTCTACCTCAAGGATTATCCTGGGGGAATGGGTAGATGAGAAAGATTTGTGTCAATGGCTAAGAAGGCAGCTGAAGTAGGCTTGTGGAGCACCTACAACTTGGTCAGACATCAAAGACACTAAAATCTTTGGTTTAGTTTGATTTGCCAGTTGCTTGACTTTGATCTTGCCATTGGATTCTGAAGACTCACAAGAAAAGGGAGACTGACAACTTTGTGCTTCACTTAAATCCAATTCTCCTGCAAGCTAATGCGATATCATTGGTTTTCTTTGGAAATTAAAGGTAAACAACTTCATGCCAAAAGATAGTCTATATGGAATATTAGACTGATAAATGAACAGTGTCGATCAATATTCAATTCCATGTGTATCTGATGATGGCAGCGGAATTCAAAAACAAAGACAATTTCCATTTCTGCTGATTAGGTTATACAAATATTTCTAATAGATACAGTGGGGAAAGAGAAGCAAATTGGAAATCTGAAGTTCTGGATTCAAAATATCACCCTGTCACTTTCTAATTGTGTGATTTTCAGCAAGTGGGGCCACCTCTTTGTGACTTGGTTTCCTCATCTGTAAAAATAATGATAATAGCACTTCTAATTTTGTGTCAGGTTATTTTGAAAAGTAGGTAGAACATTTGCAGTGATGAAGAGAACCATATACACCCAGAGAGAGAAGCATGGGAACAGAGGGTGGAACATAGCATAGCATTCTCACTTTCTCTGTTATTATTTGCTTGCGTTTTATTTCTTTTTTCTCAGTTTTTCTTTTTCTTCTTTCTTGTTCTGACTTTTCTTGCGCAACTGGATGGATGTGTGAATATGTATACACATATTGGATCTGGCATGTATTTTGGTATATTCGGCATGTATTGAACTGGAGGAGATGGGGAAAAGAAAGGGAAAATTGGCAGCAGTGGGTTATGCAGGGGTCAGTGTTGGAAAAATTACCCAGGCATATGCTTTGTGAATAAAAAAAAAACTTTAATTAAAAAAAAGATACTGAAACAACAACAAAAAAGAAAAGAATAGAAAAGAAAAGTAGGTGGAAAAATCTACTCAGAATCACTGGAAGAGTTTTCCGAGACCTTCTAGTTAGATCCATACCTAAATAAGAGTGTCCACTGTAGAATATCTCACAAGTGTCCATGGATGTGCTAATATATGTTTAACAACCAGTTGGCTCTCTGGAAAATATAAATTTTCCAAAGACACATTATAAAATTCAATCATTAATGTTATGTCTAATCAACCATACAATAGATCAACCCCCAGTTTGTTTGCCATTTTGGAAGTGTAAATACTCTCACTACAAATTTAACAATGGCACTTCCAATTGGTTCTAATATATCCATTCCTGCAAATGACTATTTAGCCTCTGCCTGAACAATTCTCAGGGAGAGAAATACTCTCCACTGCTTCTAGATGCCACAGAGTTTACTTTGGGACAGCTTTACCTCTTAGGAAGTTGTTCCTGAGAACGAGACTAAATTTTCCCCCTGACAACTTGAATTTTTTGGTCTTATTATGCTCTCCTGCCCAAATAGAATGGATCTAATCTCTCTTCCATCTGACAAGCCTTGATGACGGCTATTATGTTCACTCCTCCAATTCTTTTCTTCTCCATTTTTCCCCTTTATCTGATCATCTCCTGATGTGGGTTATATAAAATGTTTAATAAATGATGCTGCTATTTTTTTCTTGGAATAACTGGAAAACTCATTGGTTTGAGGAAGGAGCAAAAACATAGGAATCGATCAGTTCATTCCTGTGGTTCTATTTCTGTACTTCCAGATTCTAGAAATTCCAGTTTATGTGTGAATGTTTATTTCTCCTGGAGATCTCATGTTCTTTTTGAGAGGCTGCCGGTTAGAATGTTCAATTTTTGACAGTATATATTTCTGCCTCTGAATCACAATCAGTGGTTTCTAAACATCCAAAATTAAATTCTCTAATAAGGAAATATTTGCAAAGCAAACATTTCTACAAAGGTCTATAAAGGCAATTTCATCTCCCCTGTCTTTTATTTCTGACCTATGTCAGTCTTCTTCCACATCAGTTTTATGGCAGAACAACTGAAAGCAAAAACTCACTTCAATTAAACATTTTTGAAGCATCTTTGGTACACAAGGTCCTTTCTAACTACTAGGAAAAACCAATAACATATTAATTTATCTATTTTTTTTTTGTTTTTAAAAATAGAGGTCTTTGACTACAGATAGTTATAAATAGTGATGGATGGGAAAAATAAAAAAAAATTTACAAAACCTTTTTAGGTTAGTTATAAAAAAGTGGATCAGTGTTTTTAGTGATTCATCTAAGAAATGTGAAATAAGGAAACTTCCTCCATCAATGCAGGCAAGATGTCTTCTCAGCAACTTGGTCTTAAGGATTTGCATGGACACTGAGAGGTTATATGACTTTCCTAGAGTTACACAGCCAGAATTTATCATAGAAAGACACATTTTAAGTGAAAAAAAAAAGACAAGCTCTGTAGTTAAGGAGATCACAATTTTTTAGGGGAAATATAATATGGATATGGATATGTCAATGACACAAGGATGTGTGATTAACTCTATTTGAGAATTACTTTAACCAACGTATGTTGCAATCCATTTTTTACTTACTAAATAAAGTTTTAAAGCATCATCTGAGGCTCAGAGAAATTACTTGAATGGTCAATGTCCACAGAGCTATTAAACACCAAAGCAATCATTTGAACTATGGTTTCCTGACTCCAATTCCAATAGTCTCCATTATAATAGAAGAAGAGTTAGAAGGCTGGTCTCTTTATATAAAAATCACTCTATTATAGAATATAGTAAATAAAAGGCCCAAAGGAGGAAGCATCATTTAGGCTAGTAGCCTAATGAAAGACTTTATTTGAACTTGCTTTTGGAGGAATGAAGGGGAAAAGCATTTACCTCTGTACCAGGCACTATTTTACAAATATTTTCTCATTTGATCCTCACAACAATGCTGGTAGATAATTGCTTTTATTATTCAGATTTCACAGCTGAAGAAACTTCAACAGAGATTAAATGATTTGCCCAGTGTCACACAGCTAGAAAATATTTGAGGTTAGATTTGAACTTAGATCTTCCAAACTCCAAGCTTAAAGCTCTAACCAGTGCACCACCTGGCTTATCTATAGTCAAATTATGAATGAGTAGGAAAGTATTCTTGGCTTCTGAACCATGTAAACAAAGACACACAGGCAGAAAAACGTAGTGCATGCTCAGAAATCCATGAGAGTACTGGTTTAATCAAAGACTTGGGCAAATGAGGGTTAACATGGGTATATGGATAAAAAGATACATTGGATCCCAGTTGTAGAATGCCTTTACATTGGGATTAAGGAGCTCATCTTACAGGTAGTGGAAAGACACTGAGGTTGGATGGGGTCAGAAGTGTGCATTAGGAAATTGATTTGGATAATGTGGATTCGGGAGAGGTTGGAAGTCAGGAGGAGATCAGCTTGGAGAGCATTACATGAATCTAGGTGAGAGCTAAGAATGACTTGAACTAAGTGGAGCAGAACATAAAATCCCCAGTAGAAGTTCATTTCCTTAAAAAAAAAAATAGAATGGTAGGATGGACAGAATGGATACAGCTCTGGGCCTGGAGTTAGGAAGTCTCCTCTTCCTAAGTTCAAGTTCTGCTTCAGAGGCTTTCTAGCTATATGACTCTAGATAAGTCTCTTAATCCTGTTTGCCTCAATTTTCTCATCTATAAAATGGCAAACCACTCCAGGAGCTCTATTAAGAAAACCCCAGATGGAATCACAGAGTCAGACAGGACTGGGATGACTGAATAGCAACGTTTTGTTTTTGTCCTTGTAACTATAGCTCCATTATTCCATGGGTTGAGTTTTAGGCTCAAAGTTGAACAAGAGAAATAATAATCGATAAACACTTATTAAGAGTTTGCTATGTGCCTGGCACTGTGCTAAGTGTTAGGGTACAAAAAGAGACACAATATAGACTCTATTTTCAAGAAATTCACAAGGTGGATTAGATTGTGTTAGGGATATTGCAAAGCTGTTTTCCTGTGTCTTAAACTTACTAGGAGAACAGAGACCAATTACTTCAAAAGATCATTTTAATGGTGGTAGAAGGGAGACCTGAATGGCCATTGTCTCTGAAGAATCAAAAATGAGCATTATCTAAGGGGAAATGGAACAGGGTATAAGACAGTGTGTGTGTGTGTGTGTGTGTGTGTGTGTGTGCATGTGCAAGTGTGTGTTGTGTGTATATGTAATTATGTGTGTGAAGAGACTATCACACAAAACCAATGAGGAACTCTGAACACTAGAGTAGAAGATGGCATTAAGGACTTTTATGACAAAAGAGAAGATGCTATGGTCAAATGAGCAGGAAGAGGAGTGACAGAGATATACCCAGAGTATTCCACTGCTCCTCTTATGATGTTTGGAAAATGTGAGGAAGGCCTCCATCATGCTGGGTGCACCCTGTATGGTAAACTTACCGAATGACATGAACAAGAAATCTGATGGATGGATAAGCCTGGGTGGTTGGCGATTTATACCACTGGAAAGAAAGTCTTAATAAAGGAGACCTGAATTCATTTGAGCATCCCCAATACTGAATACTTGACACCTAGTAGGTGCTTAATAAATGCTCATTGAATTATTTAACAGGGGGAGAGTGCTGACATTGTATAAAAGAAGAGGAGACAGATGGGAAAAATAACATCAACTGCCAGATGGTACACTGAGCTTTTGATGAGAGAAGGCAAGAGAACTGTTGAGTTATCCTTTTCCCTCAAAGTGCAGACAACTCTTTAAGGACCCAGACTTTGTCCTTTGTGCTTGAGCACTCTGATTGGGAAGGGGACATTTTAATAACTCTTACAAGAACGTGAGCGTGGCATTCTGTTATTTCTGGCATCTCCATCCCTCCCACTGCACTGGAGAACACTCACTTTAGATCAGATTAAAGCTGACAGAGATGAAACAGTTTTGGGCCAATATACTTGGGCTTGCTCCAGGGCCACTAATCTGCATTTCATCATGATATGAGCACATGTTTCCATCCTTGGTACACTCGTCAGCATCAGCCAGAATGTTAATCACACGCTAACCCAATTTCCTCCACAAATTTATTACTGACATCATCAAAGTCCACAGAACCCAAAAATGTGAGCCTAAAATCAACAGACTGGTCCTAACAAGGAGCTCAGGGCCCCAGCACCAGGAATCCATGGAAATAAATGCCCAAGGATGAAACTCAGAGAAAACACAACCAATATTGCTTTGCCGTCCCTTGTGGCTCTCTAAGAAAGAACTATTACAATTAAAAATCCTATTGGAATACATAGTAGCTGTTAGAGTAAGCAGCCAAGTCATAATTAGGCAACCACACTGTGTTCCTGTTTTAGGATCATAGGATTTAAAATTGCAAGGGATCATCACCTGATCCGATGGTCTAAATTGAGTCCAGAAAAGGAAGGTGATTTGCTCATAGACGTGGAGCTATTGTTAGTTTCAGTATACGAGCCCAGGGTTCCTGAAGAAAGGGTTGGAGTAGATAGCATCTGTGTCTTGTTGAAGAAATAATGGAGCAAATATGCATTGATTAAGTACTCAGTATGTGCTAAACAATGCTAAGCACTCAGGATACAGTTAGAAAAAGCAGCACAGTGTTTGCTTTTAGAGATCTCAATTTCTACCTTGGGGAGAGAGCACCGGAATTGAAAGTTCCCAGAGATACAAAGGTTCAGTGAAAGGATGGATGGCAAAGCAGATAAAACGTGAGATATGTAGCGTGTAAAGGCAATGGAAATGGTGAGACCTAGAAGACCTTTGGGAGTGGGGATAGGCCATGCTGTAAGGCCCGTGGCCTCTTATATCACAGAAAGGAAGAGAGTGGGAGACTATTATCTCCTCCAAACTCTATGAGCAGTCAAGAAGTGGGTTCTGGGTAGTACAACGACAGAGTAAAGGCAGTGCAGAAAGGACTTCCCCAGTAATGAGATTATGTCTTATGTCTTGATGGCCAATCCATATTGGTTTTGGATGGGTCCTTCCAGCTGTTCATTCTATGATCCTACCTAGTCAGGATAGAATGGATACATCACTAGGACTTTAGTCAAGAAGACTCATCTTCCTGAGTTCAAATGTGACCTGGGCAAATAATTTCATTTTGTTTGCCTCACTTTCTCATCTATGAAATAAGCTGGGGATCAAAATGGCAGACCATCCCTATATCTTTGCAAAGAAAAGCCCAAATGGGGTCACGAAGAGTCAGACATGACTGAAATTAAGCAAATATCAACAACATGATTCCATAACTCCAAGTCTAATATTCTCTCTCTTATGTGTTTTCTCTTCAGCTGAACCACACTGCTTGACCTTGGAAATGTTGGGTTATGTTGATTCTATTGGTTACTTTCTGAAGAAGGGCATTTCAGAGAGAACTTGTTGAAGAAGAGAAAGCTATTACCTTTGCTCTCCTGAAAAGGAAGGCAAAAATGAGGAGCTCTGGAAATGTCAGAAAAAATCCAAATTGGATGAGGTCCTGGATAGTGTTGATGATAATATTCAGACCCATCTGTTGGTTGTATGCACTGACTGTTATGAACCTTATCAGTGAAAATTAATTTTTGGAAAGTCAGTGTGGAGGAGAATGCTTTAATAACTGAATCTGCCTACTGTTGTCATTGGAATCCTGTGGCATTTCTTCAGAGTGTGTGTGTGTGTGTAAGATAGAGTTAGAGAGAAAGAGATACTGTTACTCTCCTCTCTCAATCTACTTTTTTGTCATCTAACTAATTTTAACCCTAGTAGGAAAAAGGGGCAGGACTTTAGCAGATTTTATCTCATATTGGAGTCTAGGAAATAGCATGACTGAGAGACAACTTTTCTGAAGAAAAATTCAGAGTAATAAAGGGTTTCAGTATATATTCAGGATGTTCCATTTCTGAAATTGGGCTATATACTTACAAGTGACCAGCCTGATAATTCCTGAAGAACTTCAATAAGAAGCAGTCTCTAAATCCAGAACTATCTTCTTCTACTTTCAGATGGATTTTATTGCAAGGAAGTAGTCTTTATATCAAGTCCAAGTTTTTCTTTTCTAGACTCCTGTCCATTGTACCTTGTTATATCTTCTGGTATCCAACAGAATAAATCTATTTTATCTTCCACTTGGCATCTCTTCAAACATTTGAAGATGGTTGCCTTGACTCCATAAGTATTTTCTTCTCCAAGATAAATACATTCAGGTTCTTCAACAAATCCTTACATGGAATGATTTTGACACCCTTTATCATCCTGGTTACTCTTGGAGTTTTCACAATTATCAATGTCTTAGAAAACTAAGGAACCCAGAACTAAACACAACCTTCTATGTATGGGTAGCTAGATGATACAGTGGATAGAGTGCTGGGGCTGGAGTCAGGAAAATTTATTGTCCTAAGTTCAATATTGGCCTCAGACACTCATTAACTATATGATCCTGGGCAAGTCATTTAATCCTGTTTGCTTCAGTTCCCTCATCTGTAAAATAAGCTGGAGAAGGAAATGGCAAACCACTCCAGTATCTTTGCCAAGAACATCCCAAATGGGCATATGAAGAGTAAGATGTGACCAAAAAATGACTGAACAACAACAACAAAAAAATCTATGTCTGATCTTATTAAGACGTATTATAATAGAATGGTCAATTTCTTATTCCTGGAAATTCTGTCTGGTTTTGTCTTCCATATCATACTTTGGGCTAATATTGATCTTAAAGCCCCATTGTAGTATACTTATAAAGCCTTTCATTTTCAATATAAGTATTTTTTAATCCCTAATGTATCATATTGGACTTGACATTATTCTAAATTTGCTAATCTATTTTTGAAACTTGACTCGTCATCCAGGGCATTAAATCCCCTTCTCAAATTGTATCATCTGCAAAGTGGGTAAATATGCTTTCATTTTAGTCTTTGTCAAAAGTTATAAGTAACACATATTCAGTGACTAATATTGGTTTAATTGCCTTAGACTAAGGTTCTGGTGTTCTTTATCTCCACACAGTTTCTGGACACTAATGGAATCAATGCAAGGATATTGTCCATATAGTTACTCAGAAGGCACAATGTCCCTATCATGGGTCAGAGGTAAGCTATCCCAAACTCATGCAAATAAAAATAAAGGGACAGAGCTACCAGATACTTCAAGATAGACTCCCTCAGAACACTGAATTCTGAATCATGATATCTGTTTGCCAGAGTTATTGGTTCTGCAGGAAGTATTAATACATGGAAGGTAAATCCCATGGATGCTTCTTTCAGCAAGGGCACACTGAAGATGGAATTCCAGATATCCCATAATCTGGACCTAACCCAACCTTTAAATTCTATCTCACAGTCTTCCAGTTTGTCTTATCTGGATTTCTGCCAAATGGCACCATTCCTGTCCCTTCTCTCTTCTCATCCTTCCCTTACTGATCTCCAAGCCACTGCGATGTCTTTATCTCAAGTTTGGAATAGTTTTACCGGGCTGCTTTTGCATATGTTGAATCATTAATCTTCTTTAAAGGTCCAATTCAGCTTCACTATAGCTTAATTTAACTCCTTCTATTAAGCAAATGTTACATAATCTTAATGAATATTTCTAAAGCATATCACCTGGATTTATGTTTGTGCCCTTCTCCTCTGAACCATTTTTTAAATGTATGTTATTTCTCTCTAGTTAGGCTTTTAGACCTGAATATAGGAATTAACCAATAATTGTTTTCTTTTTAATATTAAGATTCCTATTCTAGTCCCTAGGATTATATATAAAGAATCAGAATAAAGAAAAACTTTCTTCCCCATGATAGACCCTCAGCTATTTGAAAACCATAATTTTGAACTTCTCCCTTCCAAATATAAATCAATTATTTGATTTGATATATAAAACTGACCCATTTTACACACATACAAACACACATACTACAAATATCCATACATAAACATAAATGTATAGGTTCAGATCAGTCTGGACCATAATCAGCTATCTGCATCCCACCCCAGTCAGTGTGTAAGAACTCCATGGACCGTGCTATTGTTGCTAAAGTTATGTTCAGGCTACCCAGCTATATGTAAAACACATTCTTTCATATATCTAATCCTTTCTCACTCTTGGGCATTTATTCATTGAAAATAAGAGAAAAGACCTTCACAGAAAAGACCTGTGTTAGAGCCAAGATAACTAAATTAATTATCTACACTAACAATCAGCTGAGGACCCTGAATCTCACATCTTTTTATTTGGGTCAAAGTTAATATGTAATCCCCAAACTCTCTTCTACTTTGTGATGAATACATTTTGCTAGCATCAGAAAATATGTCCTTTAAGCACCGGGGAATACATTTCTGAAGACATTTTATAGCTTCTTGAGTTTTCTCTAAAAAAGAAATATTCAGAATATGGAAAAGTATTTTATGTGATAGTGAGATAGCGTGGTGGGTAAAGTTCTGGACCTAGAATCAAGAACATCTACATTCAAATCCTACTTCCCATACTTGCTAGTTGTATGACTCTGGGCAAATCAATTAACGTCTGTTTTCCTCAGGTCCTTCCTCCAAAAAAGGGGTATAATAAAAACTCCTATCTCCCAGGTATGTTGTGAGGCTGAAATGACATATTATTTTGTAAACCTTAAATTACTTTACCAATCATGTTTATTAATAATTGTTACTAATTGTGGAATCATAAGCAAGTTATTCGATCCACATGAACCTTAAATAGTTGTCTGAGATTAACTATTAAATTACAGATTGGACTAGATGTGCATCGGTGGAGGGCGTTCCCATATAGATGCAATCATAGAACTTTGATGTATGATTATATTTTACATTGTAAAATCTCTGAACTCAGAAACACCTCAGAAATGACCTAATTTAATCAACATCTAAAGTATGATTCCCTTCTATAACAATTTTGACAAGGGGCAGTCAACCATTATCTACTGCAAATCTCAGACGATAAGGAGCTGATTACTTTTCCTAAGCTGCCCACTCTTTTGTTTCTAAGTGTTTAGAAACTCTTTCTATTGAGATGAAATCTATTTCTCTGTAACTTTCATTCATCGGTTCCATTTCTATCCTCTAGGGATAACCAGATTGATTATAATCTTTCATTCATATGATGACCTTTTCGATATTTGAAAAGAATCCCTTATTCAAAATAATAATAACAATAATGATCCCAATAATTTGGTTTGCCTTTATTATAGTCTGGGTGGCTGATCCCATGTAACCAATCAAAAGTAAATACTATCAGAGTTTATGTTTTACTTTCAGGCATTTACAAAAATCCACTTTTTTTTTTCTTAGCAATGCCCTTGAAAATCATATCAACCCCTAAAGCAATATTCTTGTTCAATCATGAGTGTAGGTTGAAGCTACAAAGCTCTCTGAAGGATTTTGATTGAAATGATCATATAGCATAGAATGCTAGCAAAAGAAGCATAAAGATTCCATGGTCCAATCTTCTCATTTTATAGCATAGGATACTGAGGCCCAGAAAGCAAACTTGCCTTTGCTGTGATGAGATGGTGTGAGGCAGAGTATGGATACCTAAGTGAAGTCCAGTACTCCATTCATTATAATGCAATGTTCCAAGCAGATATTGTTACTGCCATTTGTAGAATTTAAAGCTTGTATATAAAAATGCTAAAATGCATTCAAAAAGACGCAAAATTACTGACTCCCTGCCAACAAGATCATTTCAGCTTTAGTGTGAAGGGGAAAAAAAGACACCTGTTGGAAGCTTAATGCTAATATAAATTCTATTTTCGGATTGGAAATTATACATCAACAAAAATATAAATATGATTTTTTCACAGCTGTGTAAGTGAAAAAAACATATGTTGAAAAATTAGAGATGACTATTATTCAAGATTTGCATGGCCACTGAATTATTCTAGTGTTGGAATTAGAGATGTACAATGCTTTTAATTAATTTAATTTATATTGTTGACTGATGAAATGCCATAAATAGTCATGACTTTGAAAATGCTTCAATATTCCCTCCAACAACACAGCTGACTCCTGGCTTTCCCTAGAAGTGGTGGCCAGATATATGTAAAAAGAGACTGAAGTTTAGGAAGGAAAGATAGTAGCCCATACTCAAATTTCATCCTGGAGCACTGATCTTCTTCCTCCTTTCTTTCTGCTTGACCTTGACTACAAAATCATTGGGACACAGTTTTTTTTAACACTTCCTTTGGGCTTCCATTAGTCCATGAACAATCTAGTGGGGACAGACCTTTTGTTTCTCTTTAGTTTTCCAATCAAGCTTCAGGATATTCTTTCCTTTTTTTTTTATCTGAAATTTTGGCAGGTTTATTCATATTAATATTGTTCATATTAATCTTATATTTGCATTCAATAGATTGACTTCATAAGGCCAGGGTGGTGAAATAATAGCTTCTGTAAAACATAATGCAGAGATCAAATGTATTGCAAGCTCAATCTGAATCAGTCATTTGGTATTCTAAGCAGAAAAAAATTAGTGCAATTTTAGGATGCATTAATAGATGGATAGCATCCAATTGTGAAGGAGATATAAATACATTTTTTTTTGTTTTATGTGGAGGACTGTGTGCCAATTCTGGATGCTACATTTTAGGAAGAATAATGGAGTATATCCAGAGGATATTGACCAGAATGGTGAAAGGAGTGAAGACCCTACCATTAGGTGATCTGGTTAAGAAAGTGGAGTCAAACACTTTTATACTCTCAGACTAGACTTGACCTGTCACAGAGAATGATAATGGGTAGAAATTGCAGAGAAGCCAAATGGCCTGAAGCAATTTTAGTGTATCTATTTCTTGGTAACAATATTTACATAGGTCTCCAATCTTTCTAATAATGAATGTTTCCCAATGGAATGGGTTGACTTGGAAGGTGATGGACTCTCTATTATTGAAGGTCTTCAAATAGGGACCAGAGGCCTCTTACTTGGAATGTTTTAGGGGAGGAGTCTGAAGGCGGAAAGGATAAATTCATATCTATCTGAGACCTTTTACAAGTCTGAGATCCTGATCTTCTATATTATTCAGTGATTTATAGAGAAAAATGTCAGTGTGGATTTAACGGATACTGGGGCTAGCAGAAAGAAGGTTCCATTTTGAGTCCCAGAGGATCTGGTTTTCACTCTTGGACTTGCCATTTACTACCTGAATGACTATGGGCAAATCAGTTAACCTCCCTCAGTCTCCCTTTATTGATTTTGAAAAAAAAAAAGAGATTGAACTAAATGGTGTCTGAGGCTCCTTCTTTCTCTTGATCTTGAATCTGGTGTATGATTTCCGAGCTGTTGAGAAATGTGAAAGTTCCTTATGTACAATTTACATCTGAGTACAGAATAAATAAAAAAAAAGTTTTGCCTTTACTAAAAGCCTCATTTCCTTCTGGTTCAGACCCAATTCTTTGTAAATTTAGACCAAACTAGTTTCCATGGTTCACTTCCAAAGCAGTGGGAGATAGTGATTCAATTGCTGAATCATAAAGATTGGGTTCAAATCTTGCCTTTGACAGTCATTATGTGATCATGAACAAGTTACTTAAGCCCCAGAGTCTCAGTTTCCTTCTCTGTAAATAGTAATAATAACAAAAGCAATTCTAATAGCATAATATAATAACTATCTATATACTATCTGCTATTGGCCAAGAATGGTGCTAAACTCTTTACAAATTTTATCTCAGTTGATCCTCACAACAACTTTGAGCAGAACATGCTACTCTGAGCCTCATTTTACAGTTGAGGAAACTGAGGTAAATAGAGATGATATGATTTACTCAAGGTCACATAACTAGTGAATGTCTGAGGAAGGATTAGAACTCAGAATTTTGGATTCCAAGCCCTACAGGATTGTTGTGAAGATCCAATAATATAACACAGGGAAAATGTTTTGTAAACATTAAGGTGCTATGTAAACAGCAGTTAGCTCATAAAACCAATCTCAGAAGCCCAAATACAGAAAGAATCCCCTTCTGCTTCTAAGACTTTCCTTTATGGATTTTGCCAGCACTGGTCATGACACTGGCAAGGAAAATCATGATTAGAATATACTGTCTGTATTTAAGTGGGATAAAATCCATGACAGGCATCTGAAAACCATAATCCTTCATTAGACTGTCTTCCAATATTGACATTATAATTTTCTAGTCAACTTTCCACCAACCTCGTCCTCCCCCACCACTTCACTCCTGACCTGAGAGTCTCGTTCAGTTTCTTGAAGTAGTGATAGCTGTAAGGAAAAGCGGAGACTGCCAACTGGCAGAGGGATGGGATGCTAAAGGAAGGGCATCAAAGGGTAGTGATGGCCCAGTGAATCCCCACCATGGGTAACCATACTCTCTCACCACCTCCCTCCAAGTCTCACTTCTGCAATTGACAATCTGCCTAGAATAGCCAACATATAAAGATGAACTGCTGTCCATGTCTGGCTCTCAGAGAAATCAGTATTGCCTTCAGGAAAGCAGTCAATAAATTACAAGGAAAATAACAGTGTGATAACTGTGAAATGAGGCTATGGGGTAGAGAAGAAAGAAAAAATAAATAGGATCTCGGCACCTGGGTCACCATTAGGGCTTACCTATAACTCATTGCATTAACTTTAGCAAATCCTTCCCCATGAGCTCTTATTTCTCATCAATAAAATAAAAAAGGAAAAGAGGCTTATATTCTAGCATTGAGTACTCTAAGTAGTCATAGGATTCCTCACTTTCCATAAATTCTCCATATCTCATCATTCACCAAATCCCATCAGTGCTCAGTTATTCTCCAGTTGTGTCTGACTCTTTGAGAGGTTTGGGGTTTCTTTGGTAGAGCTACTGGAGTAGTTTCCCATTTCCTTCTCTAACTCATTTTATAGATGAGGAAACTGAGGCAAATAAGGTTAACTGACTTGGTCAAGAGCACATAGCTAGTAAGTGTTTGAGACTACATTTGAATTAAGGAAGATGAGTCTGCTTGACTTGGCCCAGCACTTAGTCTCTTCCTTTATAGAGATTATTTTCTAATGAGGGAAAACAATATAAAGGGGTTGCTCACAGCCATAGTATAGAGATAACCCAAAAGTAGAATAGAGGCCTGCTAATGAGACAAGATAAACTGAGAGCTCATCTAGTAGACATAAGGTCCCCAAGAGCAGGGTCCAAAGTTGTAGTTAATGGTAGGGAGAAGGGAAGATGAGAATGCTAGTGGAAGGGAAATGGTTTCCTAAAAAAGTTCTTTCCTTTTTACATTTCTTTCCTTTCAATTTACCCTACATGTGTTTTAAATTAGTCTTCCTAAATCAAAAGTCATATCCTATCAACCTTACTACAAAACCTTCACTGGCTCACACTGTCTATAGAATCAAGTCATGGCTGTTCATCCTGGTACTAAAGATCCTCTACCATTAGGCTCCCACAACCATTCTTTTTGCCTGCCATAAGTTTCTGCTCACTTCAAGCCATTCAATCATCAGAGTGATTTTCCTAAAGCACAAATCTGATCATGTCACCCCCTACTCAATAAACTCCAATGGTTCCATATGGCTTCTGTGTTCCCATATAAATAGAGAATTGAGAATTTGGGGTTCAAAGCCCCGATTTTTATGCTGTCCCCCTTTCAATAATCTTTTTCTTTACATTCCCTCTCCCATGTAGTTCTGGGTATACTAACATTTCCCTCTTTGCTGTTACTTCAATAAGACACTCCACCTCCTGACTGCAAACATTTTCATTCTTTTTCTCATGCCTGGAAAGCCCTTTCTCATCTTCACTTCCTGGATGCTCTAGCTTCCTGCAAGTCCCAGTGAAAATCCCACCTTTTACAGGAGATCTTTCTCAATCACTCTAAAGTCTAATGTCTTCCCTCTCTTGATTATCTCCAACTGATCCTGAATGTATTTAGTTTGTACATATTGATTGACCCTCCATCTCCCTCATTAGGCAATGCTCCTTCAGAGAAGAAATTTTAACCTTTCTTTGTATCCCCGACGCTTAGCACAGTGCCTGGCCCATAGTAGGCATTTAATAAATATTTATTGACTGACTGACTTTTTTGTCCTCTCTCTCATGACTTCCCATCTGATTTAACAAAATTGATCTGCCTTCTACTTCTGAAATATGTATCGGATTTTCCCCAACTTCTGTGTATACTGAACTCACTGCCTAACATGCCCTCCTCTTTGCAATCCTGCCTCTCAGAGTCATCTCTCAAAGCTGAGCTCAGGTGCCATCTCAGCCATGTAGCCACCCCCAATTGCCTTCCATCTTCCAAATTCCAACGTGTCTCAGTTATCCCATTCTTATAATATCATACCCTTCCAACTCTGGGCTATGATTATTCATGCTGTGTATTTTATTACATTCACTACTGAAAGATTCCATGAAAAGAGAAATCATTTCTTTTTTTTTTCTCTTTTGTTTAGGCAATTGGGTTAAGAGACTTGTCCAGGGTCACACAGCCAGGAAGTGTCAAGTGTCTGAGGCCAGATTTGAACTCAGATCCTCTTGACTTTAGTGCTGGTGCTCTATCCACTTCACCACCTAGCTGCCCCTAGAAAGCTCATTTCTTGATCACTCTGGCCTCCCTCTTAAGAACAGCATGCCTTATACTCAAAGAATGAATTTAAATTCAACTAAACATTCATCATTCTCTGTGAATGACACAAAGGAGGCAATCTACCATATTGAAATAACTTCTGCCTTCAAGAAACTTGAATTCTTCTATAAAAATGGAACACATAAACATAAGTAAACATGATATAACAGAGGCAGTAGTGAGATGAATTCAGTGCTTTATTCTCTGAAGACAGAGAGATCTGGTCTTGTATCTGCCCTCAGATACTGACTAGCTGTGTGATCCTGGCAAGTCACTCCAACAATGCTGCCTCTTAGCATCCTCATCTGAAAAATGAGTGGGTTGGACCCTAAGACTCTTCCAATTTGAAATTTTATAATAATTAGAAGTTTGAGAGAGTATTAATAATGGGGATGATCAGAGAAGGCTTCATAGAGAAAGAGCCCTGATGCTTGAAGCTGATGCTTGAAGAAAGCTCCAGGTTTTGAGAGTTGAGAAAGGAGTGCATTTGAAGAATGGTCAATGGCTGATACAAATGCACTGACAGTAGGGCACAGCCTATCCAGCTTAAGCTAAGTCAGAGAGGGAGCTGGGGATTCCAGAGGCAGAAGTGAGAAAGAAGTACATTACAGACATGGCAGATCAGCTGGGCAAAGGTGTAGAGATGAGAATAAAACTGAAGAGTTGAACTGGAACAGGAAAACTGAAGGATAGAGGGCTCATCCAAAGTCTTTGAACTCCAATACTCTTTTGCCTAAGCAACCTTCATGGTACCTGATGAGAAATAGACTATAGTGGAGAAACTTATTTCAATTCAAAAGCACTTAAGTTCTAACTCTAAGTAAAACACTGTGTTAAGCACCAGGGGAGGTAAAAAGCATTCAAAGTCTTTAACCTCAAGAGGTTTTCAATCTTCTGGGGAGATCCAACAGGTACTTATATAAATAAATGAAAAATAAATCCCAAGTAATTTCATGGAGCGCTAACAAGTTCCACTTATTTATTTTGGTTTTCTAATTTTTTCTCTTGTCCCAGTAACGTAAAAGTCATCATTTTGACAGTCTTGAGACAAAGCAGAAAACTGAGACTAAATTGGAACTGAAAAACAGCCCAATTATTTCTTTTGCTCTACTAGGAGCTGTGGCTGACTGAATCCAAATGGAACCCCAAATGATACTCCCTACCAAGACCTGCCAATATGACAAACTTATTGGCCCGAGTTCAAAGTGGTTGAGAACACCTTCAGTCCCTGCTGAAACCAACACGCTGTGAACAGAAAGACCAAATCCATTGGCCTCTCTGAGAGGCAGCCACGAACAGCTAATTGGGGCCAATGGATGTTGGTGTCTATGAACACAGGTGAGAAGAAGAGAGGATGTAGACAGGGACTTGGAAAAGTTCCTGCTTTTAAGAGCAAACGCTCTTCCAAGCTGTCATGCTTGGGCTGATGCAGAGTTTTCTGAACAGCAGGTGGATGAGCAGTTATACCTTCTCATTGAAGGGTGAGCCCTAGGAAGGGGCTTTGTCTTGCAAATTAAGAGTACCCCTCATGCAGGGAAAAAATAAACCCACAACAATAGCAGGTTCTCAGCTTGGGTTAATAGCTCTGTTATATTGTTGAAAGAAGAACAGATATGTGCACACTCATATGCAAATCTACATGCATTCACAAACACACGAATGCTCTCACAGAGAGCTCATGCAGAAATATAGGTTTAAATCCTAGAACACAGAGAATCATGGAACAGTCGGATGTCAGAGAAATAGTGGATCTTAAGAAATAGAAAGCTAGGACCTAGAATGTTGGAGCTAGAAGGGAGACGCAACTATGGAAGGTAACAATAGGAAGACCCCTTAGAAGTCATCTAACCTCAGACCTTCATTTTCCAAAGGGGAAACTAACAACAGAGTAGGTCAGTGACTTGCCTAGAATTGAGCTGTGAAATGGAGGGAAAACTAAAGTAGATTTAAGGTCTATGGGAAAGAGTGGATCATGTAATAAAAATAACTATGAGGAATGGGAAATCAGCAAATTCTTGTTCCTAGTTCATTAATGCAAAGTCTGACATTTGGGTTCAAAAAATCAATTTCATATACACAAAAAAACCTGAGAAAGAAAACAAAAATGCAAGCAAACAATAACAGAAAGAATGAAAATGTTATATTGTGGTCTACACTCAGTTCCCATAGTCCTCTCTCTGGGTGTAGATGGCTCTCTTCATCATTGAACAATTGAAAGTGGTTTGAATCATTTCATTGTTGAAGAGAGCCACATCCCAGGAGATAGACATTTTATTTGACCAAAAAAGTAACTAGTGGATGCAACAGAGAGGGATTTAGATTCACTGTAAAGCAATTATTATCAGAATATCGCTAATGTAGAATGAGATGCATTTGGAGGAGGAAGGTTTCCTACCATTTGATATCTTCCAACATAAGGTGAATAACAGTATACTTTCCAGGGATATACACAAAGATGATGAAATACATTGCCAGAATTAGCTCAGTGTTTGGAATGCTCCATTGGAAAGTATGGGAAAGACAAGGTATTCTACTGCTTATTAAACTGAAGGTCGACAAAGCCCTTGTGCTGACCTCATTGTCATATGTCTGTGAAACCTGGACAATATTCCAGTGCCATGCCAGGAAACTGAACTGCTTCCATTTGAATTGCCTTAGGAAGATTCTGAAGATCACCTGGCAAGATAAGGTATCAGACATCAGAGTCTTTTCTTAGACTGATCCACCAAGTATTCAAACTCTACTGCCACATTGATTGAACACCAATTCATTTGCCCCAAATGAATATACATTTGCCCCAAAAACGATTTTACAAAAAATTTAGACAAGATGAGCACTCACCTGGAGATCAGAAACAATACAAGGACACTCCAGAATGCTCTGAAAAACTTCGGAATCAATTATGTGACATGTGAGACAAAGGACTAGCCGGCATGGTGTGCCCATGTCCAAGAAGGTTCTGTGCTCTAAGAACAAAGTAGAATCGCAGTAGTTCAAAATAAATGTGAGATGTTCAAATTTAAAGACAACTCCACTTTGGATGTTCAGGTGAGCTATTTGTGCCCAACCTATGGTAACATCTTCCAAGCTCATATTGGTCTGATCAGCCAAAGTTGAGCACAGGACTTTGACTCCAACATAGTGATGCCATTTTGTTTCTCTTCAAGAATTAAGGCACCCATCAGGAACAACCACCAACAAAATGTCAGGGTTGTTACAGAGGAGGATTTATTGATGGGGATTATTGTTCCCTTGTGTATTAGACTAGATGATCTTCTTTAGGGAAATGGCCTTTCTGACCCTCAGATTTAGAGATGCTATAACAGGACAATAGACAAGTAGGTGACACAGTGGGTTAGAACCTAACGCCTGGAATCAAGAAGTTCAAATCTAGTCTCAGACACTTATTTCTATAACTCTAGATAAATCATTTAACATTTCTTTTTCAGTTTAGTAGAGATAATACTAGCACCAACCTCCCAGAATGGTAGTGAGAATTAAATGATGCAATATCTGTAAAGTGTTTAGCTTAGTATCTGGCATATAGTAGGTGCTTAATATATGTCTGTTCTAGTCCCCTGCCTACTACTCTCTCCCCCCCCATATTTCAGTGTTACCTTGAAGATAAACACTTGCATTTGGCCAGTGAGGTGGAAAACACATTCTAAAAAAAAAATACACATTGCATTCTCTAAAACTGATGCCATAAAAGGCAGCTGCCACATGACACAGTTCTTCCCACGCACAAGCTGTCTTAGGACGCTCTCCTTTTCCCCATACGTTCACTATAAAACTATAGAGGGAAGTAAAACAATGCCCCACCAGGAATAAGCTGATCCTTTCATTTCATTCATAATGGAACAGTAGGCCAGAAGACATCAGAGTGGGAAGGAATCCTCCAACATTGAATGTAAAGCCCAGTTGCCCTAAAATACAAGTTGCAAGAAGACAAAACAGAAAATGTTGGACCATAAGACCTAGAATGTTAGGCCTGGCAGGAACCCTAGATTTCATTTATGCAAAGCTCTCATTGTACACATGTAGAACTTGGGGTTCAGAGCATGGAAATGACTTTGTCACAATCATACTGATTCATTCAGCTCAATTTCTCATTGTTAATGGTTGACTATCATTATTCCAATAACTAAACTGTCTCAAACTAAACTTGCTCCAAACAGGATTATTTCTTTACTCCTCTCCTCCTCCAACCCAAATCTGCTCCTCCTGTATAAAGGAAACAGGGGAAAGAAAAAGTCAATGCAATAAATGAAAGAAGGGTATTATAGCAAAAAAGAGAGAGATGAGAGAAAGCACTTGGGGGCCATTCCAGCCATCTTAGACCTGAGGACCTGCATTATCTCTAGAATAATGAATTGATATTGACCAGTGGTACATTGGGTAGAAAACCATATATGCAGTCCTAAAGGCCTGGGCTTAAGACTCATCTCTGATAGATACTGGCTTTATGGGTAAATCACTTAACTTCTCATCGCCTCCAGACAATTTTCTAAGACTATAATTTATAGAAAAAGAAACTAATCTTAGTGGAGGGTGTTTTCACAGTGCAAGGCTTTTAATTACTGGACATATTAGGATAGTGTATAATAAATAAGAAGCATCTCCTCCCCCTCAATATCTTACATAACATGTCCCAAATTTCTCCTTTTTTTTTTCTTTTTTTTGGCTGAGGCAATTGGGGTTAAGTGACTTGCCCAAGGTCACACAGCTAGGAAGTGCCAAGTGTCTGAGAACAGATTTGAACTCAGGTCTTCCCAACTTCAGGGCTGGTGCTCTATCCACTGGGCCACCTAGCTGTCCCCCCAAATTTCTCTTTCTTTAAATATTTTTACTTAAAATTTTGAATTCCAAATTCTATTCCTTTCCCCTTCTTGTCTCCTTCCCTACTCCCCATGGTAATCTATTAGAGATATAGGTTATAAATAAGCATCTATACATAACATTTCCATTTTAGTCATTTTGTACAAGAAGACTCAAAGAAAAGGGAAAAAATGAAATGGAATAATTAGCATGCTTCAATCTGTATTCAAACAATACCAGTTTTTTTTCCTCCTTTGTAGCAGGATAGTATGCTTCAAACTTAGTCCTTTGGGATGACTGTATTGCTGAGAATAAAGTCATTCACAATTCTTCACTGAATAATACTGCTGTTAGTGCATACATTGTTCTTCTGCTTCTCTTCCCTTCACTATGCATCAGTTCATGTAAATCTTTTTAGGTTTTTCTGAAATCATCCTGCCTGTCATTTCTGTCTCTTTTTTTTCTTAATAAAGTTTTTATTAAGAGCTTATTACATGCAGGCACTGTGCTATTGGCTATAGTTTTATTTTATTTTTAAAATTTTTTAATAAAAGCTTTTTATTTTCAAAATACATGAAAAGATAATTTTCACCATTCACCCTTTGAAAATCTTGGGATCCAAATTTTTCTTACTCCCTTCTTCCCCTAGCTAGCAAGAAATTCAATATAGGTTAAATATGTGCAATTCTTCCAAACATATTTCCACATTTATCATGCTGCACAAGAAAAGTCAGATAGAAAGTGAAAAAAAAAGAAAAAAAAAAAGCAAACAACAACAAAAAAGGTGAAAATATGGTTGTGATCCACATTCAATCCCCATAATCTTCTTTCTGAATGAAGATCTGCTTTTCATTTCTTCTAATACAATAAGATTCTATTACAATCATATACTAAAGATGATCTGCTATTTTGCTATTTTTTGTTATTCTTAGCAATACAATGATCCAAGACTACTCTAAAGGATTTGTGATGAAAAATGCTATCCTTATGCAGAGAAAGAACCTATTGTTGAATATTTTTTCCTTATTTTTCTTGAGTTTTTTTCAGGGGATGGGGAATCTGTGTTTTCTTTCACAACATGATTTTTATGGAAATGTTTTGCATAATTTTACATGTGCCTTCTCAGTGGTGAAAGGTAGGGACAAAAAAAATCTAAAACTCAAAAGTTTAAAAAAAACAAATGTGGAAAAAATTAAACTAAATTTCACATACCACAGCTTGTTTAGCCATCCCCCAACCCAGTTGATTTCTAATTCTAAGCCGCCACCACCAGCACCACAAACAAACAAACAAACCAAAAAAAACTGCAATAAAAAAATTTTGTACAACTAGGCATTTTCCCCCTTTTTGGGGATGTTTTGGGGATATATAGCAGTAATACCACAATAATGATTATTTTAATTGCATTTCTCCAATAAATAGTAATTTAGAGTAATTTTTCATATAATTATGATTTGATTTGTCTGAAAACTACATGTTCATTACCTTTGCCTATTTAGCAATTGGGGAATGAATTTTAATTTTTTTCTTATAAATTTGACTCTTTCCTCTATATTTCTCAGAAATGAAGTCTTTTTTTTTTCCCCTGAGGCAATTGGGATTAAGTGACTTGCCCAGGTCACCCAGCTAGGAAGTATTAGGTGTCTGAGACCAGATTTGAATTCAGATCCTCCTGACTTCAGGGCTGGTACTCCTAACTTTAAGGCTGGTGCTCTGTCAGGGCTGGTGCTCTATCCACTACACCACCTAGTTGCCCTCAAAAATGAAGTCTTTGTCAGAGATACCTGTTGCAAAAAAATTCTCTAGTCTTCTGCTTTCCTTATAATTTTGTTTGTGTTAGTTTTCCTTGTACAAAACCTTTTTAAATTTTATATAGTCAAAATTATTTTTTTTAACATTTTATAATTTTCTCTATATCTTCTTTGGTATTATATTCTTTCCTTATTCCTAAATCTGCAGAGAAACTATTCTATATGCTCTTAATTTAAGGCATCATCCTTTATGTATAAATCACATCACATAAATAAATCATTTGTACTTTATCTTGGTGTATAGTGAAGTGTTCATAATATATCTGGTTTGTGTCATCCTATTTTCCAGTTTCCCCAGCAATTTTTGTCAAATAATGAGGTTTTATTCCAAAAGTTCATATCTTTCAGTTTATCATACATTAGATTACTATGCTCATTTCCTATAATGTAATTTGTACTTTATTCCACTGATATATCTCTCTATTTCTTAGCCAGTACCAGATTGTTTTGATAATCACTGCTTTGTAAAACAGTTTGAGATCTGATAAGGCTTGGTCACCTTTCACAATTTTTTCCCTATTGATTCCCTTGATATACTTGCATTTTTTTTTGTCTTCCAGATGAATTTTGTTACTATTTTTCTACCTTTATAAAATAATTTTGGATAGTTTCATCTGGCACTGAGTAAATTAATTCAAGCAGAATTGCCATTTTTTATTATATTTGTTTTTAAAACTGAGTTTCAGATTCTCTCCCTTTGTCCCTACGCCTTCACCACCTCTTCTTCTTTTTTGATTTTATTTTATCTATCTTGATATCTCAAAGAGTTATTACCTTCCACTTGTTCAATTCTAATTTTTAAGGAATTGTTTTCTTCAGTGAGTGATTTGTACTTCCTTTTCTATTTTGCCAATTTTATTTTAGAGAGCTATTTTCCTCAGTAAACTTTTGTCTATCTTCCATGCTATTGATTTTTTTTTTCATTATTCTCTTGCATTACTTTCATATCTTTTCCAAATGTTTCTTCTTTTTCTCTAATTTATTTTTTAAATCCTTTTGACTTCTTCCAGGAATTCTTTTTTTGATCTGAAATGAAATTAGATTTTTTGCAGCTTCACATGAAGTCATTTTGAGAGTATTATCTTCGTCTAAGTTTATGGCCTGAGTCTCCCTGTCACCATAGTAACTTTCTATAGACAAATTCTTTTTTGTTTGTTTTTCTTCATTTTTTTATGCCTTTTTAAATTACTACTTAGTGTTTTTATGTGAGTGTTGGACTCTGGTCCTGCACTATACCAAGCTTTTTATGCGGGGACTCTCAAATCTTATTGCTGGGACTTAACTGAAATTCAGAACTTTGCTGTTTGCTTTCCCAGGGCAGGGAGGATAAAGGTTAACCTTCTGGTTTGTATTGCAGGATGGGACTTTTCATTTGCCCTCTTTTGTAAATGAAGTTTAGCTATTGGCCTTTCTGCTGGTTTCTTTTGAAACAATCTTGCTGGTGGTTGGCGCTGGAGGAGGGATCTTCTTGGTGGTCTGTCACATGTGGTCCTGCTGGTAAGTTGCTATGGAAGGGTCTCTCTGCTGATAGGGTTCATGTTTGCCTTCTTAATAAAATGATTAAATAACCCAAAAACTATGTCTCCCCAACTTTTTGAATACTATAGAATGGTTCATGTTGTCAAAATTGTTTTTGTTACAATACTATTTTTAATTTTGAATGTGGCAAATATTAATAGATAAAACACACATAAATCCTTTCCCACTCCCACCTTCCTAATACAATACAACATACTGATGTACTGGTCCTCATCATCTGACAACTGGATTATTACAAAGCTGCAGGTGGATCTCCCTGCCTCTAGTCTCTTCCCACTCCAGTTTATCCTTTATTCAGCAAATAAAATTATTTTTTTCTAAAGTCCAAACCCAGCCTTGTCAATTCTCTCCACCACTTTCTTTCTTTCTTTTCTTTCTTTCTTTCTTTCTTTCTTTCTTTCTTTCTTTCTTTCTTTCTTTTTTTTTTTTTTAGTCAAGGGACAAATTTTATTGTAAGTAAGGCCATTACAAAGCAGGCTTGAATTTCTAAAAAAGAAAAAAAAATATCAGAGAAACAGAAGCAAGGAGAGACATTTATCCAGTTTCTATCATTGATATGCTAATTCTATGGCCCATAAGTAGAAAAGACTTTGGTTCTCATTGACCAGATTATTACTGACCAGATGATCAGTCAGCAATGAATTGAGGAGTGGTCTTATTCACTATTGTCTCAGGAGTTTGATGTGTGGAACTATCCTGGGGTCAGAAGCTGGCTGACTAAGGAGGGGTCAGAATCAGACAGATTGAGTGTGAGAGTTTCATGAGGCAGACCCCAAAGCCAGAAAATCTAGAATCACTGAGTTATTGCCAGAATAGAAGCCCATCCTAAAATCAGGGGAGCACAAAATCATATTATATCATATTTCCCCTCTCAAGTAGTTTGTACCCCAAGTTAATTTGGGACAAAGGGATGGAGATCTCATCTTCTGGAATGAATACAAAATATTCAAACACCTTTATAATTCAACACTTTTCTACCTTTCTACTTTTCTTACACCTTACTGCCTGACAGATATGGCAGATCATTTTTTATCCTCGTCTCCTGGCTATTTTATGAAGAAGACATTCCATCTCTCAACTTTGGACATTTTCTTTGGTTGTTCCTCATGCCTGGACTATTCTCTCTCCTCCTTTTTAGGGACTTTAAATTTCAACTATGAGCCACTTAAAAAAAAAAGCTTTTTATTTTCAAAACATATTCATAGATATTTTTCAACATTCACCTTTGCAAAACCTTCCCTTCTTCCTCCCTTCCTCGCACCCTCTCCCCAAGACACAAGTAATCCAATATATGTTAAACGTGCATTTCTTCTATATATATATATATATATATATATATATATATATATATATATATATTTCCACATTTATCATGCTGCATAAGAAAAATCTGATCAAAAAGGAAAAAAAAATGAGAAAGAAAAAAGTAAACAAACAATAATTAAAAAGTTTAAATACTATGTTGTGATCCATGTTCAGTACCCATAGTCCTCTCTCTGGATGCAGATGGCTCTTTCCATCACAAGACCATTGAAATTTCCATCACAAGTGCAGTAGATAGAGCACCAGCACTGAAGTCAGGAGGACCTGAGTAAAATCTGACCTCAGATTTTTTTTAACTTCCTGGCTGTGTGACCCTGGGAAAGTTACTTAACCCCAGTTGCCTCAGCAAAAACAACAACAAAAACAAGACTATTGGAACTGGCCTGTATCACCTCACTGTTGAAAAGAGCCACATCCATCAGAATTGATCATTGTATAATCTTGCTGTTGCCATGTACAGTGATCTCCTGATTCTGCTCATTTCATTCAGCATCAGTTCGTGTAAGTCTCTCCAGGCTTTTCTGAAATCATCCTGTTGATCATTTCTTATAGAACAATAATTTTTATGGACCCCCAACCCTTCTTAAGTCTAATGCCTTTCTCCCCTCTGTTTATTATTTTCTATTTTTCCTGTAAATAGTGTACTTTGTATATATTTGCTTTCATTTTCTCTCCTCATTAGACTATAAGTTCCTTGATATTAAAGAAGGGAAAGGGACCTATATGTGCAAAAATGTTTGTGGCAGCCCTGTTTGTAGTGGCCAGAAACTGGAAACTGAATGGATGCCCATCAATTAGAGAATGGCTGAATAAATTGTGATATACAAATATTATGGAATGCTATTGCTCTATAAGAAATGACCAGCAGGATGATTTCAGAAAGGTCTGGAGAGACTTACACGAACTGATGCTGAGTGAAACGAGCAGGGTCAGGAGATCATTGTATACTTCAACAACAGTACTATATGATGACCAATTCTGCTGGACCTGGCCATCCTCAGCAACAAGATGAACCAAATAAGTTCCAATGGAGCAGTCATGAACTGACCATTACATTGAATTCCCAATCCCTCTATTTTTGTCCGTCTGCATTTTGGATTTCCTTCACAGGTTAATTGTACAATATTTCAGAGTCCGATTCTTTTTGTACAGCAAAATAATAGTTTGGTCATGTATACTTATTATGTATCTAATTGATACTTTAATATGTTTAACATCTACTGGTCATCCTGCCATCTGGGGGAGGGGGTGAGGGGAAGGAGGAGAAAAATTGGAACAAGAGGTTTGGCAATTGTCAATGCTGTAAACTTACCCATACATATAACCTGTAAATAAAAGGCTATTAACATAAAATAAAAGAAAAAAAAAAGAAAAAAAAGAAAAAGGCTTTTAGGAGTTGGTCTGTAGATATATTGATTATTAGAATTTCTGTGCTAAGCAACAAAGGTATCAAAAAGGGCAAAGATATTGTTTGTGTCTTCAAGGAACTTAAATTCTAATGGATGGAATATCACTGGCTACTGAGGGGGGAATAGATTACAAAGTAGGAAGACTGGCAAGGAAAACAATAAAGGCAATAAATGGTTTATATGAGAAGAAATGAGATTTTGGTAAGAGATGATGGTTGAATGGATGGAGAGAAGAGACATTATGGATATGTGGGTGAATTTACGTGCATAAATATATATGTGTGTATGTATGTATGTATCTAAGTCAACTGAAAGAACAATCGCTGTAGTATCAGGTAATACAATGGACAGCTCTAGGCCTGTAGTTAGGAAAACTTATTTTCATGAGTTGAAATTCAGTCTCAGACACTTACTAGCTGAGTGATCCTGGGTAAATCACTTAACCCTGTTTATTTCAGTTCCCTTATGTAGAAAATGAGTTGGAGAAGAAAATGACAAACCAAGCCATTGATATAGGCAAACCATGTCATGAAGAGTGGGATACAACTGAAAATGAATGAACAACAGTATTACCTCATGGGACTTTTGTAAGGTTATAATGTCTTTAAAGCATTTTACAAACTTTAAAGCATTATTATTAAAACTTATTATTATTATTACCATTAATAAATAAGGAACCTGGCAGTTCCTTTTGGTCAGTTTTTTGGTCAGTTGTTTTCTGTCATGTTGTATTCTTCATGACCCCATTTGGGGTTTTCTTGGCAACGATCCTGGAATGGTTGGCCATTTCCTTCCTCAGATCATTTTACAGATAAGGAAACTGAGGTTAACAGAGTTAAGTGACTTTCCCAGAGTCCCACAGGTAGGAAGTGTCTGAAGCCAGATTTGAACTCATAAAGAAGAGTTTTTCTAACTCTAAACCTGGTACTCTCTGCACTATGGCACCACCTAGTTGTCCCTGAAACTGGCACCTAAATAAACAAAAGAGCTCATCAAGGGTCACAGCTCAAGAAAATGTCAGACGCAGCTGGCAAATGTTGGAACTGTCCTCTGACCCCAATCTTTCTGCTTTCACTTGAATGCTCTTTTCACATCTTACTCTGCTGTGTCCTGCCCCCAAAGCAAACAGCTGCTCCTTGAGTAGGGAAGCTGCAGGTGGGAGAGCCTGCAGGAAGGCCTTGCCATTTTCCAGGGATCATGGGGGGAAAATATCACTCCAGCAAGGATGTTCCCAAGCATAAATTGATGTGTTAAACTTCGGCAGCTGTTTCTCTGGCTTTGCCCAAACCCTCAGGAACAGCGGGGTGCGTGAGTGGAGGCTATGGCACAGGTAGGGACAGCCAGCTCCTCTCACAGCTTATTACCCTGCCCATCGCATTGGGAACCTGGCAGCCTCTCTGGCTAGGCGGGGGCAGAGTGGGGACCCTGATAAATCACATTCTGTCCGTGTCACTAGAGCTTCCCAAATGCCAATGTTTCCCAAATGCCAGCGGGATGTTATGGCCATCTTCACGACGTACAGAGAGACAAATCTGCCCTTGCATCTCCTGAGACAGTTGCCATTGCACCCCCGTCCCCAATAATGCAGTGTAGTGAAAGGAAATCTGTTTAACTGCTGGGTTCGCTCTCTATGGTGCTGTTTACCAGAAGGTCTCAAACATGTGCAAGGACTGGGTTTCCTTAGGAAGAAAGGCCTTCCATAATTTACCCCCCAAAAAATTAGGGTCAGCAAGACACTAGGTTCCACACTAGAGAGCATTAGAACATAAAATGTTAGAACACAGAATGTCAGAGAACTAGAACATGGAATGTTAGAAAATAAGGTCTTTAACAGAGTGTTATCAGAGTGTTACTTCCAGGTCTGACAATGGAGTAGTAAATGTCAAATTGGAGGGATCCAGAAGATAGACTGTCAAAGCTGGAAGTGACTAGGGGGTCCTGGTGCAGACGTGTAATTTCTGAGGGAGGGAGGCTGATGCTGATGGAGCACTCGAGCTCAGGAGTTTGATGCGTGAAGGCCCCCTGAGAGCCTGCTTTACATCTGGCACTCATAGGGAAAGCCCCCAGGAGGAGAGGATCCCCAGGTTGATTAAGGAAGGACAGACTGGCCCAAGGTATAAATAGAGCAGGTCAAAGCTTGACTTTTGAGGAGCAGTGAAATAGGGGCCACACACTTGTGAAGAAAGAGGGAGAACCAGTCTCAACACCCCCCACCCCTGAAAAAAACACAAACAAATGAAAAACTTGCAGAATGTAAGACCTGGAAGGGACTTTGGATCACAGAGCTGAGAGAAATCTTAGAACATAGATGCCATAGTAGATGCAAGAATTGAGTTCAAATCTAGCCTCAGATCCTTATTAACTCTATGGCCCTGTTTACCTCATTTAAATTCTCTAAGGCTCAATGTCTTTATTCTAAAAGTAAGCATAATAATAGCACCAGCACCTCTCAATCAGATCCTCCCCTTCTTGGGGGAAGGAACTGTTTTTGCCTTTTTTATCCTCAGTTCTTAGCACAGAATTCTGGGTGAGGGTTATATGAGATCATAAATGTAAATTGATCTATAAGCTTTAAAGTATTAGCGATTATTATTTATTAACATGGAAGCTTTCTTAAGGATTTATTTCTTAAAGAAATACAAAGCATCGTTCTAAGTTCTTGGAAGGAAAGAATACATCGGTGGGCCAAGTCGTGAGCTTTCAGGGCGTCCCTTTTAAAGAAACATCTTCCATCCCTCAGCCTGGCTAAAATCCAGTTGTCTGCCTGTCTTTGGAGCACAGGCAAAAGGAACACAGCAGACAGGTGGAAAACACAGCAGGAAAGCTCCCGTTTCTCACTGGCCCCACGCCCATAAATCATATCGGAATCCAGGATGCACAGCAGCCAATCCTGAGCTTCAGAGGTGCGTAGTTGTGCTCTGCACCCTGGTTGCCAGCCATTGTAGCCCCTGGTACAGGGAAAGCTTTGCACACAAGATGGTTTCTGCCACTGTCTAAGCTTCTGAGCTCTCAATTTGCCACATGCCTTGGCCCCCTCACCCAAGCCCTGTGATACAAACCATCTGCCACCAAAGACATAGCCCCGATTCCAACCTCAGTTTAAGTAGGAGAGTCTAGGAGCAGGGTATGGAAAATGGCTGCTGAGCCAGTGGGAAGAACAGAGGCCTGTAAAGATGGGCAAATGAGCAAATTATCAATCTTCAGCAGGCTCCCCACTCAAGTTCTCCTGAGCTCCAGGAGCATATGTTGAGAGCCGCCTTGGGCAATCAGAGACAGTTGAGTTTACAAACAGAGGAAGTGAATTTGAATTACTCAATCCATCTATACTTCCTTCTGCTGCTGTGTGCTAGCACAATCAGGACAAGGAAGAGGAGCTGGGGGGCAGGAAGGCAGTGGCTCTAGCCAATGGTTGTAACCTGGACATCGACCTTTCTCCCACTCTGAAGCTACAGACAAATAAAAAAGCAGAGAGAGCTCTGAAATGGCTTACCAAAACTGTCTCATTCTCTATGATTGAAGAAGGGGCAAACAAATAGGAGATCTTATTATACCAGAGCCAGGAAACTCTGGGGGCTTTTATGTTTCTGCTATGTATCTCTGCTTTGACCATTCTCTATTGCATGTAAAACCAGGGGAATCTTGTGTGCCAGGCAAGGATTGGACAATCTTGATGACTGTCATCATTATCATTTTCTTCTTAATATCACATTCCACCTTGGAGTCACAAGCAGGTACAGGAAATAGATAACTGACCCAGAACCAGAAACACCAGTTTTTAGATCTTGTGTCTTATACACACTAAATGTGTGACCCTGGGGGAAATAAAATCAGTTAACCTTTCAGAAAAAAAAAATTTAACTCTATTTTATATATGAGGACACCAGGACACAGAATCATTATGTAAATTTCCCAAGGTTAAAAAGAGAGAGTCAGAGATAAAATTTGAATCTGGGTCCTCTGATTCTCAAGACAATGGTCCTTCACTGAACTACTTCTGCCTTCAAGCAGGACTCTATCTCTTCTTTCTTAATCTAGGTCCCAGATCATATTTCCCATTGTCTCTAACCAAGAAGCCATATCATCCTGGGTCTCTCCCTCATCTGCTTCTGGAACCTCTGAGCCTCAAAAAGCATCCCAACATATTGCCTTGTGACCGGCCTTCCCATCACTGTGACTCCCCAGGCCAAAATACTCTTCTTTGCTTACCATTTTCCAATAAATATTTTTCCTCTATTAGAATGAAAAGCTTCTTGGCATTAGGGTCTGAATTTTTATTCCCATGGTTGGCCCATAGTGTTATTTAATATTTTTTCATTCATTCAAGAAGCGAAATTGATATCTTCAAAAGACAGAGAGACAGAAAGAGAGAGAGGGACAGAGAGAAAGTGTCAGAAAGAGAGAGAGGGAGAGGAAAAGAAAGAGAGAGACAGAGAAATTGACACAGAGAGAGAGGAAAAAAGAGGGAAAGAGAGAGAGGAAAGGAGAAAGGGGGAGGGAAGGAGAGAGAGATACAGAGAGAGGTCCAGAGTACTGAAATAAAGATTCCATTCAATTCATTTCACCTCCATTATCTAGAGAATAAAGAGAAAGTGGAGATTTGGGTTCAGATTATTTTTCTGATTCTACTAGCTTTTTAAACATAATAGGTAAGTCACTTCACAAGTTTCTAAGCTTTTTCTTATAAAAGGAACAATAGAACAGTAGCACTCCCTGCTGCATGGGCTTCTGAACAGTTGACTTTTCAAATCTCAAAGGCATGTACAAATCTGAATTGTTTTTATTTGTTTTTACATTATCATCTTGTATAGGGGCAATCCCAGAAATGATGTTTTTGAATCTGTCCTTGACAGAAGGCAATCTAAGGGACTTTCTATCTGGGCAGGTTTGGCAGTGAAGAATAATGTTATTTATCAGGTAAAGGCTGTCTTCATTATCAGAATGAAATTAGTCCTGAATGTGCCACTTTTCTTGGTTCTCTTGTCTTTTAATAGGAAGGAAATAAAATCCCTGTGGAAGAAATACTTCCTGTACCTTACAGGTAGATAATTGCTAGTTTACATATACATTGAAACACAACTGTCATGGTAGCTTCCCTCCCTTCCATCAAGATTTGGCTGAAATCCCATCAGAGCACTTTCTCAGTGCACCCAAAGTTCCTGCATCCCCTTCTCAGATGATCTCCCATCTATTCTACATATATTGGAAGCAACTTTGTTCTTCAGTCATTTCCATGATGTCTGACTCTTTGTGGCCCCATTTGCTATTTTCTTGACAAAAATACTGAAGGGATTTGTCATTTTCTTCTCTAATTCATCTTAGAGACCAGAAAAGTGGGACAAACAGAAGTGTCTTGCCAGAGTCACACAGCTAGCAAGTGTCTGAAACTAGGTTTGAACTCAGATTTTCCTGACTTCTGGCCAATGCTCTATTGTACCTAGTTAGTTACATATTGTCACCTCTGTTATTATATGGGCCCTTGGAAGTAGGAATTGGTTTTGCTTGTCTTTGTAAAAGACAATGGTAAATGCTTATGGACATAATAGTAACCGTTCATATTTTTATAATTATTTATGGTTTTCAATTCACTTGTAACCCTGTGAGGTAGAAATATATGTACCCCCATTTTCCAGATAAAGAACCTGAGGGTCATAGAAAAGAAATGGCCACATATCAGGAAAGGATCAAGTAATGAAATTTGAGTCAGGCCTCCCTGACTCTAAATCCAACCCTTTAGCCATGGCCAAGCTACTGATGAGCCTTTGTGAGCTTGGTTAGATTAGTACCTAGAGAGCAGATGTAGAAAGCTCTGTGTGAACTCCTTCTAATCTAGGAAGATTTGGCAGGACTGGTGTTCTGTCGGCATAGCCTTTATAGACCCAAGTGCATCTCCATACCACAATGGGGCATTGAATGGGGATTCAGTAGGGACTTTATAAGAGTGCAGATTGTTGGCTGAGAGACCTTGGAGATCATCCAACCTCTTTCCTTTATGACCCACAGAGCGAAATGACCTAGCATCACTGTTGTAGAACTCAAAGGACCCATAAAGGCCATTAATCTACCCCCTGGTATTACAGAACGAAAAGAAGATCAGGAACATTAAGGGAGTTGCTTAAGATGTAGTATCCAAATCCAACATCCAAACCCATGTCACACATAACAGGATTATATATAATAAATCTGTTAGAACTATAATAATCATCACTAGAATTTATGTAACTCTCTAAGGTTTACACAGATTATCTCATTTGTTTCTCATTGTCCTGAAAGTTGAGCTATATCAAACGCATTTTATAGATGAAGAAACTAAGGCTAGAAGAGGTTATCACTTGCACAGGGTTACACACATGGTCACTTTCTGAGATGGGATTTGCATCCAGGTCCTCAGGGCTCCAAATTCAGCACACTATTGATTTTAAAAATTCCATTTATGGAAAATGGGAAATGGTAACATCAAGGACCTAGACCTACATTCAACTTGAGATTTTTTAATATAATCTTTCAAATAACCCAGATGCCATTTATCTCTAGAGCAAGTTTCATCAGACCAAAGACAATATGATAGAGTGAAAGTGCATTGGATCTAGAATTAGAGAGCATCCTGGCTTTGCCATTTTTGAAGTTGTAAGATCTCACACATGTTGCTTGATGTTTCTATACACTACTTTCTACCTCTATTAATGAGAGTGTTGAGCAAGATGACTTCCAGGATCTCTCCCAGTTCCATATCTATGATCTAACCATCCAACAACTTAGATACAATCCCTTCATTTTATAGATGAGAAAATGCTGTCTAGAAAGAATAAAGTAATTGTCCCTTTTCCCAGCATGCATTAGAATTAGGATTAAAGTTCGAACCCAGATTTTAGGAGTCCAAAGTCAGAACTCTTTCCACTGCAACACACTGCTTCCTGTGATAAAATGCTTAATACATATTAATTGATGAAATTGAATGGGAGTAGACCTGGGCCACGATGGCTGCCTTTTTTTTTTCCCTTTAATTCTCACTGGCAAAACCCTTTCACCAGAATCATTTCTTCCCTTCTTTCCCTGGCAGAATGAGGGCTGTCTTCCCCTTCCATCCAAATATACCACCCCGTTTTTCTCTGTATAGAAGAACCCATCAAAGAGTGGCAAATACCAAGTCAATTCCAAATATCACCAAGGAGCAGTAAACAACAGAAAGCTGAATTCACTAAGAGATCATTTAAAACATAATTATAATAAATGATTTAAAGGGAATCTTTTAATTACCTGGACAGCTCAAGACCTTGCTAAGGCATTCTGGAAGAATTGTTTTCTATTGTAACTGCATAAATTTAAATGCCATTAATTTCATATCTGTCATTCATTCCTCTTTTACTTCATTGATTCATGCATCAAGGGATTCAACACCCTCTGATTCTGTTTGGGGATTTCTTATTTTTGATTCAAATTGACTTTTTTTTTAATCTTTCAAACAACTCAAATGCCATTTCACTCTAGAGTAAGCTTCAGCAGACCAAAGGCAATGTGGTAGAGTCAGAGTGAAGTGGATCTGGAATTAGACAACATGAATCCCCATCCTTACTCTGCCGTTTTCTAGCTGTAAAACCTTGGACAAGTTGCTTAATGTCGGAAAATCAATTTCCAACTCTGTTAATAGGGGCATTGAACAAGATGATCTATCCCTCCAAGATCTATCCCAGCTCAAAGTCTGTGACCCAACCAGCCAACAACAAACATTTATTAAAAACCTACTGGGGTAGAGCACTATGCTGAGTATTAGAAAGATATAGTGGGGGCTTCGCTTCATTGCAATATATGGGAGCAGTAGCAGCTTCCAGCTCGTATGCTTACAGTTAAAGTGATTGTCCTATTTTTCTCATCTGAAAATCTGACTCGATAGTTATGAACATTTTCATTTCTAGTTTAAAGGCATCATCAACTTGCTGGATTCATATAACGCAAGGCAAGCCAATGGAATATATAAAAATTGTTGCCCTATTGGTCTACTATTTGATGCTTTCAGAATGATATCTCAGACTTGAAATTCAGAGGCCATCTAGCCCAATGCATGTCTACAGAGAAAAACTTTACAAACAACAGTTGATAAGGTATGGGTAGGGTAATACAAACTTCTTGCAAAAGAATAAGTATATTTTTCTCAGTGTTCCCAGTTCATCCCTAGTTTATCTTTTATGGGGCAGCTGTGAAATATTCAAAGACAACTATGATGGCCTACTACATCTTTTCTCCTTTAGAACAAACAACCATAGATCCTTCAAGTTATCTTCTTACTGTAGTAAATTAGCTACTAACTGTATCTTCTTATTGTACTCTAAGTTCTTCACCATTTCAAGGGCTCTACTCCAAAAGCTTTTTGAAAATGTAATACAGAGAATGCAATGCAATACTCTAGATCTGTCTGACTAAGGTAAATTAGAATAGGTTTAACACCTCCCTGGTTTTAGTCATTATCTTTCCATAAGCTTAGCTCTTTTGACTACTACTCAAGTAAGAGTTTTCATGCAGGCCATTAACATACCCAAATATTTCCACCCAAAAAACCTGTTATTTAAGCAAGCTTTCCCAGATTTACTTAAGCAAATGACTTTTTGAACCCCAATGTAAGACTTTACATTTATTCCTATTTCCTCTTATTAGATATGGATCAACATTATGATGTTAGATCAGGATTTTTTAAGTCCTGACTGTTATCTTATATATTTGGATCTTTGGAGGAAATGAGAGGGCTGGATTAGATGATCTTAAAGGTTCCTTCCAGTTCTAAAAATCCAAGGTCTTATTCAACCCAATTCAACCGTCATTTATTACATATCCATTATATTCTGTGCATATGTCAGCCACCAGGGGCACAAAGGCAAAATGTGTTTGATCACTTTCATACATTTGAGATCTGAGGGAGGACTGAGTGATGAAAAGAACACTAAATTTAGAAACTCTGGATTCAGGTTCTAAGTCTAATAGTCTCTACCTGTGTGACCTTGGGTAAGCCATTTAAGCTTCCTGAGCCTCAGTTTCCTTATGTGAAAACTGAGGAGATTGGACCATATGCTCTCTACAACCCATTCCACCTCTAAATCTGTGATATGTTGACTTCTTTAGGTGACTGAGACAACTATGGATCAATTCCTGGTAACAGTTATGCAGGTTGAGGCAAGAAGGACATTTGATATTTCTATTTCTTTGCTCCTTTATATTCATCCATAGCATTCAAGATAATAATATGGCCAATTTCATTCAGAAATGCCTCTGACATTCATTATAACTTCTGTCTATTGTACCCCTACCATGTGATAATAAACAAGTCATATATCCTGTAAGAAAGCTCAGACTTTTTCACCTTAAAGATTCAATGTTTCTATAATTCTATTTCATAATGAACTAAGTAAAGCACCTACTAGGATTCTGGCTCCAATTTACTTCCCCCTTACTTACTTTCTTTCCCTTTCACTTCTTCTTTTCTTTCACATAGTCAATTCTCTAAATACAGTGGATCACTCACCATCCTCCGATATTTAGAATGAAAAAGAAAAAGAGAGATGAGGAGAACAATAGTATATGATGCTCTCTTTAAATTCTTGAAAAGCTACAATAAATTGGAAGGATGACTACTGCTCAGTGGTCCCAAGTAACAAGAAAAAGTAAATTGAAAATGAATAAATTTGTTAGAAGAAAAAACTCCAAACAACTCCCTAATAGACTTCCCAATAGAACTGTGTTACATACATGTTTGTTTTAGATAAATTAAAAATAAAATAAAGTTGTTTTTTTTTTAAAGAATGAAATGGAATGGGTCAAATGTAGTAGCTTTTCCCAACACTAAAACTTTTAAAATAAAGCATAGATGGCCACTTGTGGAATATTCAGGAGTTTGGTTTCTTGTTCAGATATTGGCTGAACCAGCTAGCCTCTGAGGACTCTCTCCAGCTCTGAGGCTTTATGTTTCCTTAAAACAATACTGTCACACTCCCCCAAAGGAATGGAGTACATGTTCTGTGTTCCATCGCCTGGATCCGAGACATATCTATGTGACAGCCCCCCCTCAAGTTCACTGTCAGCGAATACTTATAGTGACAGCTACATGCAAATCCTACAACTATCAAAGAAGAAGCTGTTCATTTCCAACGGCCACACCTCAGCATGGCTTCCAGTGGCACATGCAATGGAAAGATCGGTGAGAAACCGACGTCTTTGCAGCACATGTTCTGCCAAGAAACACATTTCTTCTATTCCTTATATTTAAGTAACTCCCTTGAATCATTCAAGCTCAGAATTGGAGACGCTCACCAGACAGTGGGTTGAATTATTTATTTAAATGGGTGGATTTCTTTATTGGATAATCTCCTCCATGTGCCTCCACTATATCAATAACAGGAGGCAATTATTGATTTTTCTGAAGCCATTAAGTTCAATGAATTGTTCAATTAGTTTTACAATTCAAATGGAGAGTGAGGCTAAATTACCTTTGTTGGAGGTTAGAAACACTTTGCACATGAAGAGGATAATGCTGTAATTTGTAAAATACACAAGTTAAGTGGTTAAGGTAAAACCGACAAATAGATATTAACATTACAGGCTCTATCATTATGGGTCTGTTTTTTCAAAGTGGTCTCATAATCATTATGTTTACTGGGCTGTGAGGTAATAAGTAGTTGGGATATTGTTTATCCACTTAAACCAGCAAACAATATAATAAATCTGAATGGATAATAAACAAAGGGGAACCAGGGTAGGGGAAAGCAGATTAAAAGCCACTATTGAAAAAGAGGCAAGTGATGGATGATGGCGAAGGGACTTCGGGTGGATGTCAATTTCTCCCGCCTTCTGCTTGGCCCGATATGGAGCCGGTGGCCAATGGGTCCAGTTCTACTTCCACCAAGGGTAACGCCATTACCACTAATGGGCTTCTCCCTAGGTCACACTCAACAGGAGGAGCACAGTGAGGTTACAGAGCCCCAGCGGAGGAGAGATCTGAAGGTAAAAACATCATTTCCTCACCCTTGGAGGGCCATTTGGCTGGAGAAAGCAGACTTTGCAGCTGGTGGGAGAGTTAAACAGAGCCAATAATGGCCCGGCAGCCCACCCTCCCAACTGTCTGAGAGCACGGGTACAATGGAAACTTGATGTCCATCCATGTGTCTATGTGGATTTTCCTGATCTGGATCAGGATATTATAATCTGAAAGAAATGCAGGCTTAACCCAAGTTGGGCTTTTAAGATTGATGCTTCTTCACTCAAAAGAGATGTTTGAACATTATAGACTGGCATTCGTAGCCTCCCCAAACTGGTCATCAGTGGTCCTTTCTGACCTCATTTTTCCCTAAAGCTCCCCTTTTTATCCCTTGCCAGTAGATGCCATATGGTATAATGAATAGAGAGCTGGCATCAGTTAGGAGAAAACCTGGTTTCAGGTCCTGTTTCTGAGTACTAACCAGCAGCGTGCACCTGGGAAAGGCAGTTAACCTTTCATCGCTTTAGACAACTCATTACGGGGAATTGTTTTCTTCACCCGGGAGTTGTCTGTACCAATAAAATCGCAGGTCCAATTCAAGCTCTAGTCCTTGAATAGACTGTGTTCAGCAAAACTGATCTATTTGCTATACCAAGAACTCAAGTATCTCATCTCCTATCTCTATTACTCTGTACAGGTTCTACCCCTCTGCCCCAGGCTTGAAATGCTGACCCTCTATGTGCCTTTTCCATTTTTCTCTTCTCTGGCAGAAAGCATCTCCTGCTTCATTCAAGTCTCAGTGCAGATGCCACTCATCTTTTCCTGATGTTTTTAGACATTAGTGTGCTTTCCTCAAACTGTCTTGTATTTCTTCTCTATTTATGTATTCTATCCTTCTAGAGTCCAGGGGTCCTCAAACTGTAGCCCGTGGGCCAGATGTGGCAGTTGAGGACATTTATCCCCCTCACCCAGGACTACAAAATTTCTTTATTTAAAAGCCCACAAAACAAAGTTTTTGTTTTTTACTATAGTCCGGCCCTCCAGCAGTCTGAGGGACAATGAACTGGCCCCCTATTTAAAAAGTTTGAGGACCCCTGGCACTGTGAGCTCCCTGAGGGCAAAGATTGTTACTTAATTTTTTTTTATTCTTAGCACCTATCACAGAGCCTGAAATTAATAAATATCTATTCACTTAAAATTATTTAATATATTATTTAATTAACATTATTTTGTAAAAGTGATCACTCAGAAGAAGTGATTGCTATCTATACATTTAAAGTCACCGCTGATGATCAATGCACTAAGTATTTATTAGGCAGCCTACCATGTTTCATGACCATTGCCAGGAACTGGGATCACAGAACATTGGGCTCATTTACTTCAAATAATCTTCCAACCACGTTTCAACATTACCCAGTTTCTTTTTCTTCAACTTTCAAAGGCAGGGCTTGAACTAGGGCAGAGGTTCTTCATGTTTCTTGTGTAAGTGAACCTCTTCATCTGTGTGATAAGTCTAAGGACCCCTTCTCATAATATTTTTAAAGTTACAAGATGAAATACATATTTACATAAAGACATAAAATTACAAGAAAACCAACTAAAGCCCTAAGTCCCAGCCCTCAGATTTATCTAAGGATCTTCCAGGTTATAAATTCTTGGATGAGATGATGCTCTTTTGGATCCCTTTTACTTCTAAACTTCATGATTTTTCACACTCCTCAGACTTATTAGTAATTTTCCTTATGTGGGAGTGAGAAGTGATCATATCACAAGCACAATTATATATATATATATCTTGTACATAGTTATGCATATGTTTGTTCCCCTGTTGAAAAGTAAATTCCTTGAGAGCACTGACCAGATTTTGTTTTCAATCACTTAGTCTAGTGATGAACACAAATGTTCAGATGTATTTATGATCTTATCAATTAGAGAGTTTCCCATGATGCAGATTCTATAGCCATTCACTCTTGTCATCATGTATGACTCTCATGTACTTCTTACTAAAAGTCTGCCCTGTAATTAGCATCCCTGCAATGTTCCTGAGGTTTTCTTCACTTTATTCTCACATCAAGAATGTACAAGTGGAGCACTCTGGCCATTTCCCCACAATTCCTTATTCTTACCATGTACTTGGCCAGTCTCTTCCTCTTACAAATCTTGACTAATATCCTTTATTCTTGTTCTTCAGTGTAAAGGGCAGTTGAGACTCTAAGTTGATGCACTAGAATCAGACAACTGAGCACTTAAGGCTAACTACCAATTGGACAATACTCTATTAGCATATGCTTGGAAAATGGCCCTTCCCACTATTCTGTGCTGGCTCGATATTTTGGTGTAGACAGAGAATTTTAGGAGGGATTAGGAGGTGGAGTAAGACAAGCCAGAGTCACTTTGGTGGTGGACGAGGAGAAGGAAGGTCATGGAGATCCTGCGTTCATTACCTTCACTTCTCCCCCTAAAGACCAAGAATAAAGACCAAGGACTTTTGCTCTATCCTGACTCTGGCTGATTCTAAGGCATCCAGGGTGCTAACTTGGTCTTTACACTTCAGAGTTTCTCCTTGGTTATATATTGCAGCTTGCTCAGACCCACTATATGCCTTTGCCATTTTCTGGTACATAGTAAATATTTAGCAAATGCTTTTTGATTTAGCAAGCAGAGCCTCTGAATCACATGTGAAAAGCAAAGATTAATTTTATCATTCCCTTGTTAAAAATGCAAATTGAGATTCAGAGACATTAAATACTTTCTTTAGAGCATCACAGAGACTTAAAGAAAGTCCTGGTCCCAGTCTCCTTCCCCTAGGATTTCCCCACCATACTATCCTCCTGTTAAGAACTGTATCAGCTATGGTATACTAATGTCCTCCAAACATGGCAGAAAGTTCTTTGTCAGGCCCAGAATGACCACGTTTGGAAGGACAATTAGCCCATTCACAGGTGCAATCCCTGGGAGGATGTTGTGGTCGACATCTGATTGCCAGTGCCCTCTGCACAGCATGATATAGAGGCAATGACATGGTGACTGCCCAGTGGGATTGACAGCTAAATAGCAGGCTTGCAAACCAAAGACTATTAGTTCCACATACAATTTTATTTCTCACAGTTTCAAGGACAAAATGGATGGTGAAAAAGTTTTACCTCCAATGTCTTCAAAATCAAAGAATACTGCTCTTCAGAGCATCCCTGCCTTAACAAGGAACCAGTGTCCTTTTGGACGGTGTGGACCAGTGGAATGACCATTAGAAGGCCTGGCTTCAACTATGGGGGTCCACCATTATCTTGTTTAAATCACCTTCATGTTTCTCATTTCATTATCTGTTGAAAAAGAGATTGTATTAGATAACAATGACAGTTGCATTGAAAAGAATTTTTGTTTTGATCCACCATCACTGGTAGGAGGAACCCCACTGAGAAAATACAGATACCTTCTCCCACTCCAGATAAGCATAACATATGTTCACTGCACCTTAGATTCTCAGAGAGTTGCTGGTACACAAAGGTTGTCTGCTCATTGTCTCACAGGCAGGAAATGTCAGAGGCAGGGCTTTTACCCAGCTCTCCTTTATTCCAAGGACAGTTCTTTCTCCAGTACAAATAATACTTGTTGCTATTATTGTTCATCCTTCATTCTCAAAGAAAACCAGATACTGCTGCTTGGCAGCTTGGCAAAACACAGAATCTTAAGATTTGAAAGAGCCTTCACATACATGATCTTGCATGATTCACAGAACTGCCATGTAATGAGCCTAATAGGATGTTTTTGTTTATTATTTAATATTGGAGGAAGATTAGAGGATCTGGACCCCAGAAATTCTATATAAATTCTTTGAATTCTTATTTATTTATTCTATTCTATTTATTTATATATTCTATATAAATTCTATATGAAGCTTTATTTTCCTATGAATACCAATCAGAAACTGATCTGTAAATTATGATCTAGGAGATTTTCCTGAAGGTAATGAGAGGTCCAATACCTCACATGTGGTCAAACAACTGCTATATATCAAAGCCATGGCTTGAACTGAGGTCTTTCTGACTCCAAAGATTATCTTTTATCCATTATTATATGCTGCTTCCTATATACTGCTTATATATTTTCCAGGTGATGAAACACAGTATCCGACTAAATGATGGGCCAAGAGCCACATATGAATAGTGATAGCAAGATTCAAACCCAAGGCTCTCCTGCTAAATCTAATGCACTCTCTTCTATCTCATGCTGCATCAATAGTTGAATTTCACATTCTATTCCAGTTTTGATTTTCAGGGTCCTGCCATATTTTAAAATAAGTTGGAAAAGTATAGCTAAATATAGCAATATACTTAGCCCTCTAAGGAAAGGGAAATGATCATCTCTTTAAGTAGCCTTAGAGACTATTCAATACAAACCTTCAAAATTCTCAGCAAACTGAAGATCCAAAAAGCAGATTTTTTTTTTTAATACTGAGGCAATTGGGGTTAAGTGACTTGCATAGAGTCACACAGCTAGGAAGTGTTAATGTCTGAGGGCAGATTTGAACTCAGATCCTCCTGACTTCAGGGCTGGTGCTCTATCCACTATGCCACCTAGCAGCCCCCAGAATTTTTTTTTCAGTGAGAACACATCAGTCTCAGCACTGAAAGGACAATCTCTGACTCCCAGGAAGTTGAATATTCATCTCCTTGGTTTCTTCAGTATCTGCAATTTTGGCTTCCCAAATAAAAACAGAACCTAAGGTTCTGTTCTACCCATTTTTATTTCTTGAAGAGGGTCAAGAATGTCATTAACATCTGGTTGGCTATGAGATCGATCTAATCATTTCCATGTGATACCCAATAATACAACAGTGAGCTCCTTCAGCCATTTAACCCTGACTGTGAAACGTGATACATTCTAATAAGATACAAAGAGGGAAGGGTTTTAAGTTTCAAAGAAGGAATTTTGCTAGTGGGCTATATTTTGCTTAATCATTTTATTCCAGTTTCCAGTCCTGGCTGTGATATTGATTCCTTTGCAGACTGTAATCTGTCTTAATGAACACGCAAGTTATCTGCCAGAATCTCAAGCTAAAACCAGATAGCATTGGAATAGTTCTGTTAATTTCATTTTTGATGGGTGAGATCTGTCCTATGACCCTAGAATGGACCGAGCCTGACCCCAGTTGAGTAGGATCAGTAAATCGGTTAACAGCAATTTATTAAGTGCTTGCTATGTGCCAAGCACTGTGTTAATAATTAACTACTGAATACAAAGATAGGTAAAAACACAGTCCATATCTGCAAGAAGGTTACGCTCTATTGCAGGAAGCGACCTGGAAATAATTAGGTTCAAACAAGATATATGCAGAGTGGATAAAAGGAAATATGGAAGTGAAGTTACTCGTAATCGGGGAAAAAAACAACAAAACTTTCTGCAATTAGCTTTTGACTTGAGTCTTGAAGGGAGCCAAACGAACTGAGAAGCAATCATAAAGAGGGAGACCATTCTAATTAGAGTGAGGAAGGAGAAGGAACACAGCCAAAGAAAAGAGATGGAGAAAAGAGAGGAAGTATTGTCTTTGAGGAACAAGTAGATTAAAATGGATGGATTATGGAGTGTATAGAGGGAAGCGTTGTGTCAGAAGACTCAAAAGTTGGGAAATGGTTAAATGTGAAAGACGTTCAAAGTGTAGAATGTTAAATGTTTCCTTTTTGTGGCTCATAGAATCTGAGGGCTGGAAGGGACTTCAGGGGCTATCTATCATAGCCCACATCTGAACAGGAACTCAATCTATAACATATTTCCCAAGTGATCATCATTTTTGTTTGAAGACCTGTGGTGGAAGAGTAACTGCCTCCTGGGGTTCCTTCTGTTTTGTTATAGCTCTAATGTGGAGAAAGGTTCTTTTTTTTTCCCTTTGTTTTTATTTCATATCAATCCAACGTGCCTCTTTGAGAATTGCTCACCCCAAGTTCTCTTTTTAAAATGGGAGAAGTTAAAAATACCCAAATGACAAAAATTTATTAAAAGTCTATACATTTATAAATGTATTTACATATATGTGTGTGTTTATGTTTATATGTGTACATATGTTTATGTTTATATATATATTTATAAAATAGTCTATACTTGATTGGAATTCCTGGACTGTATGACATTTGCCATACAATGATGAATTAGGCAGAGGACTTACCACTTTCTTCTTCCCACCACTATGATGTCCTTTGTACAGTCCTCATGCTATTTCCTGCTGGGACCAGCATCCTTACTGAAAGGGTAACAGCATATATCTACATATCTATAGATATAGATATAGTTGCCTCAGGGTGATCCTTTCTATAGCTCAACAGCAGAGCCTAGTTCCATCATGAATACAATCAGCTCTTTTCTCTACTGCCAGAGATTGTGATCCTTGGTGCTGATTTCTGCCTTAAATCCTGCTCTATTTCCTGACTATATCTTCATAGCTGTAATCTATAACCCCATCATTATTATTTCTTCTTCTTCTTCTTCTTCTTCTTCTTCTTCTTCTTCTTCTTCTTCTTCTTCTTCTTCTTCTTCTTCTTCTTCTTCTTCTTCTTCTTCTTCTTCTTCTTCTTCTTCTTCTTCTTCTTCTTCTTCTTCTTCTTCTTCTTCTTCTGCTTCTTCTTCTTCTTCTTCTTCTTCTTCTTCTTCTTCTTCTTCTTCTTCTTCTTCTTCTTCTTCTTCTTCTTCTTCTTCTTCTTCTTCTTCTTCTGCTTCTTCTTCTTCTTCTGCTTCTTCTTCTTCTTCTTCTTCTTCTTCTTCTTCTTCTTCTTCTTCTTCTTCTTCTTCTTCTTCTTCTTCTTCTTCTTTTTGCTGAGGTAATTGGAGTTAAATGACTTGCCCAGGGTCACAGAGCTAGGAAGTGTTAAGTGTCTGAGGCCAGATTTGAAGTCAGGTCCTCCTGACTTCAGGGCTGGTGCTCTATCCACTATGCCACCTAGTTGCCCCCTCCATTTATTCTTGACTACTTTTTAAGGACCATCTGTGGAGTTTGTGACCAATATTTTCCTCAATGAAAGTCCAAGTTCATCTAATTTTATTGGCGCTAATTTAATACTTTGTAAAGGGATAACAATGTATTAATATTTCTTTGCATGTTATAACACATGAATACCTAATTATCTCTATCTGTCCCTTGCTTTATAGGATTACATCTCCTAGCTGGTGGCAGGAGGGGGGACGTGATGTACCAAATCCTCTCCTACACTTACATTTGGTATTTATTCACAATACAATGACCTGTTAAACATTCATTCATGCATGCATGTGTGCATTTAATATATATTCACTATTTCATTCACCCATTAAGTTCATTCATGTATGCATTTAATATTCATTAATTCAACTATAAAAATTCATTCATTCATCCATTCACATTCTTAATATTTATTTACTCATTCTCTCACTCATTCATCCAAATAACCATCAAATACATTTCCAGGGGCTTTTTTGGTAATATACTTTTAGTGCTAGTGGATATAAATATGAAGAATTTATATTATGTGCATGTATGCATATATACATAGATATCAATATATTTATATTTGGATATGGAATATATTTATATATACATGCATATATGATGATCTATGTGTATATGTGTACACACCCATGCCTCTAGATACTTGCATGCTAGTTAAGCTATCAATGGCCAAGCAAGGTAGAAACAGAGATATTTCAGAGTGATTATATTAACCAAAGGGTGGAGGGACACAAAAAACATTCTGGGAAAGATTAGTTGGTTCATGAAAATTGATGGATAATACTGTGACAAAGGGGAAAAGGGAAGAGATTTGAGGTATAGATGATGACATGAATGAAGTCAAAAAGGTGAGAAAGAAGGAAACATAGGTAATGTTGAATCACTCATTTTTTGCTGGAGTATAGAATGAAGAAAAATAGTAGAATTTTGGAGTAACAATAATACTAGAGTAACAACATACTAGTTGTGTGACCCTAGGCAAATCACTTGGTCCTGTTTGCCTCAGTTTCCTTAAAATGAGTTAGAGAAAGAAATAGCAAACCAATCTAGTATCTTTGATAAGAAACACCACTGAAAAGAAAGTCACAAAGTGTCAGACATAACTGAAATGATTGAACAACAACAAAAACTGGAAACAAATTCAGAGATTATTTAATCCAACTATTTTTTCTGTTGAATCCTCAACAAGAGACCATTGAGAATCTACTTGAATACTTTCAACCACAAGGAGCTCTTTACCTCATATAAGTCAGTTCCAATTTTGTATAATAGCACATATTAGCAGGTCTGCCCTTATACCAAATTAAAATTTACCTCAAGGTAACTCGGTCTGGAGATATTAGGAAGATTTTATTTGAGGTGTGGTATCTGTGCTGAATACTGAAAAGAGAGAAGGAGTTGTAAAGCTGGAGTGCTCTAGGCATAAAGATTGGTATGTGATATATAGAAGTCAGGGGTGAGAAGCATATGATTAGAGAAACAGATCTTTATTCAGATTGGCTGGAGAACAGATTCTGTGAAAAGTGATCCCGAATAAGACTGAAAAAGTCATAATGGTACTGGGTGTGGGAAGCGTAGAACATTATCTGCCCTTCTTGGGCAGGGCTTAGAACTCTTCACTATGTACTCTTAAGTGAGAAAACATAGCAACAATACAGGAAAAACAGTCAGTGTGGGATATTTTAAATAACTTGGATGGGAGGATATTTTCAAGATCACCAATAAATACTAAAGACATTGCCATTTTATGTTTTTCCACTTCTAGAATCATTCTGTTTTCTCTTGTTGCTACAGCTTGCCTGGCCCTCCCATCTGTTGTTGTTGAGTCATTTCATTTGTGTCTCATTCTTCATGACCCCATTTGGAGTTTTGTTGGCAAAGTTATTGGAGTATTTTGCCCATTTTACAGATGAGCAATTGAGGTAAACAACATTAAGTGCCTTGCCCAGGGTTGCACTGCTAATAAGGGCTTGAAGCTAGGTTTGAAGTTAGGAAGATGAGTCTTCTGGTACTCTATCCATCCTGCTGCCTAGCTGCCCTTCCCTCACATTTAGAATTAGTAAAATGTATATCTTTTGTCTCCAGGATACTGGAATCTTACCCATGATTCTCTTTCCTGGATGATCTCAGACTGCCTAATCTATTACTTTATCATTCTAACTTTTTTCAGGTCAAAATAATACAGCTCTATCATAGTTCAGATGAAATATTGTTTCTCCTATGATGCTGTCACTGGTCTAGTCTTTCTTTGGAAATAAGCTTTTTTTTCTCTAAATCTCTATTGGTACTGTTCTTGTTTTATGGTGTTTTACAGTCATTTGTGTGTTTTTTTTTCTCATCTCCCCTATTAGACTATAAAATACTTGAGGGCAAATAACATACATTATGTATCCCTTATAATTCCTCCAAAATCTAATATTTATTTTTGTATCTCCATTAGCTTTTAGCACAAGGCCTTTTATGTGGAAGGTGCCCTAAAATATTAATCATTGCATTAAATTGAATCCTAGGCTTTTGGAATTGGAATTTAGTATAGCCTGTATCAAAAGAAAAAAAAGCCCTCCTACAATATCCTAGACAAGAGGCCATCCCAGTTCTGAGTCAGGATGAACATGCATGGGAAATCATCTACCTCTCAAAAAAGATCATTCTATTTGGACAGCTCCGGTCTACATTGAATCCCTCCATGTAACAGAGGAAGAACAAAGAAGAAAATGCACTAACTGGAGCTACCCAAGATCACCAAAGTAGTAAGACAGGTCTCTGATTATATCTGAAGATATCTAACACAATTCATTTGTATTTTTTAAGTGACTTTTTTTATTATAGCTTTTTATTTACAAAATACTGGCATGGGTAATTTCTCAGCATTGACAACTGCAAAACGTTTTGTTCCAGTTTTTCACCACCTTCCCCTCACTCCCTCCCCCAGATGGCAGGTAGACCAATACATGTTAAATATGTTAAAGTATATTTTTTCCTATATACTAACTTTGACATATGAGTGGTATCTTTGTTCACAATTACTGTTTGACTTGAGGTACCTAGGATTGGATTTTAGTCCTGATGCTTCCTGGGATCTGAAAGAGTTGAGCTAAATGATCTCCAACACTCCTGTTGCTTCTAAAATTCCATTTTCTGAGGAATCTTCCAGATCTGACAGATATTCTATGATATCAAGCCCCTTTTAGCGCTATGATTCACTATTCAGAGATCTGTTCTAGTTCTGATAGTCTCTCTTTTGAGGACAGATTCATTTCTTACATTGTGGTCTGTGGTTTGATATACTTTCTTGCTTTGAAATGTCACATCCTAAGAATCCTCCCAGCTCTGACTTTCTATGTCTTTATATTTAACAGAACAGTTAGGACACAGCCAGGACCTGATACTGGATCCTAAACCCCAACCTATCCTATGGAACAAAGTCAACATGGATAGGAGTATTATCCATTCCTCATCCATCCTTCTTCAAGTAGAAACTAGAGTAAGAGTTACTTGTGAATGTATTATAATATGCATTGAATTAAACCTTTTTTTTTTCTCCTTAGTTTCTGTGATTCTGAGAACCAATCTGTCTCCTTATCCCAAAGTCATCTACACTAACAATCTCCTTATTGCAAAAGAATCTATGCAAACCCATTTGAATGTAGGTTCCAATCTACTTTGGTTGCAGAATGATCAAGTTGAAGTGAAGAAAGGAAGGAGAAGAAGACACTCTTTCCTGAAACCTATTATCAAGGACCACTAAGAACTGCAGCCAGTTGCTACTGAGTCAGGTTAGACAGTTATTTAATGTTTATTTGACGCCCTGAACTAGCACAATAAAAACAAGTAAATTCAATTCTCTCTTTCTTATTGATGTTTTTTTAAATTTAAATAAATGAAACCTTTCTATTTCTTGCTGTCAGTGTCTCTCAAATATAATCAGTTCTGGGTGTAAATCCCCCTGGAGAAATTCATGGTGTTCATGAAACATTAGGGAACTGAAAGAGAGATGGTTTATAAATCTCAGAGAAAAGCACTTCAGCTCTGAAGCCCTTCTGCCTAATCGTTTTATTCCATTCCCCAGGCCTGGTCACACTGCTGATTTCTTCAGCAGTTGCAATCATTCAGGATGCGGGGATAACTAAGTGCAGACCCAGATGCAAACCCATAATCAGATCTAATCTGGACACTGGTGTTCATTTAATTTCTCATAAATGTTTTCAATTTGGGATGCCCATGTGGTGGCCCTTTTTGTCTTCTTGGTTTCTGAGAAAGTCAGGAAATTTATGTGAATATTATTGATAATGTATTTGTTCAAATACAAGTTGCACTAGGATATAGATCATGCATCCTTCCGAAAACCCATGTTTTTTAGGATCATTTGTATACATATATGTGTATGTAGGCATATATGCATACATGTCTGTCTGTATACACATAGACACATATTTACATACATACAGAAAGAGATAGCAAAAAGGAGAGAAAGAAAGGAGGAGAGAAAAGAAAGTAGAGGAGAGAGATAGAGGCTAGAGAAAAAATAAAGAAAAAAGGAAGAAGAAACAGAAAAACACAGAAACAGAAAAAATGAGAGGCAAAGATACAGAAAGAGAAACAAAGAAAAGATAAAATGAGAGGAAGGAGAAGGATATGGAGAAAGAAATAAAAAGAAAAACAGAGACTGAGACAGAGAGAGAGTATGAGCAGCATATTGTAGTTCAAGAATCCATAGTGTCAGCTCTGTGGTTATTTTCTCTGCCTGTGTTTAGCAGATATTGTCATAGCATCATGGATTTGAAACTGGAAGAGATCTCTGAGACCATCTTGTCCAATATTCTTATTTAACAGATTCCACAATAGGTTCTACAATACAAGAGATCTTCCAGTCTCTATTTGAATAATTCCAATGAAGAGAATGCAGGAGACCATTTTGTTTTGTATTTTTTGTTTGTTTGTTTGTTTTTGAGTTTACATCTTTAGATTTTTATATATAAATGTAAAAGTCAGTAATTTTTCTTCCTATTCTTATTTAACTAGAGCCCAGAAACCTTAAGTAACTTTTTCAGTCACACAGAATCAATGTTTGACTGGTGCCTCCGAGTCAATACACTATTCCTAGTGGTTTACAAGGCCAAAAAAATTATTTCTTTTGTAACTGTCATATTTTAAAATTCATCAAGGGTCAGTTTGGTGACCAGCATCTTTGGGAATCCTTTTCTAACTTCCTTCCAATTGTGAGTATCAAATTTCTCCTGAAATGATCTTGCATTTACTTACACTGTGTCCCCTCATATAAACAACTTTTTGAGGGAAAGGACTATTTGTTGTATTTTGGTTGGTATCCCTGTACCAAATAGGCAGTCTGATATGATAGAAAGAAAGCTGTCTTTGAAATCAAATTTGGATCCAGTTCTAATATTTACTGGCTACATGATCCTGATGTTTTGAAGAAAAAAATAGTTAAATCCTTATATGACCTTGGTGTTGAGTTTGATGTGGGGTGGGAGACAAAGAGCATGAGACATACTGTTACTTTTTAGTTTTATCATCAGCATGATATAGTGGATGGATCTAGGGTAATCACTTTTTTTCTGAGCAACTTGCAAAGGAGAAAAGAATTTATTCACCTTGGAGCTCCCTATACAAATAAAATTATATGACCTATCCTTTGATGACATTATTCCCTATGCTTAGGAGGATGCTTTGAACATAGTGAGTGTTAACAATTACTTGTTTAATTAAATTTTATTTAAATAGCCTGTTGGCCAAATTTTGGATGGTGAAAATAAGAACTGTTATAGATGATGGATAGCATTTGTATAGTGCTTAAAGGTTTGTGAAGTACCTCATGTAAATTATTACATTTTATCCTTATGATAATAATTACTGGGAGGTGTTATGATTATCTCCCTTTTTATAAATGAGGAAAGTGAGACTGGCAACATATAACCGACTTGCCCTTAATCACACAGATAGTTTGAATTTGAGGCAAAAAACAAATTCAGATCTTCCTGATTCTAAATTCAAAGCCTTTTTCTATTATACCACCATGCTTCACCAAATCCACTAAGACCTTACTCAGCTGCTCCTTAGAATGGAATCAGAATTTCTGAAGTAGATAGTAACATAGAAGTTATCTTGGCCAGTCCATGATCTCCAAAAGCCCCTTCCACAATATGTTCTACAATACAAGAGATTTTGTTCTATTTGAATAATTCCAATGAAGAGAAATCCATTACCTCCCAATGCAGGAGACCATTTTGTTTTGTATTTTTTTGTTTGTTTGTTTTTGAGTTTACATCTTTAGATTTTTATATATAAATATAAAAGTCAGTAATTTTTCTTCCTATGCATTAGTCCATGGGATGTTATCTATATTTACATCCATAGGAGCACATATATATTTACTTAAAATTTTTAATAGTATTTTATTTTTTCAAACACATGCAAAGATAGTTTTTAATATTCATCTTTGCAAAACCTTGTGTTCCTTAGTTATCTCCTTCTCCTCTCTCCTCTCCTTTCCCCAAGATAGTAAGCAATCCAATATAGGTTAAATATGTACAATTAGAAGATTGTATTTTATGACAACTCTCATTCATAGGAAGCATATCATAGCATGAAGTCTAAATCTATTTCTTTGTGATTTCCACACTAATTATTGCTAGTTCAACTAATCATTTAACCAATCAATAAGCATCTGTCAAGTACTAGGCACTATGCTATGGTCCAGGTTTACAAAGAGAAGAGAAGCAAAACTATGATCCCTGCCTTTAAGAAGTTTACATTTTAATAGAGCAAATAATATTCAAAAACAAAGTTTATTAAAGATATATATGTATATTATACATATAGTCAAAATGGAAGGTGATCTCAGAATGAATGAACTAGAAGTTGGTAGGGATTCAAGAAACAAATGTGGGATTGAATTGCAAAGAAAGTTGAAAAAGGTAAACACTGGAAATGAGAAGGGAGACCATTCCAGGAAAAAGGAGACAATAAATAAAATTGGAAGGCAATAAAATTGGAAGATGAAATGTGCTGTTTGAGGAATATTGAATTAGCCAGTATTGCTAAACCATGGGATTTTTGAAGGGGAGTAAGATGCAAGAAGATGGGAGAGGAAGGGAGGGGTCATGTTGGAATCCATCTCTAACACATCCCACAAATGGCCATCCAGTCTTTGCTTGAAGACCTCCAAAAAAGGGGAACCCATGACCTCTCAAGGTAGCTGCTCCATTTTCTTTATTGTTAGGAAGCTTAGAGTTAGGAAACCTAATTCTAGGAAATGCCAAGATATCTAATACACAGCTGTCAGAAGGTTGTATGGACTCTTTCTGGTAGATTTAAGAGAAGACTGAACCAGAGTTGCAAAAGATGGATAGGAAAAGATGGGTTTTGATCCTTATTATTTGGAAGGGATATTTTAATGACGACTTCAGATGGGTGTATCAAAGAGTTACTTCTGCAGGACCCAATTATGGAAGATAGAGGCAAGGAGTAGAGAGACATATTTGCTTTCAATTTATATGAGAGACTGAAGGCAGGCTATTGGCTGAAATTCACAGCAGAGATGGACAATCAGCAAATTAATTATTTTCTACTTCCCTTTCAAATAAACAAATAATTGAATTGACTCCTTGTGTACTTTTATTTTATTACAGTGTATAAAGAAATGAAACTTTTCTTGGATCTCAGAAGAATTGGGGAATTTCTTATTATAGGAAACCAAATTCAGTCCATTTGTACATAAACCAAATGTGAATGATGCATGCATATACAAATATTCCAATGCATCTATAAACTCATCTATGTGGATGTTCCCTCCAGCAATATATATATATATATATATATATAACATATATATATATATTCATGATTGCCATTATTTGTTATTTCCCCAACTACATTCTCCCATGAGTTAACAAGAGAGGTTCAGCCAGTCTTCTGATGATCTTTCTTTTATTCTTCCAGACAGTACAAAAATATCAATGTCAGATTTCTCATGAAGGCTGAGATAGGAAAAGGAGAAGGGAGGAGAAATAAGAAAAAAAAGGGAAGAGAAAGAAGAGAAGGAAGAAGAAGAGAGGGAGGGAGGGAAAAAGAGGAGAAGGTAGAAAATGGCATCCATTTAAGATCTATAATGTATTTTTCAGAAATGATCTCATTTAAATTTCACTAAGATCTCTGGGAAGAATGTTCTAGATGCATTATTATTCCCATTTTATAGGTGTATAAACAGAATCCAATAAATTACATGACTTGCTCATTATTGAGAATAGTAATTCAACAATCATTTATTCCAAGCCTTCTATATATAAGATGAAGTGTTAAGACCAGGAAATAGAAGAAAAATTTCAAAAGATGCAAATTGTTCTTAAGGAGTGCGCATCATACTCAGGTATACATACACCATGTGTTGCTAAGTAAACAATGATTAGAGAGACAGAGATGTCCCAGTATCTAGCATCAGGCTCTTTTCTTTCACTCAGGCACCACTTTAATGAAGGTCCCTCTTGAGTTTTGCTTAGAATAATGCAAAAGTCTAACTGACTTTCCTTGTATTTAATATCTTTCACTCTCTTCTAGACAATTACCACGAAGCCCAAAGATCAACTTATAGATGAGAAGTAGATGGGGAAGCAGAGACCCAGAGAGATGACATAATTTAAACAGTCATTTTGGAAGTAGACAATGAACTTTAGATAGAAAACTAAATATGCTGATTATCAGAATTTTAAAATCCCCAAGTTGAAAAAGCCCTCAGAAATCACTTAGTCCAGTTTCAAAAAAGGGTCTACAGAGGGAAATTATGCAATTGTATCACATACTTCTGTAAAGCTTTAAAGGATGCAGAGCATTTCCTTTACAAAAGTGTTGAAGGCTATTCAGTGCAAGTGTTAGTCTGGTTCAAAGATCCTTGAAGTGACTTGTCCTTTGTTACCTATGTAATAAGAGGTGAAGTCAAAATTTGTTTCCTAGTCTTCTAAAAGCAAGGGATAATTAGACCTTTCTTATTCAAATGGAATATATATTAAATATATTTTATTTGCCACACACCATGCTAGTATAATAGAGATTTGAGAACTGATTGGCATTCTGAAACATCAACGTAAATATTCATCCTCAACCCTGAAGGATTGTGATCTTTAGGATCGAAGGAGGAATTAAATCAGAATCTAGTATTTTTAAAGAGGCACACACTCTCTCTGAGAGGCAAACTGAAAGGAAAGGAGGACATCAAGAGATCAATTGGAAAGAACTGGTAACATAGAGGCAACAGATGAAAGGAGAAATAAAAATGGGACTGGACCATGAGAAAGGATTGGTCAAGGAGAGTTATTAGCCTATCTCTTTAAGGTCCGATGGAAAAATTCAAGAAAAGAATCTACATTTATTCCAATTTTTTTCTTCTGGTGCCTTTCTATTAATAGAAAATGCAACCTAATCTACTCATTTATCTCAATGTTTCTAATCATTTAAATTTTTGCCTCAATTACAAAGAAGCCAGAACTTTGCTAGAAATAAATATGTGCTTAAATTATATACAGACAGTGAACCCATTGCCTAAATGTTTGAGTTTTTTGCTAACTGGGGGCTCTGAGCTACCGTATTATTCTCATAAATTTGCTTTTAATATAAATTCATATAGCAGCAGAGGAGGAAGGACCTCTATGATAAAAAGAAAGCTAATTATTTTTAAAATTATGAGACTTAAAAATCCCCAAACACAAAACAGATAGGAGTGAGAAGAGGGCCTCCACATTAACAGCAACAATCATTAGGTAGATACTAGATAATGAAAAATAGAGATGAAAACAAAATCTCTACCTTCAAAGAGATCACACTTTCCTAAAGGGACAGGGTGAGGGGGTGTGTGATACAAAGTATAGACAAGTAAATACAACATCATTTTAAGAAAGAGATAATGGCAATATCTAAGGAAATCAGAAAATGCCTCATTAGGAGGTAGCATCTGAACTTAACTTTGAAGGGAACTAAAATCTCTAAAAGGCTGAATTGAAGAGGGTGTGCATAACCCCTTCTGCCTTTATCATAGCACCCTATCCAGCTAGGATCCCATTAGTGTGAATAATGAATCCCCCTAAAGACTAAAACTAATTACCACACTTTACATAACTACACTTTCAAATAGTGCAAATTCAAATACATATGACCTCTTCGGGGAATTAATTATTTGCACTAATAGGGACATACGGGTATGTAGAACTGGCAAGTTCCAGGTCTATGTGAATTCGCTTTCTATTCTTTTTTCCTTAATAAGAACGTCTCATCCCTCTTCATTTTGTGTTGGTTTTGTGCTTGGGCATCACAGGGCTGCTGGGGGATGGTTGCTCTTAAGCTTCCCCACCATCTAAATATACATCCTACTCCCCAATCACCTGATTGCCATGAGCATCTCTCTGATCCTTAATATTGGCCATATCTGTATTTAGCTAATTAGCCATTTTTCTTCCTTAAATGCAGGAATCTGATTAGTGATTAGATCACACAGCCTTTACTTACTGCAATTAAAGCAAACATGTCAGCTTTGTTCCACCAGGCAGGGTTTAGGCTCCAGCATCATTTGGGAAAGAACAAAGAAATTTTAAAAAAGACCAAAGCTGATTTTTTCCTCCAGCCTTGGCTCCTGATTCCTTTAAGGACAGATGGAAGATGATCCTCGCTGATACCTTTCTGCTAATTCCCTCAGCTGACAGTGTTCTCTTTCTTCTGCTGCTTTTCTGTAGGACTTAAGCTGATTTCCCCCTTTGTCTGTTTCGCTCCTGAAGGACATTTTACAAGCTGCATACTCCCTTCCTTGAACCTCAGTGTTCTCATCTGTAAAAAGGGGTTAATGAATAATATATCTGTGCCAGTTGTTATGATACCATCTCAAAATTTTAAACAGCATAAAGAATATCCACCAAAGGGAAATTTCTGTGGCACCTTACAATTTGCAAAGTATTTTTTTTTTGCTATCTCTGTTGATTCTCACAGCAACTCTGAAATAATCGTGCCATTATTGTCTCCATTTTATAAATGAAGAAACTGAGACTGAAAGATGGCAATCCCTATGAGATATCTAGGAAACCTCTGAGGAAAATTTTGAAATCAGGTTTTTCTGATTCCAAGTCTAGTACTCCATTCATTGTGTCACCTATCACAATCCCTTATTGATTCATTCGTATTCTTAAAGCATATTAAGGGCTACAAATCACTCTATATGTATATGTGTGTGTGTATGCATATGTACATACATATATATATATATATACACAAATATGCATATTCTCTTAGATTTGTGAGGAAAAGTGTTTTATTATCTACATTTCACAATGAGAGAAACTGAGCCTGAGACATTATGAAATTGCCCAGGATTACATAGTTACTACTGAGTGTCTAAGGTATGATGCAAGTCCAGCTTTTCCTGACTCCAGGTCTCTTAACTACTGCTTTGTTATCTCTTCTAAAAAAAAATTCAAGAAGAATTTCATTTCTATTAAGATTGTGTTGCTCTTGGAGTAGCAAAGAAATGACCTTCCTCCTCCTTTTTATAGTTACACGTAGCATATCTAATCTGGCTACCAAGTGCCAGAGATCATATGGAGTGTAATTTGAATGCTCTTGAGCAGGAGAACAGAGCACAGGACAGATGATCTATAAAGCCTGGAGAATTCATCATGTTCAGTGGTTTTTATTAACCTGCTTCATATTCCAAGGCCACATGACATGATTATAAAAATAGGCCACAGAAATACAGAAGCCAGAGTTTTCTAAGTTAAAAATACCCCAAATGTTACCCTGGTGATATAAGAAGCCAACGTGCTTCTATTCAACACGGGCTCATAGGCAAAGGGCCACGAGGGATTGGGAAGAGCAATACTCTGGTTTTTGTCTCCTTGTGATGATTATTGGCAAAGCATCTTCTCCTTTTGGCCCAGGAGAATGGGGTGTTCCAAACTTATTTTTTCACATCCCTGCTTTTGTGGAATATTCCCATTAGCCTGAAGGAGAGGGTTGAGTCAATGTTTTTTCCTCCAAGTTTCTATCACATTTAAATATCTCCAAAAGTACCTCAATATTTTCATTGCTCTATTCTACACTTTCTTGCAAAGAATGGTAGGTCGTAAAAGGAGCCCATTCAAACCACAGAAAAAGCCATGTTCCAATGGACTCCTTTGCACCCCCAAAGAAACATCACAAAGACAGCCTTCATTGGCTTGATTCTCTTTCATGTTTCTTCCTCTTTTTGACCAAGTCCATCCATTATAGTGGGTTAGGTTAAAATACTAAGTAACTTTGGTTTTAACCTTTAGTATATGTATAAAGCCACCCTTTCCCATCATAATTTTGCTCATTAATTTATATATATATATATATAATGTTTCTTTTCTATCACCTATCCAAGTGCTCAGCACTTAAGAATACTTATTGATTATTCATTTAATCCCTATAGTTACCAGTACAAAGATTTTCAAAAGGAGTATATAAATTTTTTTTATTTAACTGAACATTTAATATACCCAGCAATAACCAAAGAATCACAAAATGGCAGAATTGGAAGGGATGACAGAGTCCATCTAATCCAAGGGTTTTTAACTAGTGTTATCACAAGGACTTGTGATCTGTCAGTCTTCTAAAATCTGAGGACTTCTCAGGTGGTTTTTAAATGCTTAAGATAATATACATAGTATTACAAGGTTATAGTTATGTTGAAATACTTATCTATCAGTCTCTCTATCTATTAAGATAAGAATTATTTTGAAATAGGTATATATCTTTTGAAATAATTCTCTATCATTCTCTCTATTTAACAAGATAAGAATTATTTTGAATAGGTATATATCTATATTGAAATAGTTATCAGTTTAACAAAGAATTCTTTTGAAATAGATATCTATGTATATGAAATCTATATATTTAATGTTGATACCATTATTTTTATCTATATTCTTCTATATCATTCTCTTTGATGACATCACTACCTCTTGCATTCATATCTATATTTACCCAGATACAGATACACGCTCATAAACCCCAGTAAAAGCCCCTGATCAGCCCAATTCATCTACTCATAAATAATACTTTTTACAACCTGCCTAACATGTGATCAACCATCCCTTGTTGAAATGAGTTCCAATTTAAAGGAACCCACCCATTCCAGAGATCAACCATTCCACTTTGAGGAGACTTCTGTTTTTCCAGACATCAAATCTATAGCCCCTCCAAAAATATATATATTTTTTCAAAATCCATCCATGACTCTCCTTAAAAGGCCCAAAAGAAAAATAATCGTCATTTTTCTGTTGTCCAGAGGAAGTTTTCTTTCCCTTACTTTGTATTATGATCTGTGGATGTGTGTTTAATTCTAGAAAAAAAGTAAAAAAGATGTTCCACATAAGGAGGTGAAAACAATTTATGCCTTATGCAAATTGCATAGAAAACATTCTAAATGATTCAGGTTATCAAGAAATGGATCGATGGTTTCAGAAGTTATAAGTTCCCATTGCTTGAAGTCCTGGTTCTCTATGAACTTTGTGAAGTTGTATCAATAGAATGGCCTATTAAAATGTGGGTTTGAATAGATCTGGGGTCCCCTTAATCTTTTGTATTCTAAGGCTCTTCTAGCTTTGACATCTGACCATTTATTTTAGATCATTAATCAAATTAACATTACTATTCCCAGAAAGAATATGTTAATAGTTTGACTTTACTCATCATCCTTCTGATTTCTAGAATAAAACATGATTCCTTGGCCACCATTCCTCTTTGAGTACCATCTCCAAATATGGGAATGTAAGTTCCATGAATCCAAGGAAGAGAGCAATATCATTATCATATTCCATGCTCTGTGTCTAAGATCAATTCCAGCTCTGACCATCTATGATCTATGTCTCTCTTGGTCCTGAAATTCTCTCTTTTAATGCGTCTAGCTCTGACATTTTATTTTCAAAAGTCCCTTTCTGATTTGCTATTCCATATCTGAAGGCTCCTCTACACTGTAGCATCATGTGCTCTAAGATCCCTTTCAACTCTTAATATTCTCTTCTCTAAAACCCTTTCTGGCTATTATTTTGTGTTACTGGGTCCTTTTCTTTCATGATATTCTTCCTCCCTCCAAGTTCTCTCCTAACTCTGACCTCCTGTTCTAACTTCACCCCCCCTCCCAAAGTCCCTCCTAACTTACCCTCTGGTGCTAATGCAGAGCCTTTCACCTCTGAGACAGGGAATAGGTGATTAATTTGTCTTTTTCTTCTTAGTTTCTACAAGGACCAGCTTCCAGACCTGACATTTGAAAAGCAGACTCTGTTTCCAACTTCATTATGGGCTGATGCAAAGCATTTCCAGTGGCACTGGATAATCAGAATATGTCTAATAACTGCAATCAAATTCTGAAAGCAATATATTTAAAACAGTAGAGCAAAGAGGGAGCCCAAATTGCCCACAGCTTGTAGTCTCTCCGGCCCCACAGCTGTGGCTCTATCCCAGATGGTTTCCTGTAGTCCCTGAAGCACTGGGCTGTGGGAAGGAATCACTAAGCTCAATTTGCCCTTGTATACTTAAGGCGCATTTGCCTTAAGATCATGATTCAATACATTTTATACTATCTTTTTCTTTGGGATTTAAAAATGTTTACAAATATACATTCACAACAACTAAAATCTCAACTCTGATTTCTCTCAGTGTGAATAAATAATTCGCAATTTATCAATGAAGTAAATTGATATTGAAAACTAAAATCAAAGAATAAGAGATTTTTCCTTAGAGTTGCTTTGGATGGGAAGTGATCATCTTGTCAACCTCCCATTCAATCCAACAAGCACTGAAATGTCTACAACAGGTTGCACAGGTGAGCGATCATGACCTCAGATTCAGAAGACCTATATTCTAGTCCTGCTTTAGGTACATACTAGGTGTGGGATTCTGGGTAAGTCACTCAGCTTCTCTCAGTGCTTCCAAACAAGGAGGATGAGGGTTCTTTATCAGGTTTCTGACATTTACTAGTCACGTGCCTATAGGCAAATCACTCTGACCTTAAGGTCCCATCTGTAAAATTGGAATAGTTAATAACCTCTACCTCATAAAGATGCTATGAGAAAAAAAGAGAGAGATAGTATTTGTTAAACATTGCCAATGGCAGAGCTCCCATTAATGTCAGCAAATGCTTTTGCTATTACTTCTATTCAGTAGATTTTCCTAAGTGGGATTTTCCTAAAGCTGGAAGGGAACTTAAAAGTCACCCCCACCATGTCATTTTTCAGTTGAGGAAACTGAGACCTAGAGATGCTAATCATAAGTTTATCAATTTAAAGCTGGGAAGAACCCGAGAGACCATCCAATCCTGTCCCTACAGAGGAGGCAACATGAGGCCCAAAGAAGTGAAGCCCAAGTATATATAGTTAATGGTAAAGCAGGTCTTTAACTCAGCATCTATGGCTCCTGAACCAGCCCGTTCTGTCGCAGCATATGAATTTTCTGGATGTGCCTGAATGTCTCCTTGCTTTCAATGTCTAATCTGAACTCTCATCTTCTAATAGCCAGTGCTAAGCCTAGTATATAGGAAGCACTTTAGAAGTGTTAATTGACTGATTGATTGACCCCATTCCCTTTCTCCCTTTACTATCACCCCAGTTCTACCTTTTCTTTTTTTACTTCTATCATAGGGCTAAACACATGTGTAGAGAGAATTCAGATCTCATCTTCATTCTCTCCACCCCTTTCATTCTTTTCCTCCTCTTTTTTTCTACTGGACTCACTATTTATGTATAGGAAATATATGACACATTTCATGAAGATTTGTTTTCTTGCAAAATTCAGTTTCTCCAAAACCAGTACTCATTTTTCCCATTCTCAGAATTTATGACCTGTCTTTCTCCAAAATATAACTCTCCAATGGCCTCCTTATCCTACTTCATGACAGAAGGGAATGGCTTCTCATACTTTTTATTAGACTTGAATAGTGAGTTCCATTTACCACACATACCCATCATAAACTCTACTAAGGTCATGTCCACATTGGCCAAACTAAAAGCTCTGAAGGCATGATATGGGGAAAGAACACTTCTCTGGATGAGAGAAATATTTGGGATTCGGTCCTGGATTCCCCAGGTGTTAGTCACTTGACCTAGAATAAGTTATTTCAGGGGCCTATTATCCTGGACTGTTCTCACAATGAGAATCCCAATCCCAACAAAGAAGGCCAAATGAGATCTCTTCTTCCATTTACTACTCCTACCAACCCATTTTTCACACAGATACTAAAAACCTTCTCAAAGTTGAACATTAATTCCCATACCTCCTCTCTGGATTTTGTTACTTATTATTTAAGTCTCACAATAACTTTAGAAAGTCGACAGGGCAATGGATAATCAGTTATCAGCAGATTTGAAATTCAGGTATTTTGAGTAGCTACACATTATGCTTCCCATTAGACTACACTGCATTAATTGCCCTCCCACAATCTCAGAATTAGAAGAGATTTCAGCAGACATCTGATCCAGCTAATTTTAAGTGAATTCATTTTATATCATCATTAATGCAGGAGGTGGTTGGCCTTCCTTTCAATACCTCCAATGAAGATGAATCTTCTTCCGCTTAAAGAAACCTGCTTTTGGACAGCTCTCATTGTCAGGAAGTGGTTAGGTCCATTCTTCTATTCCGTGATTTCTGTCTGTGGCTCTTAGTTCTTTCATTTTGTGCCAGGAAATGTGTTAGGCATTTGGGGATACAAAGAAAAAAGCAAATAATACTTGACCTCCAGGAGCTTCCATTTTAATTGGGGAGGCAATATATAGATCGAGATCGAGATCGAGATCGAGATAGATAAATAGATATAGAAATCGAAACATAGAATATATATAAAAGGGATACAAGGTAACCTTTCAGGAAAAGATTGAAAAAATTAAATTATACTTCATTTGCTCAAAGATTGGAAATGAAGATTCTGGGATGTACTGAGATAACATACAAAAGGAGTACATGTGAACATAAAACTCTGCCCAAAGAAATCTATTCTTCCCATAATACTTTCACAGTCTGAATTTGATCCAAGAGTTATTTCACATCCAATGATATTTATAAACATCATGGCTACTGGCTTGACGGAAATGTTCAGAATTTGTAATAAGCAGATAATATTTCAATCCTGCTCACTTTTTGATCATACCTGGAAAATCTTTTAGAATTCCACTTCTATTAGGCCCACAAACTTAAATTATCCTGTACACATGCAGCACCACATCCAAACTCCTTAGCTTTGCATTCAAAGCTTCTCATCATTGTGCCCTAAATCTTTACCTTAGCCTCTCTCTCTTCTTCCCTCAATGATCTTTCTTTTACTTAACTTTTTTTGCACTTCATTCAAAATGCTGTTATTTGATTAAAACAGTATAGATGGAATTCAAGAAACTGCATTTAAAAGTTTCAGTTTAGTTATTAATAAGATGTATGAATGTGGGGATTTCATTTCCCCCTTTAGGGCTCTCGATTTCCACTATGCGTAAAATGAGGGGAATTGAATTTCCAGTTTGATTTTCCTCTGGCATTCAACAATGGTCATTAACTCCTCTTTTCTCCCTTTCATTAGACCTTTCTTTTACTTAAAATGTTTTCTTTTTGTTCAAATCTTGTCTATCCTTTATGATCCGGGGCCATTTCATTCTCACCTCTCTGATATTTTCCTCATTATTCCAAGCCACCCATACCATCTCCATATTTAAAATCCTAAAGGAAAATGTTAGGATTTTATTATATTCCTTTTCATATCGAGATTAAAGTTTCCATGTTTCTGTGCTGGGTCTTCATAACCAGATTGAGAGATCATTGTGGTCAGAGCTGTTGGATTTCTATTCTTCACATCCCTCCCAGCACCTCGGTTAGTGCTAGGGACATAGTAGGGCTCTGTAAAGACTGGTTACATTGAATTAATTGCCTGATTATATTAGAGATTGAATTAGCAGGGATGCCAATAACATGCTATAATTCAGTGACCTCTGTCGATTCTTGACTCATCTCTATGATTTCCTCTCTCTTGTTGTATATTACTGTACAAAAGTAATATGGCTAAGATTGATCCTTCTACCCCTCCCCTCTCTCACCTACCCCCCCAACCCCAGTCCTAAAGAGGCTGGGAACTAGGGAAAGGAGAAAGGCCAGAAGCTGTTTTTCTTTTTCTGGAGGTCATGTCTTGGTGCTGCAGGTATTGAGTTCCCCTTTCCAGTGTCTTCACTCAATACTTGCCTCTCCTGCTTTCTTAATGACAGTGGTAATTGGGTGTACGTAACCAGAAATCATTACATTAAATGGATTGATTTTTGTCAGAGGCACAAATACCCACCATCAGCAATATAAAACGGTGTAGTCAACACAGAGTGGGGTGGGAAGACTACTAAAGAGCTGGCTGTATTCAAGGTATCAAAAACAGCTCTAAAAAAGCAGGATTCCATGAGAAAACTTGCACATCTGAAACAATATGGCAGCCATTTACCTATTTATCCATTCCTATTCAACAACTATTTATTAAGTTCCCAGGATATATAAGCATCTGGAGTAGGAAGCAACTAAAAAAGTTAGTAAGATACGACTGCCCTCAGGAAGTTCAAAGTTTAGTGAAGACAATAAGCATACACAAATAAATATCAAATTGCTATTTTTAAAACATGGGACCACATTATTACTTTACTCATAATCTTTAGTGTTTCTCTATATCTTTAAGGCTGAGTTTTAGATGCTTTTGACAGTCTAGAGAAAACAGTGGATACCTTCTGAGGATGCTATTTTAAAATGCATAAAATAAAACAAATAGGTTTACAAAAATCAGTTCTTTAGAAATACAGTTATCAAAACTAGAGAAAAGTGTTTATTGATTCCAATTTAATAACTCTCTGCCTATAATAAAATATAAACTTTTCAGTCTTGTATCTAAAACTTGGAAAAATTTAACCACAAGCAAACTTTCCAGTCTGGTTTCATATTTTCCTCCTTTTGTTAATATACTCTTTGTTGTTAATTCTTTTCCCTTTTCAGCTAATCTGACAATGGACTGCTATATGGCTGTGACATAATTGCATCCTCAAAACAATGCTATGAGCTTGGTAGAAGAATTAGTATTGCTAATTTTAATATGAACAAATTGTCTCAAGAGAAAATACTATTCCTTTAAATGATCCTTACAGGAGGGGCCAGCGCTTATTTGAAACTGAGCTCAAATTAACTATTTGGAAGCTGGGGAATTAACTATTTAAGTGCCCCCCAAAATTCAGTTTGGGTGGGATGACAGCTTGAAGAACATATATTCCCCAGGAGAGACTCTACAGGATATCATGATGTTATTACTGAGAAGACTGCTGATGAAAGTAGAGAATGGTTTCCTGGATGGGAAAAGATGAAAGAATAGCCCAAAGCCCAGGATATTTTCAATGTTTCTTGCTGAATTTATTGAGTTATTCAAAGTGTGGTGAAAATTATCATTTGTTATCTTCTTATTTTTATTATGTATTTATTTATTTATTTATTTATTTATTTTGCTGAGGCAATTGGGGTTAAGTAGCTTGTCCAGGGTATTAAGATTCTGAAGTTGTATTTGAACTCAGGTCCTCCTGACTTCAGAGCCAGCATTCTATCCATTGAGCCATCTAGCTACCCTATTAATTATTCTTGATAACTAGGTATAAACACAAATTTCAGTTCATTCTATGATTTAGAATATACATAAATGCCATCGGTATCTCTAAATATTGGTACCCCGGGGTAAAGCTCAATGGTTCTGTCTTAATTACCACGCAAATGAGGAAGGTTGTATTTCTAGTTTTGGAAACCCCAAAGTAACAGTAAATAGCCTAGAAATATCATTTGTCAGCTCATTGGGTATGTGCCTTGTTGTCTCCCATTAGACTGTGAACATTTCAAAAACAGGTATTATATTTTATTCATCTTTGTTTATTTCTTTTTCCATTCTTTTTTCACTGTCTTACAAAGAAATGGCTAGGAGATGTGACTGATATCCACTAACATTAGCAACCTAACCTCAATTAGAAGAAGCATGCCATTGTTAACTAGAAGAAGCACGTTTTAGGAGAAGCATTGACTCTTCCCAGTCGAGTAACCTTCATTAATTCACCAACCCTTTTTATTTCTGCTTTTGCCATCTATAAACTGAGGAGCTTTGATTAGAAGCATCTTGGCAAAATAAGATGCTTGATTTGGAATCTGGAAGAACTCAATTTTAACCCTACCTTAGATGTTACATGTATGACCCCAGGCAAGATAAATAACTTCTTTCAGCCTTACTTTTCTCATCTGTAAAATGGGAATAACAATAACACCTACTTCTTTGGATTGTTATCAGAATCAAATGAGATGGTGCATGAGAAACTCTTTGCAATCTTTAAAATATTATTACATAGTATTTAAAGTTACCACCCAGCTCTAAAATCTTGACTTCATTTTCTTTTTTCTGTCAGTGAGGTAAAGGAGCAATATCTTAAATGGTTTGGAAGTAGGTTGATTCTTCCTTGAAGGAAAGGCTCTGGCGGGGGGGAGGGGTGTGAGACAAGCGATTCGGTCACAGGCAGCAGGACTGAGAGATATGAAGGATGTCTTTTGTATATGGTGCACACTTGTAAAGACCTCCTTTATTTCTCCTGGCTCACTTCATAATCCCTTTCATTTCATAGATGATTAGAGATAGACAGACTGAAAGGCAGGTAGGCAAGATGTGTAGACAGAGATAAAGCATTCATTAAATATTTCCTATGTGCCATGGACCGTGCTAAGTGCTGGGGATACAAATGAAATTAAACTACGATCTTAATGGAGAAAGACAACACAGAAAGGGGACTGAAATGAAGATGGGAGAGGGACTACTCCACCAAAGATGGAGCCCTAGTTTCTAGGGGGTAGACATGCTGGGTGGGGGGAGTTATATGAAAACAGTGGCTGTATCATAGAGATGCTCATTAGAGATGCTTTCTTCATCAGAATGAACTAGATTCAGTCCTTTTGATGGAGTATCTTACCTGTCCCGATCTCATGTGAATGGATACCTACAGACACAAATATAGTCTATATACAGACACACAGGCATGTGTGATTGCACATGCACATGCAAATGTACACACACACACACACACACTTTCCAGTGTCTTCTGCTGTGATCTGGGATATGTGCAGACCATCTAGGCCAGCTACTCTTGAGGGTGATATCTCATCTCTTTGGAACACCATAGCAATTAGTCATAATGGAGGACGGGAACTTGGGCCTTTCAGGCCATGGGTCAATAAACCTGGGGCCCCGTTTCAGGCCAGGCTCCAGTACTAGATGCCTCCTATGGCCTTCTGGGATCCTTGTCATGCCTAACTTGGGCAGGTGGTTTAAATTAGGGCCAGGCATGCATCCTGCATCCAAGGGAGAGAAGAGATATTTTTCTTTTCTTTTTTTTCAGGTCTGAAGAGGAGGGAAGGGGCTGGTGGAAACAACAATAAGGCATGTGCCAGGAAGTGCCCCAGAATGCTTCAGGGCATTCTGGGAGATGCTGATGTAGTCTGACAAAATAAGCAATACACTGCAAACTTTGCAGGGATGATTCCCTATCATTGTACCCCAGTACAATGGGATCTGTTGGACTGCTTCATTTTTACCTCAGCACAGATCATGGTACATAGTTGGCACTTAATGAGTGCTCATGATCTTCATCAATAGAATGGTAGCATCTCATGGCAGGGACACTTTCATTTCTATATCTCTAGCACCTAGGACAGCAATTGGCACAGAGCAGGTGATGAGAGTCATTAGTCTTTTTTGTCCTAAGAGTCAGGTTAAATGGGGGCTGGGAAGTAGTACTGGTACTGTTTTTAATACCTTCTCAAATGGGAAACTTACTACCTCCTGCATCATCCCATTTAATAGATCTTCACTTCTTACTTAGCCCTTAAAAAGGGATGGGGCAGAAAGGGAATGAACATTTATTAAACACTATTCTTTGCTAGGTGGTGTAATAAGCACTTTATAACTTTATCCCTTTTAATCCTTAACAACATTCCTGTGAAGTAAATGCTACTTTATCCTCATTTTACAATTGAGGAAACTGAGGCAGATAGAGGTTAAGGGACTTCTCAAGATAACAGATAATAAGTATCTGAATTTGAACTCAAGTCTTCCTAGTTCCAGGTCTAATGGTCTATTCACTGAATTTCCTATCTGTCTATTATCATGGATGAGAACACCTGAGGATGAAGTAAATAAGGAGAATGGGAGAGTGGTATTTAAATCTGGTAATGAATTTGAATCTTTTGAAAATTAATTAAAATGCCATTTGTAATGGAATTATCCATATCATGGATTCTGTTTTCCTATTAGTAGTGGAGTTCTTTCCTCCTTTGTTCTATCTTCTCATACCTTATTCTCCACTTGGGTACTCTATAATTCAATGACATTGCTTTACTTGTTCTTCCTCCTTGCTTTTTCCTTATAAAACACTCCATGTCCAGGGTCTGGATTTTTCACTGACAGCTGTGGCTGCCTAGAAAGCTCTTTCCCCTGATCCTCACTTCCTGACTTTCCTGATTTCCCTCAAATCTTAGTTAAAATCTCACCTTCAAGGAACATTTCTCAGATCCCCTTATTGCAAATGGTTCCCTTATGAGATTACCTCCCTTGTATCCTATAGATATCCTCTTTGTACATTTTATTTTGCATGCTGGCTTCCCTATTAGAATGTGTGCTCACTGAGCCTGCATGGTTTTTGCTTTCCTTGTATCCCAAATATTTAGCACAGTGCCTGGCACACAGTAGGTGCCTAATTAAATGCTTGTTAATTTCATCTCTATGTGTGCCACATGGACACTGTCTGCCCATACACCTGGGCCCAATTTTATTTTCTGGCTTAAGGTAGTTTCTGAGATTGCAAATCTCTCATCCAAGCTTTCTCATAAGGACTTAACCATCTCTTTTCCAGAATAATAGACAAAGCACATGACTTCTCTGATTCTCAGTTTCGTTATCAGTTCAATAAGTATCCAGCTCAATAGATTCTGAATTCGCATCTAGCTATAGATCCATAATATATATTCCTATATCCCTTCATTCCCTTGGATCTCAGTTTCCTCTTCTACAAACTGAGGAGGTTAGACTAGATAATCTCTGAGATCTCTCCCAGAGACAAACAAGGGGCTCTGGTAAGACAGTCAGGAGAAGGAAACATTTGAAATCAGCTTTAAAGAATGGATAAATATAAAGTCCATCAGGATGGTACATCAATGTGTCCTTGTTTGCCTTCTCTATCTCTCATCAAGGGCTCCTTCCTTCTGCTTCAGGAAATTTATGTCAGTTCCTAGCATTCGTCTACCATCTGCATTGGTTGATGGTCACTGAGTGAAAAAAAATGAATATATATACATAAATGTGCATGAATCTCTACTTTCTTTTCCCAATAAATTACACCGGGTGCCTCTTCCACCCAGCACTCATTTGGCAGATACTGGAAAAACTTCATCATATTTATCTGTCTTATCCTCAGCTTTCCTCTCAGTTCACATTTTGGCTTCTGCTTATCAATGGGGAATCAGCCTTACATTTACTTTAATCTTGCCAGGTTTTCTGGGTGGCTTGAACTTTATGCTGCCTTCCTCTCTGCCTTTTTTATATTTTTTTCTCGTTTATATAGGCTGGATTTATTTATTTTTCTTCCTCTCATATTTATTGCTGCATGGCAGACATAAATTCTACACATCCATCACTTTATCTTTGAGTACTTTTGCTAGCTCTGTTTGTCCTTCCTCTTTATTTCTTTTCCTCTTTTCTTTTCTGGAGACTGCATTCGTGAAACTTTTGCTCAAATCCCTCAGATATTAATATACTGAAAATTATTTGAAGGACACTGAAAATATAGATGTAGAAAGGACTAGAGGTTATGTCACTTGAAAACTGGTTGGTTGAAGGAACTGGGCAAAATTGGGAAGATGGGTGATGATAAATTCATTTCTGCCTTGCTTTGCCTTAGTTCATTCATCTATAAAGTAAAGATATTAGATTAGGACTATAAAATCATTGAAATTATGCTGGCCAGTACCTTAAAAATTATTGAGTCAAGGCCCCACCAATTTTACAAATGAGGATATGGAAGTTTAGATTAAATGACATAGAATCATATGACCATAGCCTTTCAGCTGGAAAGGTCCTAGGGTTCTTCAGATTCAACCCAGAGATTACAAGTCTTACAATATCATGAGATGGAAAAGAATATTGAAGTCATCTAGAACAATCACCTTATTTTAAACTGAGGCAATAAAAGGATGTGACTTGTCCAGTGACTTGCTCAGGAGCACATAACTAGTAAGAAACATGAGAACCTTGATCTTTGATTCCAAATCCCTCATTTTTTTTTACTGTGTCATGTTCTCTTTTGACCAGGATCATATAACTGCTCAATGTCTGAGTCAAGATGTGAATCTGTGTCTTCCTGATTCTAAGTTCAGCCCTCTATCCATTTTACCATGCTGCCTCAATATGAGTAGATGGTCCCTAAAGTTCTTCTTAGTTCTATGATTCTGATTGTCAATTGCTCTAGAACTCTCATCACCTCATGCTGGATTATTTCCATAGCTACTGGGATAGGGGGTCTGTATGCCTCAAGTCTCTCCTCACTCCAAACCATCCTCCATCCAGCACCTAAAGTCATTTTCTTAAAACATCAGTCCAATCATATTACACCCCCCACACACACACACATTGACTCAATAAACTCAATAAACAGGAGACTTCCCATTGCCTCCAGGAGCAAATATAAAATACAAAAACCTCTTTTTGACAACTAAAATATTTCATAACCTAGCCCCCCATCTATCTTTTCAACATTTAACTCCTCAACAATATTCTTCAAAATGGCCTCCTGGATGTTCCACAAACAAGAACGTCCATCTCTTAGGAAATTTTCTCTGGCTGACTCCCTTGCCTGCAACACTTTCCCTCCTCTGTCTGATTGGACTTCCTAACTTCTTTAAGTCCCAGCTAAAATCCCATCTTTTCTGACCCCTCTTTATTTCAGTATTTTCCTTTTGCTAAATTTTCTATTTATCCTATATCTAGCTTGCTTTGTTTATATTTTCTACATGTTGTCTACACCATTAGATTGTAAGCTCCTTGAGGCTAGGAGCTGTCTTCTGCTATTAAGAGTGCTTAGGATGGTATCTGGCACATAGAAGACACTTAATAGATACTGACTAATTAATTATTATTGACATAGAAGACATGGACTCAGATTCTATCTCTGACTTCTATTGCCTTGATCCTAGCTAAATCACTACCTCTGTGGGTCTCAGTTTCCTTATATTAAAATGACCTAGATAGCTTCTAAAATGTCTACAAGCTCTAGACCCATAATCCCATATTGTTATCCTGTCATTTTTTCAGTTATGTTCATTCTGTGTCATCCCATTTTGGGGTTTTCTTGGAAAAGATACTCTATGGTTTGTCATTTACTTTTCTAGCTCATTTTACAAAGGAGTAAACTGAGCCAAACAGGGTTTATAATTTGCCCAGAGTCACACAATGAGTAAGTATCAGGTCAAATTTGAACTCAAGTCCTCATGACTCCAGGCCTAATGCTCCATGCACTCCATTATCTATCTGCTCTATAATGCTCTGATCTAGCCTAATTACAACTTGCAAAGACAGACAAGGAAATAAATATTATCTATCTAGACTGGGGAGTTGGTAGCTGGAAGAAAAATAGATATTGCCATTCTTATCTGCATTATGTGCAGTGTGGTATAACAGTCAGATTGTTTATTTATATTTAGGAGAACTTTGTGGGACTCTTGGATCCAATAGGCACTAGCCGGGTGAGTCACTCTAAATGGCCCACTCTGAAACTCAAGTTTCCTCACCTATAAATGTGGTAAGAAAAATGCTTGTATTAACCCTGCCACAAGGTTAGTGTAGAGGAAGTGCTTTGAATAACTTACATACATTACATTGCTATTGAAATGAGTTACAGTGGTTGAGATTTTCTGAAGATACAGTAAACAAAACTGTCAATGTGTCAGGATAATAAAAGAAAAGATACTCTACACAAAAGAAGAAGATAATAGATACAGGGACTTAGAATTCTGAGCTTTGCTGGCAGTTTTCTCCATAACCTTATGATATAATCCCTTCAGTTTTGTTACATTACAACATGGGCTTTTTTGCCTATCATTTCCCCAATGGAATATTAGATAACTAATGATAGAATCGCTACATGATACTGCATGTCTTTCATGGCAAAGCATATTATGCATTTAGAATCTATTATTTTTCTACTAGAGACTTCTCAAACTCTGAGCTGTGAGAGACCCCAGAATTTATTTAGTCCAACTGAGGCTTGAAAGAGAACCCCCCTACATTCTCAAAAATTGACTTCTATTTAAACACCTGAAAGAAGAGAGAATTGACCAGCTTCTGAGCCAGCTAAACTCACTGTGGAATAGCTCTAGGGAAACTTTTTTTTTCTGTTTTTCTCTTTCCTTCCTTTCCTTTCCTTCTTTCCTTTCCTCCTTCCTTTCCTTCCTTCCTTCCCTCCCTCCTTGCCATCCTTCCTTCCTTCCTTTCCTCCCTCCTTCCTTCCTTCCTTCCTTCCCTCTTCCTTTCTTCCCTCTTTCCTTCCTTCCTTCCTTCCTTCCCTCTTCCTTTCTTCCCTCCTTCCTTCCTTCCTTCCTTCTTTCTTTCCTTCCTTTCTTCCTTCCTTTGTTCCTTCCTTCCTTCTTTCCTTCTTTCCTTCCTTCCTTCCTTCCTTCCTTCCTTCCTTCCTTCCTTCCTTCCTTCCTCCCTTCCCTTTTTCCTCCTTCCTTTCCTACTTTCATCCTTCCTTCTTTCCCTCCCTCCCTCCCACTACCTGGTTGTCCGTGGCTATCTTAAACCATAATGCTCAGAATTAAATGTATTTAAGATGGAGCCTGGTTAGGGCCAACCACAACAGGACACTATCTTCTTGGACTCTGAGGATCTGTGGTCTGGAGGAAGGAAGGCCCTCACAAATCTTGTGGAGTCTGTTTTTTGCAGCAGTGGATGTTGAGCCTCTGGGAGTTTCATTGACTTGACCATATTCACCAAGAACATAAGCATCATAGAGAGAAGTTAAATCAAGATCCTTTGACTTCTGAGTCACTGAGTCATAGTACTATGGCTACTGTACTACCTTTAATGTTCCTCAATCCTACAGTAGAACTTCAGTTTCTTAAAGAAATTTTTAATGCCAGATGGAGAGTGTCATGAGTAAAGTCCAAAGAAGGAAGGACAAACAAACTCAATGACAAAGGAAGGAAAAGGCCAGAGGGATGGAAGATAACCGTATGAGCTGGGCTTGAAATAATGAGTTTACAAAGGATAAGGATCATGTTCCTAGGAGGAAAAACACATTTTTCTTAGATTGTCTTCCTGATGCCTCCAATAATTTCCCATTTCTCTTACTTTCAGTAGTAAATGTTCTTTGTGATTGTATTGTATATATCTTACATATGTTCATTTCTTTGAAATATAAACAGCAACAATGTGCTTGCATTTATATGTATATACATATATGTATACACACATATATACATGCATATATATATATATATAAATCTTGTGCTATTTTTTTTTCTCCCTTCCTCTCACTTGGTCTCCTCCTCTATCACTCTCCCTCTCTCCCTTTCCATTTCTCCCTCTTTTAATCATTTCTCTCCTTTAATTTTTTTCTATTCTTACTTAGTTTCCTTTTTCTCTTTCTCTTCATCTTTCTTGCTCCCTTCTCCCTTGCCCTTTCTTACTCCCTTACTTCTATATTCTCCTCTGACAAATATGGAATAGATGTATGTGTGTTTGTGGGTGTGTTTATACACACATATACTTATATGCATCTACATATTTAACATATAAGCATATGCATATATGCAAATAAATACAAACAAGAACATATACATGCATAGTAATTTGCCGATAGAACTCAGACAAAAGTACTAAGAACAATACCTCTATCTAGCCATATACAATTACAAAGCATTCCAATTAGACTCTCTAATTTCAAAGAAAGTTAATGCTGGAATGCACAAATCATTCCAGGGATAATTTAGTTGAATTTCTCCTTTTCTTTCATTTCATTTATGTTTATATAAACATTTGCATTTATATTCTCTCCCTTTGTCTCAATTAAAAAAAAAAAAACTAACAGATTTGCACTGTCAAACAAAATTAATTCTCTCTCGTTGTCCACATACAACAATGAAAGTCTCTGTGCTCCAAGTCCACCATATCTCTTGCAGAAAAAGGTAGCATGCTTCATCATCATTACTCTGCAATTGTGCTGGTCATTGGCCAAAGTGGGCCCAAGCTCTAGACTTGATGTTAAGGAACTTGTCCAAGATGACGCATTGGTAAATGACTAATCCAATACTTATGTGTCTGGATTTAGAACCACGGTGAACGTTAAGGGGCATCATATCCAACCTTTCATTTTGCAGAGGAACATACTGAGGCCTTGGAAGGTTGAGTGTAATGTCTGAGGCCTGAGAATCAACACATCTCTGAGGTGGAATTCTAGCACCAAGGCCAGCATTTTCTCCATTCCATCACCCTAAAGCCAATATTTTCTGCCTCAAACTCCAGAGTTTTCTTCATTGTACTCTCCCTACCTCCCCTTTCCTGAATTCCTTTCAGCTTCAGCTCAAGCAGCCCCTTCCTTTCCCACTGGGCCATTACCAGTCATCTTGGTCTTTGTATTGTCACTGGATTTTGATGACTCTGGAGGAGAGAGTAAAGCTGATGACTTTGCACAGCTCTGCCTCACTTAAATCCATTCCACATGCAAGTCAAGACATGAGCCCAAGCTGTCACTGATCCTCTTTGAGAATGAAGGATGAACCACAACAACAATCAAACAGCTCCTTCAACATGAAATTTTTACTTTATTCTGAGCTCTGAAACCCTAGCTGCTAGTGCCTTCCCTCCAAAAGTCAACAAAACATTTAAATGTTTATCACCTGCCAGGGGCTACAGAACTGTCCTATCTTCATTTTGGATGTAATATGTATGTGTATTTCACACACACACACACACACACACATACACATATACGTACATGTATATGTGTATAGCATGTATACTTATATATATGTACACATGTGGCTATATCGATGTCTATACACTATATGTGTGCATAGGTGTATAAACATGTGTGTATGTTGTCTCTTCCATTAAAATGAAAGCTGGATGTAATGTGTAGGTGTATTTCACACACATACATGTATACATGTGTGTAACATGCGTACTTGTGTGTATATGTGCGTGCGTGTCTATATCCATGTATATATAAAATATGTGTGTGTATATATATATATATATATATATATATATATATATATATATATATGTGTGTGTGTGTGTGTGTGTGTGTGTGTGTATGTTGTCTCTTCCATTAAAATGAAAGCTGGATGTAATGTGTATGTTTATTTCATATAATATATATACACACATATACATGTGTGTAATTTATATGCTTATATATGTACATATGTGTCTATATCATGTCTATATACTATATATGTTACACATGTATATAAATATGTGTGTGTGTCTCTTCCATTAAAATGAAAGCTCTTTGAAGGTGAAAACTTTTCCCTTTCAATAGCCCAATACCCAGCACATAATAGACATAATAAATGTTTGTTGAATGGCTAATACACAAATATGGTTTCCATGACTTCACAATTGCCTTCTTGATGGGATAGAGAAGGGATAGGATGGGTGGAAAGAACTCAATTTTGTTTAAATAAATGTAAAAGTAAACACATATATAACCATGTTTTTATGCTTATAGATTGCTTTTCTATTAGACCCATTCCGAACATCTCTGTGAGCTAGATATAACAATTTCCATTGTACCAATGAATAAAATTCTTCTTCAAAGACTAAGGGAAGATTATACAACTACTCAGCTGACAACCCAGTTTTCCTTCCTGTGGGTCCTGGGTGTTTTCTCTACAACACTAAGCTGACTTCTATAATTGCAGGTCGGAGCTTCAGTTATTCTTTAAGGCATAAGCCTTTTTCTTTAAATAAAATAAAATTAAAAAAAAAAAGCTTTTGTCAGTACAGTAGAAGAAAGTCCAAAAGATTGTAGTCAAAAGGCACAGGCAACCTCCCTAACAAAGTATGCATTTAATCTGGAATTTGGTAGATTGCAGAAAGTTAGCTATTCCTACTCACTCCCTTTTACTCTTAAGGTATTTCAGCATCTTCCCCAGATAAACAAGCCAGCTAATTCCTATTAGCAGTTCTTCCCTACCAGGATCAAACTCTTCCTTGACAATAATGCACAGGATGGGGCATTTTTAATGTGATAAATCTTTCACTCCAAATTAATCTAAACTCCAAGTTACCTCATATCTCCAGTCTGGGCTTGCATTCAAGACTCTCTCTAAAGATTAAAGAATCACAAGTTTCTCCTTGAATGGATAATTTTGTCTTCTTTCCTTCCATTATCACTGGGTTTGATAGATTGAGGGAAATTCCACTTATTGGGAACCCAATAAGTTGTATATGTATATCTGCCTATCCATCCATCTATTCATCCATCCATCCATCCATCCATCTATCTATCAATCTATTTATCTATTATCTATCTATCCATCTATCCATCTATCATTCTATCTATCTATCTATCTACCTACCTATCTATCTATATCTTCTCTGTTTCTATCTACAGCTATATCCTAATGCATACTCTTTGTTAGGCAAAAGGACTTGGACAGAGAGCCACTCATGAATTTTTATACTAACCATCCCCAAACTTGCATTCATTTTTATTTTTCAGTTCAGTTAGTCATTTCTTCAGTCACACATGACTCTTTTGGACTCCATTTGGGATTTCCTTGGCAGAGATACTAGAGTAATTTGCCATTTTCTTTTCCAACTCATTTTATAGATGAGGAAACTGAGGCAGAGTAAAGTGATTTGTCCAAGGCCACACAACTAATAAATCTAAGGCCATATTTGAACTCAGGAAGAGAAGTCTTCCTGATGCCAGGCTAGGTATTCTATCTACTATGTCAGCAAACTGATTGATTTCTGCTAGACTGAAACTGTCTTTCCAAAGACCCTAAACACTCAAATAAAAAAATTAAATCAAGTTCTCATCTCCTTCCTAGTCTAACAGTTATGTTTATAGTGGCTTGGAAGGGTCACTCTCCTATCCTTAATTCTAACCCCCTGCAACTCACACACACAAAACTGATATCCAGTTCCGGAGGAGAGAGCCCACCATGCCAGGAACTAAGGGGCCTCCACTTAGACTTGGAGAAATTGAGACCTAATATTGAACTTAAATCTAGTTTCTGTTTCTTAATAGTCAAGTTAACATGGACTATACTCATTTCTGAATCTTAATTTCCTCATCTATATATAACAAGGACTATAGTTATATAAATCTCTAAAGATTACAAAGCATCTCACAAAAAAAAAAACCTGTGAAGTAGTACTATTATTATCTATACCTTACAAATAAGGAAACTGAGGCAGATAAAAGTCAAATAATTTGCTCAGGGTCACATAACTGTAATGGGGAGATTTGAACTCAGATTTTCCCCATTCCAGGTTTTGTATTCCATCTACTGAGCTACTTAGATAATTCTAAAATAGAGTTAATAATGGCATAGAGACCAATGAGATAATGGATGAAACTACTTTACAAAGCTGACTGATCTGCAGACATTTGAGGGATCTTTATTAATTTCAAAGTGCCCTTTTAATAGCCACAATGGTTAAAAATAACATAGAAGTACATTGAGTCAGGGGCAGCTAGATGATTCCAGGAAGACATCCTTCTAAGTTCAAATTCAGACTCAGAGCTATGTGACCCTGGGTAAATCACTTCAACTTGTTTGCCTCATTATAAAATGAGCTGGACAAGGAAATGGCAAATCGCTTTTTACAAAAAATAAAAAAACCAGATGAGATTACAAAGAGTCAGAAGTGACTGGAAAATGACTAAACACTTTGAGTCAATATTAAAGGAGCATTTCTTAGAATTCTCTGAAAATGGAAGTGTTGAGTATTCCAGAGCTGCATTATACCAATGATAGACATTTCCTCTGAGGCCTTATCTTCCAACTCAAAGCTGAACAGTAATCCCTTCTACAGCACTTAATTAAATTCCAAAGCATTAATTAATCACCTACTGTGAGTTAAGTACTATGTTATGAACTGAGGATAAAAAGACAATAGTAAAGCATTCTCTGTTCTTAAAGACACTTGGTTTCCTCATCTGTACAATGAGAATAATGTTGGTGGCTACCTCACAGGATTGTTATAGAAGTAAAATTATATCACATATGTGAAACAGTATACATCTTTAAAATATCATGAAAATGTGAGCTGCTCTTCTCTTTTCTCTTGCACTTTTTCTACCTCTTTATCATCTTCTTTCTCTTCTTATCTTCATCTTCTTTCTCCAATCTTCCTCTTACTTATTACTCTGACTCCTATTTTCATATGAACTCCCTAAGGTAGCTGAATGAAAGTCCTAAATGGGACAAAAGAACTCCTTTACCTGGTGAAAATACAGGTGGGAACAGAACTCCAAAGGCTGAAGTAGCACTGAGAGCAAGTGGACCAGACATCACAAAATCAGAGACACAGAATCTCAGAATTAAAAGGATCCTAAAGATCATGAAATTATAATAATTATTATAATTTCTCAGTGTGGGCAAAGTGTTGTACACACATCCCATCTTAGAAAAACCATAAAAGGTTCATACTATGCCATTATAATCCCCACTTCATGAATGACAAAGTTGAGATTCAGAAATTGAAGAGGCTTATGTATGGTCACCCAAATAATACATGTGAAAAATGGAATTCAAAGCTAGGGTTGTTCTTATTAGAAATCCAGGAGCTTTTTTACATAATAATACATTCTTTCACACTAAGTTCAAATCCTATATTTCCTGGTCTCCTTTCATGCCTCCTCTAGTATCTTTCCTCTCAGATTACCTGCCCTGATTTATCGGTAAATAATCTTTTTAAAAATATTTATTTATTTATTTATTATAGCTTTTTATTTACAAGATATATACATGGGTAATTTGTCAGCATTGACAGTTGCAAAACCTTTTGTTCTAATTTCCCCCTCCTTCCCTCCACCCTCTCCCCGAGATGGCAGGTAGACCAATACATGTTAAATATGTTAAAGTATATGTTAAATATAATATATATATATATATATATATGCACATGTCATACAGTTAGGGAAATAGTCTTTGTACAAAGTTATTTGCATGTTGAATTCCCACTAGACTATAAGCTTCTTGAGGGCAGACCATTTCTACCTTTCTTTATTTCCCTGGTACTTAGCACAGTGTCTTTCATAGGGCTTTGACAATACTGTCTCATCAATGAGTTGAATTGTAAGCCAAGCCACACTAGGATGAGTTCCATATATACAAATGCAAGCAAAACTAAAGACAATTCCTGCCTTTGAGAAACTTATATTCAAATGGGGAAAGACAACACAAAAAAGGGAAGGGAAAAGTGGGTTTTGAAGGAAGAAATTATCCATACAGGAATCATGAAAATATTTGGGAAAGAAATGAAAGAGTGAACCTGGAACTAGCCTTGATTACTTCATGAAAATGAAGCTTCCAAGAAAAATGCACCAATTCAAGAATTGCACTAGAAGAGGGCCACAGATAATGGGGGAACTCTGGTTAAGGCATAAAAACCCTTCAGCCCAGAGGGAATCTGCTGACAATGTCTGGTTCTGCTCCCCATCTCCCCTAAGGGGTCTCAGCCTTCCTGAGAAGTCAGGAGGTGGTGACAACCTGTGTTGTAATTAAAGCAGAGTGATACCAAATGGCAAAGAGATATTTACACACAATAGGAAGTTGTTTATGTGGTCCCATATGCACAGCATATAGTTAGTGTATGCGAAGTGTGGTCATATAAGGGTATATAAGGCTAAGAGAATTTGGAATAAACAGACTCTATGTTTGACCTCTACATGAATCCCACCTCTTCACTCCTCTTCTAAGATCAAGGACTTAGGCTAGTACCGAGATCCTTCAGAGAGCTAGTCAGGACGCAAGGCTAACTAAACATAAATCAACAAGAATTCTCCCAATAATGTACTTGAAAAGTAAACATCTAGTTCTTATTTGAAGACTCCTACCATTCAATAAACATTTATGAAGCACCTACTGTGTGCCAGGCAAAGTATTAATTGTGTATGGGAGGATACAGAAAAAATTTAAGAAAATTTAAAATTCCTACCAATGAATTGATGCAATATGTTCATAAATGAGACAGGATATTGACAAATAAATACAAAGTTTTTTGGGGAAGAGAAGGGTTGGGAATGAGTAAATTCATCTTAAAAGATCTAGCACTTAAATTGAGCTCTGAAGAGAGGAGGGATCTTAAAAGACATAGATGAGAAAGGACATCATGCCAGGTGGAAGACAACCTGGACAAACACTGGAATTGAGACACAGAATATTTCAAAGATGGCACAGAAAACAGACCATTTGGATAAAGAGCAGATTGTATGTGAGTGATTAATACGAGATCAATGTGGAAGAGATAAGCTGGTGCCAAAATGTTACTAAGTTTTAATTCTGAACTGAGCAATGTGTCTTTCTATCCTGAAGGAAATAGGGAGCCTCTGAAGATTCTTGAGCATGGAAAGTGAACTCCTTAGACTTATGCTTTAGGATTGTCAATTTGTTTACTGAATGGAAGATATATTAGAGAAAAGAAATTGAATAAAGTGAGAGCAGTCTAACTCAATAGTTCATACCAGAGGTGCTGAGAATCTTAAGTGTTAAGTAGGGTAGCTCTGTGAATGTAAACAAAAGGAATATGGATATAACAAATGAAAAGGAGGGAAAATTCATAGATATAGAGGGAGAGTAAGAGTAAAGAGTGAAAGATAACTCCTAAATTTCAAATCTGAGAGACCAGAAATGATGATATGCCATACAGAAATGGGAGGTGTTTATAATTTAATAATTTAATTTAATATAATTTAATAATTTAATAAAAATAATTTAATCCGGGCATGTTGCGCTTGGGATGTCAATAGATCTCTCAAGTGGAGGTGTCCAGCACTTAATGGAGATGTGGGGCTCAAGTGTAGGAGAGAAATGAAGAATGTAAATAGAGATTTGTTAATCTTCTACATAGAAATTATAGTTGAATCCATGGGAACTTATGAGATCATTGGGAGAGCACATATAGGATAAAGGAAGAGGGCCCTATATAGAAGTCTAAGGAAAGCCCTCCAATAGAGAATAGGTTAAAGATGATAATCCTGCAAAGGTAACTGAGTACCATCAGTCAGATAATTAGAAGAAAAATAAGGTAGATGAATGTAATTAGAAAAGGATCACAGACAATAGTATCTAAAGCTGTACAGGAGTACAGAAGAATAAGAAGTTACCGTTGGATTGAGCAATACAGAAATCATTGGTGACCTTGAAGAGCAGTTTCAGTCAAGTGGTAGATGGAGTCCAGATTTCAGCAGACTAAATGATGAGAATTGAGAGGGAAGGCAACAAGTGTAGATATGAAATAAGCTGGAAAAGGAAGGAGTTATACAGGGCAATTTTTTGAAGGGATGTCAATGTTGTTGAATAGGCAACCTTTTACTTTTATTTTTAGCACGAGGAAAAGAATACAAAATAGAAAATGCATCTGTGGTTAAGGAGTGATTGAGAATTAGGGAGTAGGAGGTAACTGAGAGAGTCAAGCTAATAAAGGAGATAACAGAGATCAGGTACACAAATAGAAGGGTGGGGGAAATGGTGTTCAGGTGGTGGAAGATAGGGGTGGAGAGGGAAATTGTGATCCTTGGCTCTTATTTCCTTCAGGTTGAGATGAGGTCCTCTGTTGAGAGGAATAAGGATTACATCCATATTCTCCTTCTAACCTCCTTCTCCAGCAAATATATTTGGTGTTTTTTAGCCTTCTTAGCTTTTCTTGCCAAATGTTAGGATTAGCTTTTCTAATCCTAAATGCAAATATAATGTCTCATCTCAAAAAAAGCTACCAATTCACCTCACCCACTTTTTCTCCTTGGAGAAGAAAGGAAAAGATTTGGAATAAATTCTAGAATAGAGAGAGGCACTGAAGGGAGGAAAAAGGAATCAGGCTGCCTATCCCACTCTAGAATAATTTTATCTGAAAACAGAAGACCAATGTTCCAATCTAAAATTGTATATATGTATACATATATATGTGTATGTGTATATATATATATATAAATTTCTAAGATCAAATGCTTTATTAGACCTTAGTTTTCTTTCAGGTTTAAGACAAATATCAGTATGCTTTCTCCTCAAATTATTTTGTAGTGAATATGTGAATATGCCGTATCTCCAGTAGAATGTAAACTCCTTGAGGACGAAGATTTTATTTCCCCTTTGTCTTTGTACTCCAGTGACTAATACAGTTACTGAGAAGATAATGGGTATTTATTCCAAATCTCAGTTGTTGTTATTGTTGTTGTTTTCCTTACATGTGAAGACATTAAGGTCCAGCTTAGTAAAAAGGAGAGGGGCAGGATTCATATCCACTGATTCAAAACCCAAAGCTTTTTCCACTATACCACAGTACCTCCTATAGGAATTAACCTGAATTGTTGAATTGAGATGAATTTCCATTATCAGAGGCTTTGAGCCAATAATCTAATAACTCACTGTATTCCGTCCAAACCATTTCAGATTTCTTCCTCTCTATGTAATTATTACCATGCTTTGTATCTTGTGCATTCCTTATGTCGTGTGCTCATTTGGGGGTGACGCCTCCATCTAAACACTAGATCTGGGTGACATGCCGCCAATAGGAGCTATTCGTTATTTGAAAGCATGTGGACATGATCTCCCTTAGTTAAAATACCAGACTCAGAGTATTCCTCACATCCCCATTCTCTCTTCACTCGATCTGGTAATTGTACCACTCGGGTTCCCAACTGCTAACTTGAAACCTGGAAATCTGTCAAACACCTTCCTGGTAGCCTAAAAGGTAGGAACTGCAAGAGACCAATTCATTTGTCAGGGGCAGTGGTTAATGGGGATTTAAGATATGGTTCCAGGAAAAAATTCATCAAACTGTGTGCTACTGTGAGTTAATGGCTATCTGAAGCTAATTCCAAACAAGTCTCCCCACACCAGCCCAGATTAGAAGACTTCTTTTATCAAATCAGGTTTCCAGAGACTTTACCATCAGAATGAAATAAGAAGCTTAGATATTGGCCAAGATGAAACCCGTCTCTCTCTTATGGGGAATCGATGTGATCAAGCGGGGGGCCCGACTCCTAGCACAAGTAGAATCTGTATCCACTGAATGGTGGGGGGGGGTATACAAGTGTTCAAGGAAGACTAGTACCTCTGTCAAGAGGGCTGCTGAGCCCTTTTTCAAGACTGCCTTCTATTTTTATATACAATGGATTCACCCAGTTTTCACATGTGGTTCCAAGAAGAGGAACCATTCTCAAGTAATCTGGTTTGTCAGATGGGCTAAAGCAGGGTAACCAGGGGATCTCAAACCCCTTGGTGAGTTAGAGGGTGTGTCTCCTCCAAGCACATGAGGACTTCCCCTGGTGGAATGGGTGGATGAGAACAATTTCTTCCAGTGGCCGTTAAGAAGCGTGAAGCAGGTGCTGTGGAGTGCTTAAGAGTTTATTTAGATATGGAACATGCCACAGTCATCTACCTGAAACATCCTGATGCATCCTGAAACATCATTCATTGTACCAATTTTTGGCTTACCATTGGACTATGTCCAGTGTAATGTCTATGACTTTGTGCAGCTCTCTCTTAAATCCAATTGATGAGCAAGCCAAGAGGCATCACCAATATCATTTTTACCAATTTTTGCCCATGTCGAAGTCCTGTAGTGACAAATAAATAGTGAAGCAGCAGGTGTATATACTCTGAGAACTGTAGTCACAATTCTGCATACAGGTGGCCCAGACCACAGGAGCTTTTTCTTACTGCTCTGAAGCAGCAGTGGGATTCAACATCCCCTAGGTATCTGAGAAGACATTTTGAAGAACTTCCTTGCTTAACTCTCAATGTGAGGAAGAGGTAGAGAAGATGCCCTAAAAGTTGTCTATTTCATCCACCCAACCCTGGAATGTTGACTACAGCCGGTGATAGTAGTCAAAACACACACACACACACACACACACACACACACACACAAAATGTATAAGGACTTTTGCAAAGCTACTTCCACTCATCATTGGTACATAGAATGGGCACATTTATGGACAGTACGAAATCTGGTATATCTGGAAGACAAATGGCAGTTACTTAGCGAGAACTCAGCAGACATGGCTTCCAAATAGTAGCCCTGAGTAAAAACAAGGCTGGCCAGTGAAGGCCAGCTTACCAGAGCGAGAACTGGATATGTGTTTTTATTGGAGTGCTACCGTAAAGGGAAGTGCCAGGAAGCTGGCAGAGATTTAGAAATCAAATCTACTTTTGTCAACAAGCTTGTGCGCTCACCAAAAGGAGCGAATGACAGGCTCGTGACAATGTGATTGCCACTTTCAAGAAAGTACCCCACCACCATCATCAGTGCCTGTGTCTTACCATGACAAACTCTGATGGGGTCAAAGAATAATTTTACGAAGGACTAGAGACCCCCACCATCAACGTGCTGAAAGAAGACAAGCTTGTAATTCTGGCTGACTTTAATGCCAGAGTAAGCACAGACTACACGACAAAGCAGGGAGTGCTTGGGAGTAATGAAGTCAGAAACAGCAATGGTCACTTACGACCAAAGATTTGTGTATTTCATGTCCTTCTCATCACCAGTACTGTCTTCCATTTACTTAAATCCAATAAAATTTCACGGATGCACACTTGCAGCGAACACTGGCATTTAATAGATCATGTGATTGTAAAGAGACAGAAAGGATGTGAGAGTGACAAAAGCAATGTGTGACACAAAGCACTAGACTTTCCTCTTGGTATGAGGAAGGGGTAGAAAAGGTGCCTCAAAAATTGTCTTTTTCACCCAGTCTTGGCCTGTTTTTCATAGAAACTGGAAATTCTACATTGTAGTGTGCACACATGCACACACACACACACACACACACACACATGCGCGCGCACACACACACAGTACAAAAACTTTTACAAAAATGATTCCATTCACCATTGGTACATAGAATGTCCACACACTTATGGACAATACAAAATCCAATAGATTTATCTTTTCCAAGATCCACATTCACATTCAACAAAAGTGATGACCTTCAGAAGTCTATCAGAATTTTAACTATTAGAAGATTTAATGTTAGCAGATTAGAGCTAACTTGGAGGCAAAGCTGAGCCAACACATGGTTGGCAGTATTAAGAAGAGGAGTAGGCTGCTTTTAGAGATTTGGTGTAGAGCACTAAATTTGTTTGTCTGGGTCAGAACATTGATAAAAACAAACATTGAGGATGCCCATCCATTGGAGAATGGTTGAATAAATTGTGGTATATGAATGTTATGGAATATTATTGTTCTGTAAGGAATGACTAGCGGGATGAATACAGAGAGGACTGGCAAGATTTACATGAACTGATGCTAAGTGAAATGAGCAGAGCCAGGAGATCATTATATACCTCAACAATATAATCAGGCTGATTGATCAAACAAGAATTATAGTAGCTCAAAAGAAATGAGAAATGCACAGATTTAGAGATAGCTCCACTCCAAATGTTCATATGGATTATTTGTGACTTAAAGGTCAAAGACTCCTAGAACCAGAACTAGAAGGAGATTGCAGTGACATCTTGTCCAACCCACTTATTTTACTGTTGGAAAACTGAAGTAGATCCAGAAAATATAATTGTCTAAGATCATACATGTGGCAAATGTCAAAGATGGAATTTGAACTCAGATTTTCTGATTCTAAAGCCTGGGTACACATGTATGAAAATGTTTGTGGCAGCCCTCTTTGTAGTGGCAAGAAACTTGAAAGTGAGTGGCTGCCCATGAGTTGGAGAATGGCTGAATAAATTATGGTATATGAATGTGATGGAATATTATTGTTCTATGAGAAATGATCAGCAGGATGATTTCAGAGAGTCCTGGAGAGACTGACAGGAACTGATGCTGAGGGAAATGAACAGAACCCGGAGATCATCGTACACAACAACAGCAAGATTATACAACGATCCATTCTGATGGACACAGCACTTCTCAACAATGAGACAATTCAGACCAATTCCAATGATCTTGTGATGAAGAGAGCCATCTGCATCCAGAGAGGACTGTGGGAACTGAGTGTGGATCAATACACAGCAGTCTCATTCTTTTTATTGTTGTTTGCTTGCAGTTTAATTTTTTTTTCCTTTTTGATTTTATTTTTCTTGTGCAAAAAGAAAATTATATAAATATGTACCCATATATTAGACTTAACACATATTTTACCATGTTTAACATCTATTGGATTACTTTCCATCTAGGGGAGGGGATGAGGGAAAAGAGGGAAATTAGAATACAGGATTTTGCAAAGTTTAATGTTGAAAAATTATCAATGTATATCCTTTGAAAATTAAAAAGCTTTAATTAAAAAAACAAAGCCTGGGTTATTTTCCTTGTATCATAATCTTCTCTCTTAAAAGATAAAGTTACAAATATATTCTGTGCTCCAAGATAATCACATTGGAAGTTGGAAAAAACAGAGGGAGTTTAGATTCTATTAGTGTTAACTAACTTTTATACCATTTGGATTTTTTTAAGGTTTACAGAACTATCCCATCATAAATGCTATCCCATTTGATCCTCACAACAACCCTGGGAACTAGGTATAATTTTTATCTCCAGTTTACAGTGAGGAAACTGAAGCCGATGAAGTGACTTGCCTAGGATCACATAGCTGTAAGAGCCTGTGGTAGAATTTAAATTCAGGTCTCTCTGATTCCAAATACAGCATCCACCTACAACATTAAGCTGCCTCTCCTCTTGTCCCCTGAGGAAAAGCACTTCTAGCTCTCAGGGGCTTAGTTTCTGCATCTACAAAATGAGAAGTTTAGATGAGATCTCTGATTTAGTCCTAAATCTAAAATCTCATAATTCTTTAAACTATAGCCTACACACACACACACACACACACACACACACACACACACACACACTCACACACACACACACTCACACACACACACACACTGACTCACACACACACACACACACACACAAAATCATTTTCAAGACAAAGAAATAGACTTTGACAAACCTATCTCAGAGCCCAGTGCTATTTTTTTTCAGGAGGACTCAAGATCTTCCTGACTGTTAATTTTACACTGGCACAACCTGAGTAAAAATATGGGAATTGGGAATGTGAGACAACATGGAACATGGTCCATTTAATGACTCCCTAGAGCTCCCTCTCTAGAGAAATCCTGGCAGCTCAAGTCTCTTCCACTCAGGCCTTTATCCCCCTCAAAATGGACATTCACTAAGTGTTGAGATGGTTGTCAGTCTCTTTCCTCCATCATTATAATTATATTAAGAATTCAGTAGCTGGGGTGTTTGGGTTAGAACTATGCGCCTATAATTGCTTTGGGTGATTAAGAGTTAACACTGCTGACCTACCCAGAGGGATCTTGCAGGGAATTACCAATTAGGGGCTGCCAGCCTCTTTGAAAGTATTAACAGCAACAGGAGTGCTTAATAACAATAATAATAATTGTATATATTCTGTAGGGCTCTGAGCCATTTCTTACCAACGGAAACTTTCTTTGCCAGTGCATGCATCCCTGTAATTATTCAAATTAAAGATATTCTCTCTCTCTCTCTCTCTCTCTCTCTCTCTCTCTCTCTCTTCTCTCTCTCTCTCTCTCTCTCTTTCTCTCTGTATGTTTGTGTGTTTGTGTCTGTCTCTCTGCCTCTGTCTCTGTTTCTTGCTCTCTCTCTCTCTCTCTCTCTCTCTCTCTCTCTCTCTCTCTCTCTCTCTCTCTCTCTCTCTTTTCTCTCCCTCCTCCTTGACTCCCTTCCCCTCTCTCTCTCTTTCTTTTATTCGCCATGGCCTCTCAGGTGGAAAAAGGACACAGCAAGCCATCCCAGAGGGGACCAAAATCAATCCCAGCTGCTCATTAAAAGGTAAACCGTCAATAATCTTTGTCAGGCCTTTTTATCTTGGGCTTTAGTACACGATGATCCTGGAGGCAGCAAGGGGTATTGAGATTTAAAATGGCTCCTGATTTTCACATCTCCATCGTTGGCGGATTAACCCTTTGTACCCTGACTCCATCTTCATGCCCCTTCCAGCTATTTCCATCTCCTATTTTTCAGTATTCTGCATTTTAAGACGCTCTCAGCTCTGACGTCCGGTGTTCTTCACTGTATTAGTCTGCATTCTAAGTCCTTTCAAATTCTAATATTCTATTTTCTCTTTGTGACAGTCTGGGTTCTAAGCTCCTGAACATTTATGTTCAACACAACAACATTTTAAGTCACTTCAAACTCTAATATTCTATGTTCTATATTATCAGAGTCAATATTACAGTCCTTTCCAATTGTAAACGTCTCGATTGTACATTGTAACACTATGTTCTAAGTTTCCTTTCACTTCCCCTTCTGATCACTATTCCTCTTGATCTAGCAGTCTAATTAGAGCCTTACCTCATTTTGTTGTAATCTGTGGAAAGACTAGCTATTGCTATCCTGAAGAAATCTTGTGGAAATGTGTTCCTGTGGAAGAATATTCTGTTTCGAGGCAGAACAATGAAAATTCTCTGCTTGTTTTAGAGTCATTATTCCTAGTATGTTCAAATTTTCACTGTCACCGACAAGATTTTTTTTTAACAATACTTTCTTTAGTCTCCTAACTCTGTACCTCCCTCTTCCAGATTTATCATCACCCTATTCAGCTTGCAATTCTGTAACACCTCCAGTTTAGCAGTTTTGAAATTTTTTAATTCTATTGCAATAGCATTCATCAGTCAACCATATTCTGCTTGTTTGAGGAACGTGGCTGGGAAGACTTCCTTTTATGTCCAGCTTTCATCCTAGACCACAAGTAGTACATATTCTCTGGGATAAAACAAAAACATACAGAGAATGGGGGCCATTCTTCACTTCAGTCTAAAATTGCATTATAACATGGAGTTCCTTTATCATTGTGGCTTCATATTGACCTCCCTTTAAGTCTATATTGGGTCCCTAAAAAGCTCTAGCTCTTGACAACAAAAGGTGAACTTGGTGACCTCAAATTCATATAGATTGGAGAGCAATCTACCAATAGATAACGGAGGAAATGGAGCTCTGTTTCCCAAAGATGGACAGAACTTATAGCCAAGTGAGATTTGGTGGAAGGAGACAAAGACCAGGGTACTTTGTTTCTGATTGAAACTCTGCCTCTAATTGTGGAAGTCTTTAAAGTATCTGTCCTCAATTATCTCATCTTTAGCTTCTAGTCCTCCTCTCCCCATTTTACCTTTTATATATTTATTTTGCATTTTTCTTGTCCATTTGTCTCAGTCATGTCTGAGTCTGTGACACCATTTGTGGCTTTCTTGGTAGTGATATTGCAGTGGTTTGCCATTTCCTTCTCCAGTTCATTTTACAGATGAAGAAACTGAGGCAAACAGTTAAGTGACTTTCCCAGGGTCATACAGCTAGTAAGTGTCTGAGTCCAGATTTAAACTCAGAAAGACCAGTCTTCCTAACTCTAGGTCCCTGTGCTCTAGCCACTGTGCCACCAAGCTGCCCTTTATTTTGTGTATACTTTCTAAATAAGTCAGTATTGTTCCCTCCCCTATGAGAGTATAAAATACATGAGGGCAGAAATCATTTTTCTTTCGCATGTTTATCATAATGCCAGACATATACCAGATGATTAAAAAGCTTATTCATTGAGACTGATTTCCCTAAGGTCATGGACCTAAAACACCCTTAAGGTCCTTCAGACTCTGGCATTCTATGAAACCCTTTCTAAATAGCAGAGTCACACTATCACTGATAGAAACCTGAACCTGGAGTGGAGAGGACTTGAATTCAAATCCATCTTCAGACACTTATTAATTCTGTGCCTCTGAGCAAATCATTTAGCTTCTTATCTGCCTCAGTTTCTTCATGTGTACATGGAAATAATATCACCATTTTCAGAATAAGTGTAAGGAAAAATGAGATAATAAGAAAGAAAGGAAGAAAGGAAGAAAGAAAGAAAGAAAGAAAGAAAGAAAGAAAGAAAGAAAGAAAGAAAGAAAGAAAGAAAGAAAGAAAGAAAGCAAGCACATTACAAATCTAAAAGTTCTTGTTCAAAATTGATGCCATCTCTGAAGTTGGGGGTGGAGGGGAGGATAAGAAAGTAGAAAAGGATTAGGGGAAAGAGAATAGGTTCTTGAGTGGGTTAAATGGGTTGAAGAAGTAAAGTACCTCTTCCTTACCCCCACCCACAACCTCATATAAATAGATTCAAGGCAATAACTCTGAGTGCTGTCTATGCATAGACCCTCATCTGACTGGAAAGATTTCTAACAATGCTAGTGCTCTTCATTTTTATAGAGAGCTTATAAAGCTAAGGGCTCAATTATCAGAATATTTTGGCCTGATACAACAATATGGAAACACGTAGATACACACACACACACACACACATACACACACACACACACACACACACACACACACACACACACACCAGCAATCCCTCTCTTTTCTACCAAGTAGCCACTAAGTTTAGTTTCTTAGCCAGCCTCACTGAAGGCAGTTTGACTCCATAAAAATTGCCCTGATTTATCATTCTGATCTCTCTTAGATCATAGACAAAGGGAATTGATTGTTTTGATTATGTGTCAGTGAAATAATTCTTTATAGGGCTCCATTTGAGAGGAACGAATTTATTCTATACAGGTGAGAGACAGAGCATAGAACACCTCCCCACAATGCCACCTTCACAAATAATGCAGATTCCCTCTCCAATTAGCTTTCTCTCTCCACCCTGGTACAGGGCGGTATATCACGGGTGTAGATTTGAAGTCCAGGACTACTGAGGCACACAGGGTGGAAGAATACACACTACATTTCTGGTATTGAATAATTTGTAGTGAACTTCCGTAAATAAACAACTTTCTCTATAGTGAATTCAAACTCATTGGATTATTGTATCACAACATCTCACTTGGAGGCAGGAATTGATGTCCTCATATGTAAAATGGGAAGGTCGCATTAATGAGTCTCCAAGTGTTCTTCCAATCGTGGAACTATGATCTCATTTTTGTACTGAGATACCTCTAGTATAGGAAATTCCAAGAAGAAAGTGTCTCTACATAATTTATCATCTTAGAGAGTTCTCTGGAAGCCTGACAGATTAGGTGACTTACCTAATTTTCCATGGCCAGTATATGTCAGAAGGAGGATTTGGATTTTTCTCACTGTCGAGCTCCTTGTGATCTTAAGTCAGTTTCCCTTTCTTGTCTCATTTCCCTTTATAAATGGAGGGTTTAGACTAGAAGTCCCTTAAGGATCCTTTCAGCTTGAGTGTTCTATGAGAAACACCTTAGAGACACTATAACACTCTGGACAAAGTATTGGAAAATCAGTAAGGAAAATATAGGCTCAAATCCTACCACTAAACATTTACTAGCTGTGTGAACTTGGGATAGACACTTTTCCTCTCTGAAATTTATTTTCCCCATTTGTAAAGTGTAGGTAATAATACTTGTCCATGTAACTATTAGTTAACATCCATTCAACAGAAGAAGCATTGGGTTTGGAATCAGGAAAACTTTAATTCAGTTCTCATTTCAAACACTTACTAGCTGTGTGAACTCATTCAAGTCACTCAATTTCAGTCCTTTTCAGTTTCCTTAACTGGAAAGTGGAGATAATAATGGCACCTACTTCCCGGGATTATTATGAGGATGAGATGAAATAATATTCATAAAGTACTTACCATATAATAAGCATTTAATATATGTTTGTTTCCTTTCTTACCTTGCTAGATAAAGAGGAAAAAAAACCTAAAATTAACATTTCTAATTGGATGAAATATGGTAATTAGATAATTTATGATGTGATACTTGTATGCCAACTAAGAGTTAATAGATACTAAAAACACTTATTAAAAGTGAGGCAGACATGGGTTGAATGAGACCAAGGAGTGACCTCGATAAAGTGCTCTAGGAAAATTTGAGGAAGATAAAAAACAAACAACCTTTTAGCTGATGGTATTTCCAGGGTCTAAGACAGTCCAGTAAACAGTAGAGATTTAATAAATGATCTATAATTCATGGACTTGTTGATTTAAAGAATCATGGAGGGCTTCATGAAAGAGGGATAACCAGAGTAGAGTCTTGAAGAAAGAAAATAATTTCAATAGATAGAGATGAGAAAGGAGCATGAAGAATGACTGGGTTAAAAACAAGGAATTTGAAAGCTTAGGAATAAAATCAAAAAAGAATTAGCAGTTCATTTTGGTTAGACATTAGTATATGTTGAAGGGAGTGATATGAAATATGACAAGGGAGTTAGAGTAGAACTAAGTAGAACTAAGAACAGCCTGAGGAGCTTGCATTTTGTCCTCTTGATAACATGGATCCCTGGAAGGAGAAAAGAAGTGATCTATGAATTTTAAAAGATTATTTGCCATTCTTTAAAAAGATGCATTTAAGAATGGAGAGACTGACTATGTGCAATTCATCTCAGAATCTAAAGAAAATTTGCTGAAGAAATTTGATTAGGATAGAGATAGTTTGGATATATGAAAGGGGACAGATGTAAAAGACAGGTGTCAAAACAGTTTCCTACATGTCCAAATTTTAAAATGTGGTGTGAGAAATGAGAAGAATTGGAATTTTTCTTATCTACCTCAACACTAAAGCTTCTCCATCACCAGATCCCTCATCCCTGACTCTAGGATCTTATTTTCAAGTTCCCATGAATATGGTTATGGTCTTAGTCCCGAACTCAATTTCTCTTTAAATAATACCACTGCGGTTCTATGGCCAACAATTATAGCTCACGACTGGTGTCTGCTCTAGATATAACTTTGGCCTAAACATATCATTTAAAACCCACCAAGTGAAAAGAAAAGAAAAAATTTCTTCTTATAATCCCAATGGGCTAAACTTCAATCAACACAAAGGAGACATCAAGCATTTAAGTGTCCAGGCAGTTAATGGGAGAGCTATAAGTAGAGTCCGACTGAAACTTTCTAGGATAGTTGATCAAGGAAAGTTTCATGGATGAGAAGGCACTAAACTTAAGCCTTAAAAGGAGGGAAGGATATTATTTCTTAATCTGAAGAATAGGTAGTATAGTAGCAATTTTACTTTTGCTTTTCAAGCTTCTAACTCAGGATTTTTCTACTTCTAAATCAGTAGCTTCCTCACTCTAGAGATGCTGCTGCCCCTCTGAGCCTCTCCTTAAATTGGTACGTTCCTGATTGGAAGCACCGTGCCTGAGAAACCCATTCTTATCTCTTTGCTGGCTCCACTACTGATTCTCTGTCTTGTCCCTGAATATATACCCTTCCCCAGATCCCTACTTTCGAAGTCCTTTTTATTTATTAGAATAACAAATCTGTTGGAATGTAAACACTGTGAGGAAAGGGACTGTGTTACTTTCCTTATATTTATTTATATTACTAACATTTGTCATAGTGCCTGCCATAGAGTAAACATTTAATAATAATTTTATATAAAGGAAATAATAAATAATAAGATTCAACAAATATTCATTAATCACTACTTGATTTGGCATTTAAAGCTTATGAATTCTGGCTGTAACCTATCTTTCCAACTTGATTATTCATTGCTCTCCTTCTTACTCTGTAGTCTGGTAAAATTGGCTTATAGTACTTGCTATTCCTTATATACTATATCATATTTCCCACCTCCATTTCTTTGCAAGGCTATTCTGGATACCTGTAATGTCCTCTTTCTACTCCTCTATCTTGTGAGATTTCTATCACTCTCTGGAGATTGAGACTGAATATCCCTTATTTTAAGTAGCTTTTTTTCTGATCCCAGATTTTCTTCTCCTTCTGCCCCAAATTACTTTTATTTTCTGTTGTATACCTTCTGTATTTATTTATCTGCATTCTTACAGTTAAATGGAAGCTTTTTGAGGGCAAGAATCGTTCATTTAAAAATATTTTATCCCCATAAGCTCACTTGATGAAGTAGGCACTAAGTGAATGTTTATTGATTCATTTCAATTAAATTCATATTTACCATAGCAGACAATTGAAAGGATGAAAAAAATGAATAAGATATAGTCTGCCATCAAATAGCAGTGATTGATGGTGTAGATAATGGATTCCTGACTTCCAGTTAGCAATACTTGGTTTTCATCCCCATCTCAGATGCTCATGAACTCTAAGTCTCTGGGCAGGATAATTGACCTATCTGAGCTTCTCTGTCCTCACTTATAAATCCGGCATAATAATAACATCAGCATCATAGAGTCATTGTGAAAACCAAATGATTAAATGAATTTGGCAAATTAAAGGCAAATAGGTATTAAATATTCCTTATTAATTAAGTTGTTGTTATACTATATCAAAACCAAGCATTGGATGATCTACTAGTTGTTTTATTGACATAGACTCAGAGTGCTACAACAGGAGAATGCTAACTAGAAAAAAAAAACACTTTAAAATGAGTGCTTAATTTGGAGTACAAAAGACAACTAAGAGTTTCAGAAGGTTCATGAACGTGGAAAGGGAAAATCACATTTTTATTTCAAAAGAATTGGTTTCTTTTATAAGTCTATGTATGGTATTTTATGTATTTAAAAACATCTTTTTTTTCTGAAAAGACTTTCAAAAGCTTCACCAGATTGTAAAGGGGTCCACAATAAAGAAAAGGTTAAGAATCCCTGCCTTAGAATAAAGAACACCAGCTCTGAAAGGGAACTTTGAGCACAGAATATCAGAGTTAGGAGGAACCACAAAAGATGCAATTTTAGTGCTGAAAGTGGTTAGGACATGGAATGCTAGCACTAGACAAGACCTTAAAACATAGCCAGTAAGCATATAAAATACTAGATTAGGAAGCGTTTTCAGAATATAGAGTGTTAAAATGCATAATGTTGGAAGAAGATTTTAGAATATTATAGCAAGGGGAAGCAAGTGGTCATCTAGTTCAATACTTCATTTTTATAGAAGTTGAGAAAAAATCCTGAGCTATGATAACAGTAATCATCTTCACTGAATTGAATGCTATGTTTCTGAAGTGGCAGAATCAACTGGTTGTTTCAATGACATAAAGACAGCACATGAAACTCCCCATGACAATCCACAGTAGTGGGAAGAGATCTGAGATCAGAGTCCCTGACCCCTGGCTATTATCCAGGGCTACTTTGCTACCCAGAATTCACACTTCCAAACCTTTTACAACTAAAAGAGCCTTTTTGAAGGCACAAGTGACTCTTTCTTTGGATATTTTAAGCAAGAACTGTGGATAAATTTTAGTCCTGGCGGTAGGCACATATCCTATTAATACAAATTCCTCTCCTCAACTATATTCTATAATCATGAAATTTCTTTTTCTCCCAGCCAAAAAAAAGATTCACTTCTCAGCAGCATTTTGCCCGGTGAAGAAGGTGCCAGATTTGGAATCAGATATACCTGTTTTTGATTCTTGCCTCTAATATAAACTTGCCACATGGCTTTGAGAAATTTATTTAGTCTCTAAGAGTGGGGAGATAATACTTACAATACAAACTTTAAGGAATTGTTAGGAAGATGACTGAAATATTAAAATAAACTTTAGGGCACTATATAAATATTAACTATTATTATTCACTACAGCTTATCACTTTAGAGAACAAATGAGTTGAAAAGATGCAAGAGATGTATATATGAATTCAATGGTAAGGAGGTAATTCTTACATTTTCTTGAAAATGGAAGTAAAGAGTTCTCTAAAAATGCATTTATCTCAGGGGTTAGCTGGTAGGGTAGAGATCATACTTCAGAACTCATAGCTATAATCTTAAAGGAAGGAAGAAGAAAGAAAAAAAAAGAAAGAAAAAAAAAGAAAGGAGGCAAGAAAGAAAAAAAAGAAAGGAGGCAAGAAAAGAAAGAAAGGGAAAAAAAGAAAGAAAAAAGAAAGGAGGCAAGAAAGAAAAAAAAAGAAAGGAGGAAAGAAAAGAAAGAAATGCAAGAAAGAAATTCAGTTAGATGACCTCCAAGGTCCCTTAAATTACTAAAATAATATGATCCTAAAACAACCTGGCTTTTAACTGGGTGATCAGAACTCTCTCCTGGACAGCTCCTCAGCTTATAGTTGACTAGTCTCTCAAGTCACCTCATCTAAGTAAGGCCTATTTAAAAACAAAGGTAAAAAGGATCAGTCACACATGGAAACTTAAGTTGAGGAAGGAAAAAGCCTGACAAAGGAACAAGGCAGGAGGAGGGCACATAGACATAATGGAATTTGGCACATGGGCTTTGCAGCTGCCAGGCAAGGGGGAGTGCATTCAGCACATGGGGATGAGGAAAAAGTCAGTGCCAGAGCCCCTCTCCACACTGAGCTTTGTGCCAGGACCCTTTGGGAAGGGATTTTCTTTTTCATCCCTGAAGGACTCTTCAATGAAAAGGAGTCAGGTAAGTACTACAATTCGAATTAATTGGTTGTATCTGACTCTTAGATGAAACCTAAGTGAGCTCAGGAACCAGCCAATGTATACCACAACTAGTAAATCAGACACCATTTCCTAATACCAGTTTACTATGTAACTGGTTGAGGACTTGGGGCTGTCATGAGATAAAAATGTAGAATGAGAAGGGTGCTTGGAGCTCATCTAATTCCAGCCTCCTCACTTTAGAGGTGAGGAAAACTCAAATACAGCTGATTCAGGATTGGAATAATGAATAAATGGATAAAATGATCTTGTTATCATACCACAGTCTTATTATATGAAAGTCAGACCTAGGTTACATACTCATTTATTACCCTATTTTATTATTTTTTGAAAGAGAGAGAGACACACAGAGACAGATATTTATCAGTATGTCATATAGACCCTCCAAGCACAAATGCAGATTTGGATTTTAAGTTTTAGGGATCTATCCATGGTACTGAGAAATTAAGTGATTACCATAGACATAATGCAGGAAGTTTTAGAGGTATTCTTGACTCTGAGGCCAGTAGTCTCATTTTTACACACTATCTTTACTTACATTTTACAAAATAAACCAGATACATTGTCAAATTGTGCTTAATAATAATGCTGTTACTTTCATCTTAACAGATATTTAAAGACAGATGAACCAATTGCTATCATAATTAAACTAGGAAGGCTAAAAAATCATTGAGTTTAACTCCATTTTGCACAGGACAAGACTGAGGATCGGAGAAATTGATATAAGGTAGAATTTGAATAGAGATCTTGACTCAATGTTTCATGTTCTATTTTGGGATGATGATTTAGAGGTGGAAGTGCACACGAGTAGAAGAAAAACAGTGGAACAATGCCCTAGTTAGGAGCAGACACAAGAAGACAATAGCAAGTCTCAGTACTGGGAAGATCCTTACCTCATTCTTTTCTATATGTTAATTCTCAACAGTTCTTGACTATATTCTAGATGAAAATATAAGAAGACAGTCAACACAGTGCAGTGAACAACTCACTGGTTTTGGAATCAATAGATCAGTGGAATCAAATCATGTTTTTCAATATTACTAACTACCTCTGTAAATTTGTGTAGATGTCTCTGGATCTCATATTCCTCCCAATTGAAAGAGTTCTACTAAAGGCACATCAGCTTCAAGTCTATGGAGGAAAGCAGTTTGTCACTGTGGGAAAAAAATGCTGTCTTTGGAGTCAAAAAAACCAGTGTTCTAAATCTGCCTTTAATATTTACCACTTACCAGAACTAGGAAGAACCAATTAACATATTCATAATGAAGTTTCCTAAGATAAAAAATGAAGAGTTAGAGTAGATCAGGGCTTCTTAAACTTTTTTTCCACTTGTGACCCTTTTCACCTAAGAAATTTTTACATGACCACAGATGTATAGATATATAAATATGTATACAAATCAATGTGATAATAAATCATAATTTGGCAACCTGCAATTCAGTTGCATGACCCCATACGGGGATGGACACATCACTTTAAGAAGCTGTGGACTAAATGACTTCTGAAGTTATTTCTGCTTCTAAAGCCATGATCCTAATAATTTATGAGAGACAGAATGATTTACTAGAGAGTCACTGCCAAAATCTGTAGACCTAAATTCAAATCTTGTCTTGGACACACAGTGCTATGTGATTGGGGGGCTGTTACTTATTACCTCAATGCTCTAAGCATCTCTCTAAGACAATAGAGACAATGGAGAGAAGGTAATTATGAGACAGTTAAGTAGAACAGTGGATACAATAATGAGCTTTAAATCAGGAAAACCTAAATTTAAATCTGGTCTAAGACATTTATTAGGTATATGATAATGTTCAGGTCCTTTCATTTCTTTTTGCCTCAATTTCCTCAACTTTAAAAGGGGAGGGATAATAACCTTTCAGACTTATTTTGAGAATCAAATGAGATTGTAATTGTAAAGTGCTTATCTCAGTGCTTGGTATATCATGAGTACATTATACATATTGTTATTGTTACTTTCACATTGAACATATTGTTATTGTAATAATATTGAACATTATTCAGATTATTATTGTAATTATTGTTATTTACATAGGAGTTTTATCCTCAGAGATTCTCTATACTAATAAAATAAAATAATTATAATAATAAAATATACTAAATAAAATAACAGGTCTAGCTCCTATTCTTGATCCTAATAAGTTATGGAGTTGGAGGCCTAAAATCTTTGTTGATAATTTAGAAAATAAGGGCTTAGTGACTTATCTATAATAGATATAATTCTCAAAAAGAAAAATGAAAGTGCAAGAATCTGACCGAGAAGGAGCTCCTGTTTGGAGTAATTATCCTTTCTAATATATCACTTAGCTTATTCATGTCCACCTACTGAAGGATTACAAGTACTGCCAATGCCCTCTAGCACCCTGTAGAAAAGCACTAGGAACTCCATTCTGTTAGGGGTTTCGCATGAAAAAGAACTCATGATTTTGTTGGTCAGGTGCCAGAGTCTTTCTAACAGTTCTTATCTACTGAAGTCATTACATAGCTATCATGCCTATTTCTATAATCTTTTGGGTTGTAATATAATCTTTCTTCATTTTTCCCCAGGCAATTGGGGTTAAGTGACTTGCCCAGGGTCACAAGGGTGTATTAAGTGTCTGAGCTCAAATTTGAACTCAGGTCCTCCTGACTTCAGGCTGGTGCACTATCCATTGTGCCACCTAGCTTCCACTACAATCTTTGTTCACAAGAGTCCTGAGAGAAGGAAGTGAGTGGATTATTATTCCGATTTCATAGATGAGAAAACTGAGGCTCAGAGAGGGCTAGGAGTCAGGCTAACAGCTAACAAGACTCTTTGCCCAGTAACCTATATTTTACTTTTCTTTTTATTCCTACCACTTAGCATGGTGCCTGGAACATAGAAAGCCTTTAATAAATCTTTATTGAGTGACTTTCCCTTACTCCACAGCTTCTCCTGTCCCTGACTCCAATCCCACTTCAACCTAAAGCTGAATCTATTTCTGTGACCATGAACATGTCAGTTAAACTCTCTGAGCCTCAGTTTCCTCATCTGAAAAGTGAGGTGCTTGGGCTAAATGGCCTCTGAGGTCCCTTCCAGCTTTATAAAGTGATCTTTTGAAAATTCATCTCTATTCTGGGTTAAAAATAGAGCAATAATACAATAGCAAGAATGAGTCTATGAAAAAGGGTGAATGGCATGCTTGCTATGTGCTAAGCACTTTGCTAAATGTAGTAAAACAAAAAACGTCCCTGCCTCCAAAATCTCATATTCACTATATGAGAGCTGTGGTCAGGGAGAAGGGTAGTAGTTTTGATGGATAGGTTATAGGATCATGGAGGAATAGAATGAAATGCCCTTTCTGTCTTTTTGAGAAGGGAACTGTTGGGTGTTAAAGCGCCTGTGGTCAAAGCCCAGCTTTGGCACTTATTAGCTGTCTGGCCTTGGGCAACTTATTACATTTCTCTGAATCTTAGACTACTCATCTGGAAAATGAGGGATTTAGACTAGAGAATCTCCCAGGTTCCCTCCAACTCCAAAACTCTGATCCTATGCAGTGCAGATCTGCACCCAGTGTGCAAGACTAAGGGAGTCTCACAGCTATAGTAAATAATGGCTGGGGGGTTTCTTCTCCTCTATACAAATCATGGGGAAATGAGTCAGATTTTCCCATGGGCAGAAGGGTTAATTTCTGGCCAGAAGAAAATTTTCTGGTTGAGAAAATAGATGCTAATTAGAAGGAACAGCATTATTCCTTTCCCTTTACTTCTCCCCTTTATATAAGCTCTCAATTGTCTTCTAGAGAAGAATATGAGAATTTATGGATTTAGAGACCTAAGAATTCATTGATAATTCATAGACTGTTTTAGTAGTAGATGTCATGCTCAATAAACAATGAAGACTTCAGAATAAATTAAAAACATGGAAGTTCCTCCAGAGATAATATAATAATAACAATAATATATGAAAGCATCCTCGCTCCTCAACCCCTTTGCCCAAAGCAGCTGGCAGCCCTAAATCTGAGTAAAGCCCAGCTCCCATCCTCTCTTTTACTTGTTACCCATTATTCTCTACCACATACATTATGATTCAGACAAAATGTCATTTTCTTACTTGTCCTTATATTCTAGAACCCATCTCCCTCATCTCTAGAACATACTTCCTTTTACCTCTAATTCTTAGAACCCCGAGATTGCTTCAAAGCTTAGCTCCAATGCATCCTTCTTCTACATTAGGAAGTTTCTTCCTCTCATCTACATATAAATATCTTTTTCTCCTAATTTTTTTATCTGTCTTGTATAATTCAATATACGGGCATCAAGTATCTCCTGGTTAAACTGCAAACCTCTCGAGGGAAGGGGATTTATCACTTTTGTCATTGTATCCACAATATCTAGCATAGTGATTGACATTTAGTAGGTGCATAAGAAATATTAGTTATGAGTTGGATTTTGGAATACCCAACATCTTTTGGACTGATAGTATTAGTAATACAAATGATAGCTCATATTTCCATAGCCATTCTTGGTTTCAGGATGTATTTGCTCACAAAGTCTTTTTGGCAATTGATTAAAGGTAGCAAATTAAATATGGACAACACAACTCAAAGAGTATTTTTATTAAACACATAAGCACTTACTGAATGTCAGGCACTACTAGGTATTGGGTATATGAAGAAAGAATGAAGAAGTCCCTACTCACAGGGGACAGATTCTATGGGGAAATATATATATATATATATATCTATATATATATATCTGTGCTAAAAGCTGAGGAAGAAATCAAAAACAGCCCCTGGCCATAGGAAACAATGACAGAAACAGAGAAGACATCAAAATTCAAGACGCATGGAGAATTGATGGAGTAGGGTGGGGGCACTAGAAGCTAAGAGAACTGGGCTGGTAAGAGAAAATATATAGAAAGTTAATACAAAATAATTGGGATTGGCATTAACAATTGAGGAGCCAGGAAAAGCCTCTGGAATGGGATGGAACATAAGCTGAAACTGAAGAGGACTAGGGATTTTAAGAGATGGACAAAGAGAAAAATGGCATGTCAGGCTTGAGGGACAACCTAAGCAGAGACACAGCCCAAGACAAGGATTGTACCATTAGTTTGACTTGAATGTAAAGAATTAAAGGGGGAAGTAGCTAAAGAAGATAGTTTGGAAAAGATCACGAGGGGCCTTAAATGACAAACAGAGAAGTCTGTATTTTATTCTAGATGTAATAGAAAGCCACTCAAACTTCTCAGGCAGGAGCAGGATATACATTTAGGAATTTTTATTTGGCAACTCTGAGAGGATGAATTGGAGAGAGGAAAGACAAGGATTCTAGGAAGCACCTTAAATATTCTACCTTCGAAGTGATGAGGGCCAGAACTAGGATGTACAAAGTGTGGATGAGGAGAAGAGGACATATATGAGAAATATAGAGTAGGGAGAATCAATGAAAAGCTTTGGTAACTGATAGTAAAAGAGAATTGTGGTAATGTAGAGACTTGATAATGACTGCTAAGTTTTGAACCTGGATGAATCAAGAATGGTGATGCCCTTGAAAGAAATAATAAGATTGAGGGGAAAGAGGTCTTGGATGTGTGTGTGTTTGTGAAAGATGGAGGGGAGAGAGGGAAGGTGAGAAGGAGGAAAAAAGAGAGAAACAGAGACGGAGACACAGAGAAAAAGAAAGAGAGAGAGAGGAAAGAGAGAAAGAGACAGAGAGAGAGAGAAAGAGAAAGAGAGAGAGAGAGAGAGAGAGAGAGAGAGAGAGAGAGAGAGAATATATGAGTTCTATTTTAGATTTGTTGTTTGCAATGGCCAAGTGTTAGTGACAACTGAATCTGGATTCAAGAATTAAGTTTGAAACCTGAATGTAACACTAATTATAATCACAGATAACTCAACTCTCATTTATTACATCAGTAAAATAGGGATAATAAAATGGGCATAAATAGTGACCATTAATAGGGTGCTTGTAACATGCACATGGAATAATGAATGTAAAAACCTTTGCAAAAACTGAATGGATTAGATCAAGTACTGACCATCTCCATTTTTACAAATTAGGAAATTGGGACTCAAAGAGATAAATTGATTCCTTTAGCTTCCTCATCCAGTTCCATGATTAGTCAGGGTTGAAATCTAGCCATCATGTTAAAAATCAGAAATACAAAGATAAAAAGAAATATCAGTCCCTGCTCACAAGTAGCTAATATTCTCTTGAGGCAAATATTACTCACTTAAGTCATTAATTTTTTTAAAAGTGATTTTTGATGTAGGGAACTTCCAGTATGGAAACTCCTCTGAATGTAGTTTGGCACTTTTTCTGCAACTCTGGTCTTAGAAATATGCCTGGGGAATTAATAATAACTTGCTGCAAGCTATAAAATCAGTATCAGTCAAAGGCAGGAAATGAACCCAGGTTTTCCTCATTCTAAGGTCAGTTAACTAGACATTATTCCTTGCCACCATTCTACAAAACATATAGAAATAAATTCAGGCGATTGTGTAGAGGGAATTAGAATAAAAACTTGTAAACCAGTAAAGCCCTCAGATAGGATAGCTGCTGGCAACTGAACTGAGACTTGAAGGCAGTTTAGGGATTCCAATAGGCAGTGAGGAGGATTCAATATTCTAGGCCTGGACCATAGTCTCTGCAAAGACATGGAGGTATTGTGTCTCCTGAATCCCAATGCCAGCTTCTTCCCAGGACCCCCCTGCTGAAAAGAAGCATCTATTTCAAAAATAAGCAGCCAATCAAAGAAGAGCAATTTATATCTATTATTTTTTAATCAGGACTCCATTTCGGTCTAGGCCTTGCTAAATAAAAAGGGCCATTATGAATCCCCCACACTGAGGAAACAAATGAATATTTTACCTTTGGCATTTAGATGAGTTTTTATAGCCAGCACCAAAGCGCCTTCATATGTGACATTTCCATCAGTGAACTGGAAAGAATTAGTCTAAGTAGACATAGCGTCTCTAATGAATCCATCTGGCCACAGAGAAAGTTTTAAATATTTGCCGGGCTCAGGCCAGGCCTGATTAAACTTTCAGAGTCTCATTGGCAGTGGGGGATACCTAGCACATGGGTATCCTAGGGAACCCATTTGCAGGATTCATTATGGGTCAAAGAGTGCTGCTGAAACTGCTGGAGCTGCTGAAAATCCGAGACATGCATTCTCCACACTCCTGGGGTTAGACAATAGCCCTGAAGATCTAAGTCTCCCTCAATTTTTCTATCTGTGCCCTAGACACTGACAGAAGAAAAGGGGATAGGCACTGTGTTTTCATATCAATGGGCGAATTTATGGTAGAATCTTCCACTTGGTAGTATTCCATTTTTTCCAATTATATTTAAATTATTTATTAAAGCTTTTTATTTACAAAACATATGCATGGGTAATTTTTCAACATTGACCCTTGCAAAACTTTCTCTTCCAAATTTCCCCCTCTTTCCCCCCACCCCATCTCCTAGTCTAATACATGTTAAATTGTTAATATATATGTTAAATCCAATATATTAACATTTGCTCTTATAAGATTTTGATTTCCATTTTTTCCTTCCTTCCCTCACTGCTCCCCAAGATGGCAAACAATCTGATATACATTATACATGTATGATCATTTTAAATTATATTTTCATATTAGTCATGTTGTGAAAGAAGCATAAGAACAAAAAGGGAAAAAATCATGAGAAACAAAACAAACCAAAAAAGTGAAAAGAGTATGTTTCGGCCTGCATCCCAATGCTATAGTTCTTTCTCTAGATGTGGATAGCATTTTCTATAGTGAATCATTTAGAAATGACTTGGATCATTGTATTACTGAGAAGAGCTAAGTCCATCAAAGTTGACCAATGCAAAATGTTTTTATTAGGGTGTACAATGTTCTTCTGGTTCTGCTTACTTCATTCATCATCAGTTCATGAAAGTCTTTCCAGGTTTTTCTGAAGTCTGTCTGCTCATCATTTCTTATAGCACAATAGTTTTCCATCACACTCATATACCACATTTTGTTCAGTCATTTCCCAATTGGCGGGCATTCCCTCAATTTCCAATTGTTACCATAAGGAGAGCGGCTATAAACAATTTTACATGTTTTATGATTTCTTTGGGATATAGATCTAGTAGTGATATTGTTGGATCAAAGTGTATATCCACAAGATTTGGAAGCAGGAGACACAGTGAGGGACATAATTGCAGAAGATATCCAAAGATGATGATTTTCTTGAGAAGAGTACCCTTAGAATTGATAGATATACACTTCCTTTATTAACAATAAGAAGAATAAGGAAAATAAGGAAAAAATAAGCTTCTACAATATGCCATTTTATCTCTAATTTTATCCTCATAACAACTTTGGAAGGTTGGTGTGATTATTATTCCCATTTTATAGATGAGGAAAATAAGACTGAGAAGTTAAGTGATTTGTTAAATAAGTGCTTGAATCGAGATCTGAGCTTAGGTCTTCAGCTTCAGCACTACCCTTTGTGCTGAATAAAGCTAGAGCCTTTCCTGGGATATAAAACTTCTAAATGCAGAAATCCCCCCTTTCAAAATTGATTAGCATCTTCTCTATAATTTAGATTCTTAAAAATAACTTTCTAACAAATTGAATGGTTAAGTGTATGCATTATATAGTGATTCATCTGAGCATTTCATGAGACCCAGAATTGTTTGTTTTGTTTTTTTTTTCTAGCACAGGAATTGGTATACAAGAGGTAATAAATAAATGTTCACTGGATGAAATTGAATGGAAACAAATTCTGATTTAACTACCACTTGCAATTCATGGATTTGGAGATTCAAAGGAATAAACTGTACCTGCAATTTCATTGGTATAGAAAGCTTCTAAATTAGGAAATACCCAGTGACACTGCATCTCATAACATACTTTCTCTGTCATTTAATTCTTATAGGGCACCTGGGTCACTGATAAATGGAGTGACTTACCAAGGGTTTCACAGTCAATATTGGTGAGAATGGGACTTGAATTCAGGTATTCCTGTCTTTGAGATCAATTCCCATTCAATGCATTAGGTTGTTTCTCTTCAGTGCATGGGATCATGGACTTCAGAGCTCAAGGAGTCACTTAGGCCATATGGTCCAGCCCTCATTCTACAACTGAGGGTCTTGGCTGACTGGCTGATTCTCTGTCATCTTCCCTCTATATTGATACATAATTCCAGATATAGGAATATATATACACAGAACCACAGAAGTGTGGTTTCATGGAAAAACATTGCCCTTACCATGAGGAAGACCTGGGTTTAGGTCTTCCCTCTGGAAAAAAAAAAATGCAGGCTATGTGACTGAACAAAATCACTTAATTTCTCAGTAACATATACAGTTTTTTTTGGTATGTATATTACTTGTAGCTTTCATCCTTATCAGAAGAGGCTCAAACTTCTGCACTAATCAATTAATCAATGTCATAAACTAGGTATGAACAAGTCCTCATGTCTTGGAAGAAGTGTAATAATTGGATCATTATATGAAAGCGGGTGATACCATTTAGGAGAGATTTTGTACTTGGCTGAGAGAACATGATATCTGCTCTGGTTCTCTGTGTGTTGAAGCAAGACAATTCTAAAGTTCCTAGTCAAATTTTGGAAGCTTCAATGTTCCTCATCACTTTGAGGGCCAATACACTTGTGCCCATATCAGAGACAGCAAAGCAAGAAGGATATGGAGTCCAGGAGGATTTGATGCCCACCACTAACCCGTGCCCCATCACTGACCAGGTCATTGGAAACTGAACCAGTAGGAGACAATAAGCCCAACTGGGCACTGAAAGACAAATAGACTTAACAAGGTGAAATGGCTCCCAGTTGAACCAAGGCACTGACCCTTGGGATTAATACACCAAAAGGTGTATTTATAGTTTATAATTTATAAGGCCTCTATAGAGGGAAAAAAGGCTTCCAATAACTTTAATGGGTGAAATACGGCTTTGGCATCCTTTAAGACACACATGTACCTTCTCATTATTGGACTCTAAGCTTGAGTAGACTCTTGCTGTGGACCTCTGTGCAATTGTGAGAGATGGGCTCCCAGACTCCTTGTAAGAGATGTGTCTTTACTAACTGTTCTTAATATACCTCTGTTCTATATTCATCATTACTTGGTGGGAGTATGCTGGAGAGGGGAAAGGCCATAAATAACAGTACTAGAAAACACCAATAACTCTTGAGACTACTTCTAGAACCTTGAGGGGATAGTGAGTACTACCCTCTGCATGCTCCAATTGTAAAAAAGAACCTTCTAGAAGGAGTGTCATACATGTGAATACGTGTCTATAAATTTTTACACACATTATATATTATATATATAGTATATATATAAAGGGTATATTAATCATGTTAACATGCATGTTTTAATGTATTACAATATATTATGTAATATAACCAAATATATTCATTCATTCATGTACATACATACATGTGTAAATATATTACATACCCATACCCATATACCCTAAGAGGGGAGATCTGCTATTATTACCTTCATTTTACCCAAAGCACACTGTATTATCAGAGTGTAAAATCCTTCAGGGCTGGACAGAAGTAAATATCAGGGGCAGGATTTGAACCCAGAATTTTGACTTCCAGTCCAAGACTAATAGTACACTAAACTGCCTTTTCATTATCTTCCACCTATCTTCCACCATTCCTCCCCAATGGGACTTTAGGAACGGATTACTTTTTTTTAGAATTTTCTTTTTTATCTTTTTTATTAAAGCTTTTTATTTACAAAGCATATGCATGGGCAATTTTTCAACAGTGACTCTTGCAAAACCTTCCATTCCAAATTTCCCCTCCTTCCCCCCACTCCCCTAGCTGGCAGGTAGTCCAATACATGTTAAATATGTTGCAATGTATGCTAAATCCAATATGTGTATACATAGTTATACAATTATCTTGCTGCACAAGAAAAATTGGATCAAGAAAGAAAAAAAAACTGAGCAAGAAAACAAAATGTAGGCAACCAACAACAGAAAGAGTGAGACTGCTATGTTGTGGTCTACAGTCAGTTCCCACAGGCCTCTCTCTGGGTGTAGATCGCTTTCTTCATCATTGAACAATTGGAATTGGGTTGGATCATCTCATTGCTAAAAAAGAATTATATCCATCAGAATTGATCATCATATAATCTTCTTGTTGTCACGTACAATGTTCTCCTGCTCATTTCATTTAGCATCATTTCATGTAGGTCTCCAAGCCTCTCTGAAGTCATCCTGCTGGTTGTTTCTTATAGAACAATAATATTCCATAGCATTCATATACCACAATTTATTCAGCTATTCTCCAACTGATGGGCAGCCACTCAGTTTCCAGTTTCTTGCCACTACAAAAAGGGCTGCCACGAATATTTTTGTGCAGGTGAGTCCCTTTCCCTCCTTTAAGATCTTTGTTGGATATAGCCCAGTAGAAACACTGCTGGCTCAAAGGGTATGCACAGTTTGATAACTTTTTGAGCATAGAGGAACTGATTACTTTTAGAAGATGGAGGAGTTTTTTATCTTGTAGACATTCAATGTCAATCTGACAATGACACAGTAGGGTTTCTCCAGCTTTTTGGCAGACAAAGTGAATAGTACCTTGGACAGCACTTGGCATCTATCAGCTATTAAGGTAGACATGAGACAGAGCTAGGAGGTCTTGGGAGGGCAAGTGCCAAGATAGGCAAGTCTATTCATAGTGGCTTGCTGGGAGAACCACTTTAAAAATCCAACATGGCATTCATAACCTATCTGCTGACATAATGGTCACTTCCATTATTATAGTGCTTCAAAGACTGAATGCTTTCCTCAATTGCCACTTTGAGAGGTTGGGAGAACAAGTAGTACAATCTCTATTTTACTACCTTCTGCACACTCCAATTTGCAAAAATGAACCTTTTAGAAGAAGTGTCATACATGTGAATACATGTCTATAGATATATACACACTTTATTTATATATATGTATATATGTATACATACATATTTTGGGGGGTGTATTAAATCATGTTAACATGCATGCCTTTTAATATATTATAATATGATGAGAAAACTGGGACTCCAGGCGAAATAACACTTTTCTCTGTAACCCCTAACTGACTCTAAAAAAGTCATTTTCAAGAAGAGCCCAGGCATGATTCAACTTATTGCTACATAACTGGAAGATGTATTAGGTCTACCAGTGAGGACTACTTTGAAAGGTAACAGTAATTTAAATCAGAAGTTCATAGAATCATAGAATCTGAGATAAGGTAGTGAATTCAGCAGTCATAATTGTAACACACACATCCACTCTCCTGCTAATGTACTAGACAGGGTGGTCATGTGCTTAAGGATGTCAAAAGAGGAATAAGATAATCCACTAAAGCAGCTTGCTGTGTTGTTTTCTTGAATAAAAAATATATTTTATTAGTATGTTATATTTTCACATCCTAAGAATATCTCCTATTATAGAAGATTCTTTCCCAAAGAGCCATTCTATATCATAAATGATATTTTTGAATAAGAGAGAAAAATTGGCAAACGTGATCAACACACTGAAAAAAAATCTGAAAATGTTAGTTTTACACCCATGAGTTTTCTACTTCTGCAAAGGAATAGTGGGTGTACCTTCACATATATATTTCTGAAGACCATGCTTGATCTACATAATTCTACAACATTCACTTTTGATTAAAGTGGGATTGTTCTTTTCATCTCCATTGCTGTAGTCACTGTGTGTATCATTTTTGTTTCTTTTACTGTACATCAGTTAAAATATGGAGAAACATACTTTAACTGATGCACAGTAAAGGAAGCAAAAATGATTGATTTCATCACCTTTTGTTTCTTATGGAAAAATAATATTCCTTTCCATTTTATACCATAATTTATTGAGCCTCTCCACAATCAATGGGCATCTACTTTATTTCCAGCTCTTTGCTAACATAAACCACAATAAATATTTTGGTGCATATGGGGGAGCGTTGTCTAACTCTGACATTTTACATAAGTGGGATGTGCTGATAAATAGATATACCCATAGTATTGAGTGTTGGTAACTCTTTATGTTGCCAGCCAAGAAGCTGGAGCTTAAATGTGACCTCACCACATATTTCAAACCTCAGTTTTTGCAAAAACAGCATTTCATGTCAAATTGTGTTTGCGTTAAAAGTGTGCCCAAAAGCAGCCAGAAAATAAATACGCAGACCTTTTGATACATATTTCTAAAAAGGGATTCAATTTCTATGTAGAAGAGCTCCTGGTTAATAAAATCTTAAGAGTTGCTTTGGTTACGCTTCCCTCTATTTCATGCTTTGCAGTTGTCCAACAGTTATTCGTACAGAGATATTTTGTCTTGGCAGGGAGGGGGGAATCAGAGTTTTAATAAGAATAAGCCAAGAATATAGAAAACAGTTAATTCCCCCATATGCCTCTGGCCAATAGTAAGAAATTGAGGCCCCGTTAAAAGATATCTTTCTTTTCCTGAAAATTCATTTTCTATAACGAGAAGTGGTCATTTTTCCAGAGAAGCCTGAAATTCTAAGATAAAGATGAAAAGATGCTGTTTTATCATAAGGACCACCATCTACATCCATATTTATTGTATGCTCCAACAGCAAAATACATTGGATCTTGTCATGGTACATTGGAAAGTAGGAAAATATTTAGCCATTTAAATAATGAGAGAATAGAAAAAGGGGCCACTGGGGGAATAACATAGAATAATCTCTTTGCTGCATCCAGAGGGGAAAACAAACAAACAAACAAACCAAAAATACCATAGCAAGCTGACCCAGATTGACAGAATTTATAATGGGGCTACTGAGCTTGCAACTGGTGTTCTTTAGGCAACAATCATTATTTTATTATTATTTAATCATTATTAAGGTAAGGGAACATTGTGTAGTAGATTGATGACTGGCCTTGCAGTCAAAACAGTCTGCTCAAATTCTGCCCCATTATACATGTGACTATGGTGATGTGATGGTGGTGACATGACCAAGGGCAAGGAAAATCACTTTTCACTGCACACTAAGACAACTCTCTAAGGCAATGGGCCAAGCTGCTTTCATAGAGGAACTTTCCATATTTTGAGTTCATTGAATTTTTAAAAGTAACAGGCCAGGACCAAATAATAATAACAAAGAGATAATTGCTGAAATATTTTACCATTTTTATTATAAAATATTTGTCATGTGAAATGTCATATTTTAATTCACAACACCTTGTAACTTATATGATTCTATAGATAAATTGATGGTCAGAGACAATGATGAGTGTAACAATGACAACTCATTTTTATATAGTGTTTCAAGGTTTACAATAATCTTCCTACCCATGTTATCATGGTCTTGCTGCTTCCTCCATCTGCTTCTTTGGTGTCCCTTATCTCATTGATGAGTTCTAATTCTCCTATCAGCCTTCATGGCTTCCTCCACCATGCCATCCACACCATTGATTTCTCTGTTTAATATCTTGTTTTCCCCAGTAGAATGCAAGCTTCTTGAGGGCACATTATAAGTGCTTTAAAATGGTCATTGACTGATTGACTCCAACATACTTTCAACACGTTATTTTATTCAATGTAATATTGTAATTTGACTTGGAAACTTTAGTTTTAAATACATGTTACCTTTTTTCTATCATATGACTCTCTCAACAGGCCTGTTAGATAGATATTGCTATGGTCTTCATTTTAATATTGAGGAACTGTGGCCCAGAGATGTTAAGTGACTTAGTCACAGAGCTAGTATAGGGCAGAATCAAGGTTATTGGCAAGAATAAAATTAATTAAAATGTTTGTAGCAGCTGTTTTTGTAGTGGCAAGGAACTGGAACCTAAGTGGATGGAGAATGTCTCAATATGTATATGAATGTTATGGAATATTATTATTCTATAAGAAACAATTAGCAAGATGATTTCAGAAAGATTTGGGGCGACTTGTATGAACTGCTGCTGAGTGAAGTGAGTAGAAACAAGAGATCATCATGCACAGCAACAACAAGATTATGCAATGATCAATTCCAATGGATGGGCTCTTTTCAACAATGAGGTGATTTAGGCCAGTTCCAATGGACTTATGATAGAGAGAGCCATCTGCTTCCAGAAAGAGGATGGGGGACTGAATGTGGATCACAACATAGTATTTTCACTTTGGTGTTTTGCTGGTTTTTTGTTTTCTTTCTCATTTTTCCCCTTTTTGTTGTGATTTTTCTTGTGCAGCATGATAATTGTGGAAATAAGTAGAGAAGAACTGCACATGTTTAGCATATATTGAATTGCTTGCTATCTAGGAGAGAAGGTATGGGGAAGAAAAGGAGAAAAATTGAAACACAAGGTTTTGCAAGGGTGAATGTTGAAAGTTGTTTTTGCATATATTTTGAAAATAAAAAATCTATCATTTAAAAAAAGAATGAAATGAATTATTTTAAGATTTAAAGGCAGAATATGACTTAAGAAATTCATCTCTGGGGATCCCAGATTACCAATGGGCCTGATCCTAAAAGAGTTCGAACTTTTATTTTCAAATGAGGCCAAAAAAAATCTACAGAAGGAAAGTGAGTTATTTAAGATGACACAGAGATTAGCTCTTGAAATTGAACTAAGAACTCCTGACTGAAATCCAGCATTATTTCCCCTGTTGTACCATAGCATTTCTAATTAATAATAAGTAGAAAGATATAACTTATTAGCTAGGTAACTCTGCAAATGGCTTCTTTTCTCTGCCTCAATTTCTCCATCTGTATCATGGAGATAACAATAGCACCTACGTCACAACATTGTTGTAAGTATCCAAAATGATATATTTAAAGCACTTTGATACTATAAAGTGTTAATCAACTGCTTATTACTGTTATTATTTTTCTTCACATTTCTACAAAATGTTAAATTCTTTTATCTGTTGTCTCATTTGGTTTTCATAATCATATTCACAAAATTTCTGTATAAAGCCTTCTCTGACTAGAGAGGCTAGCTCCCTCCCTTGTCAAACATTTTACTTCATAGACCTCTCTTGTGCACTTGTATTTTTAGCTTTTATTATGCCTTGTGTGCATTTCTTATCTCCTCCACTAAACAACAAACTGCTACAGGGTAAGGATCATTTTTTCCCCATTTTTGCATCCCCAGTGTCTAGCATGGGGCCTTGTGTATAATAATTGCTTTATTTAAATGCATCATTATCTTGATGAATATGATTCGATGGTCATTTCTGTCAATGGAACTGTGTTGAAAAGAGGAATGAGTCTACTTGGTGACATGTATATACATGTATGAATGTGTATTTGAGAGGGTAGTAGGGCTGCTTCTGCAGATTAAAAGATGATCAAGCCACATGTCTTGCACATAGTAGGTACTCATTAATATATTTATTTCACATCAACCTATGTGGAAACATTTGAGTCACAGAGATATAGTATTGAGAGTTTGCATTTATATAATTCTGTATAATTAAATAATACACATTTATCAAGCATTTATAATTTATAAAGTACTATGAGAGGCACAGGGCATACAAAAACAAAACCATCTCTTGTCCTCAAGGAGCTTATGTTCTATTTCAGAGAGAGAAAAAATGTATCCAACATACAAGAACAGAGTCGAGATAGACTTTTGATTTTAAGTAGAATAGTACACACTCTCTATAGATCAGTACTTTCCCTGTAACTTGGAGGCTGTAGCACTGGAGGTTGTAATTTGTCTACCATTTGTCAAAGGCAGAACTTCAGTCTTCCTGGTTTCTAAACCAATTCTCAATCAATTATGCAAAACTGAATGTATATAAAACATATATAAATTAAATACAAAGACTTTGGGAGTAGGGGAACACTAATAGCTGGATAAATTAAGAAAGGTTGTGGAAGGTGGTGTTATGAAGCAGTTTCAGTTAACAAAGCAATTTAAAATCAGGTCTGTATTATTTCTTATGATCCTTAAAGCAACCAAGGAAGGCAGGCAGGGCAGGATAATGATTTCTGTTTCACAGATAGGTAAATAAAAATAGCTTCCTAAGGCACACAGCTAGTAAATTGCACAGCTAGGACTTCTGATTTTCTGGCACTTCTCACTTAATGAAAGTGAACTCCAGGTTTTTCTTTCCTGGGACAAGCCAGGATTGAAGGTGGCTTTCAGAGCGATCAAGTCTTCAAATCAAAACATTACATAGATATAACCTACAATATTTGAGATAGTGAAAGCTGATAGACGACACCCCGCATCCACCAAATAAACTCCTCAACCATTTGGAAAAAACTCTTGGCGAACTGGCTCATCTCCTGCCTCGATTAAACTCAGTGCACCTGTCTCACAGACGCCTTCTCTCTTTCCCGTTAAGCCAAGATGGTGTATCCATGTCAGTAGTGGTGACTTAACTTCACCCTTGTTTTTAATCTGCACCAGGGTTATCTTTTCACCTCCTTGTTTAAATAAATTCCAAACGTGTCAGTATCATTACTTCTCCCCCAGATTAATAGAATCAGGCAAAAGGATAGCTGACATTCTTGTTGCCATAGAAACTGGTCCTGATGTTGCCTACTTCCTATTTGCTGCCCGTCTCTCCAGCGACTGAACAGAGCTCCCTTCTTTTTTTTGTTTCATGAGGAATCACATTAAAATATTAAACTCTAATTCCATCTAAGTTTAGTCCCCTTTCCGTCAAAAAGAGGATTAGGCAACATTAAGAGGCATCTGAAAGAAAAGTGGCAAGTGATAAGAAGATCGCTCCCTGGCTTATGTGCATCCCCAGGAAAGAGCCAGATGCAAGTTGAGTGAATTCTCCTTGATTCTAAATTCTCTTCCTCCTTGTCACTTGAGGATTTTGAAATAGGCCGGGCTTTCTTTAGCAAGCCGTGGAACCAACATGCTGTACATTTGACTGCAGATGAGAAATTAAAACGAAATCACCATCCTCCCTCCCTTCCCACCCAAAAGCATCTGGGAAACTGTTTCCCTAAATACGCCATCACCATTCACCCACATAACACCTCCTCTGTGCTTTCCAGATCACCTTCCACAGATGCAGCGTCGCCCCCAGAGACAACCGTTCACTTGGAATGAAGACATAATGTCCTAGCATCTAATGATGCAGCAGGCATGGAGAGCGCGCCAGAAGGATAACTTGTAAGGTGGGGGAGGGAAGGAGGAGGAATACACACCCAATTGATGGGTAAGAACCAATTTTCCCAAACTCTAAAACTAACTTCTATCAAAATCAAGAGTGAGGGGCCATTTGCTGAAGGAAATGATCCACAGCGTCAGCTACCCAACATATAACAAGGGCAAAAGAAGGAAGGAAGGATGTCAGGGATTCAATTCGATTCAACAAACAATTTTGACATCTTTGTCATATGGTAGTCATGGGGGAAGCAGGCAAGGCTAGTGAAATGAGTACTGAAATAAGGAGAGCCAAAGATATAAGACAGACAGAGAGAGAGAGAGAGAGAGAGAGAGAGAGAGAGAAGAGAGAGAGAGAGAGAGAGAGAGAGAGAGAGAAATGTAGAGTTAGAAGTGTAGGAGTGTCAATAAGGATCACCTAGATCCTTTTACAGAGAAGGAAACTGAGGTTTAAAATAGATTTTGAATGTGAAGTTTTGTTTGTTTGTTTGTTTGTTTTTTTAAGAGAGATGGCAGGTCATATGTGTAGAATAAGAAGATAGTTCTATATCTGAACCTTTTTTTTTAGATCTGTCCTAACATGGAATGGGCTGCTGTGAGAGATGATAGGTTTCTTCCTATCTGGAAGGAGGTCTTCATGCAGAGATTAGATGACCATTTATCTGGTATATTATAGTGAAGATTTCATTTGGATATGGATCGGAGCAGATTGACAATGAGGATTCTTCCACAACATCTAGGTTTTGTGATTTATAGATATGTTGGATCCCCTTTTTACCCCCATAAATAGAATATAAACTCCTTGATGTCAAAGACCTTAGCTTTTGTCCTTCCTTCTCTAGCACTCTGCACATAGTAGGTGCTTAATAAGTGCCTGATGAATTAATGTATATACTGAACTATGGCTCAGAAAGCAAAACAGAACCTATAAATTTCACGCTGAAAGTGTGCAAGGAATTGCAGGGAGAGAGCTCGTTATAGAGGAAACAGGACATGAGAAACTCATCAGCCAAGGATTTATTCCCTGTTTCACCCAAGAACACATACTGAGACTGATATATGTCAAATATTCAGTAGCAATTTTCCCTAAAGCCAATAGTAGTATATACTTCTTAACCAACAGCTCAGCGTCACCTCTCAGAGAAAACAAATATTTATTCCCTGTGTCAGTCACTCGTTGCCTGAAGCTAATATTTATGGCATTCATCCATGGCACTAGCCAATAGGGAGAGCTGCACTATTGGCTTTAGAGATTTCTGTGACGGTGGGAGCAATGTAGCACAAACATTCCACTGGAGGGTCCTGGCCTCCATGCTGGGAAAGGGGCTGCCACCAACTTGAGGCTCCAATTGGGACAGATGAAGATGCTTAGGCTGTGCTAATTAGCAGCCACAGGTGTTTCTCAAAGCTGCAGGTGACTCAATCAGAGAAGTGAAAGGGACCTTAGTGGCAGCCAATGGTCTCACATCAAATGATGGTAGAAAAATACACACATGCATATGTGTGTGTGTTTGAGTACATGTGTGAAGGTAAATAAATAGATAAATGAAAGATAGAAAGATAGCTGATTGATGGATGGATAGATAAATAGATAGTTGAATGGATAGATAGATAGATGGATGGATGGTTGGATGGATGGACAGATAGATCGTTGAATGGGTAGATGGATGGATGGATAGATAGATAGTTGGATGGATCGATAGATAGATATTTAGATACATAGATGGATGAGTGGATGGATGATGGGTGGATGGGGGGTAGATGGATAGATGGATGGATGGGTGATGGGTGGATAGGTGGATGGATGGATGGATCGTTGGATGGATGGGTGGATAAATGATGGATGAATGGATCGAGATAGATCTCCTATTTTGAGTATATCAGGTAAATGGTCATCCAACTTCTGTTTGAATACCTTCAATGATAGAGTTTCCTTCTTCAAAAGGTTTCTCATTTCATTGCTCTTATTATTAGCAAGTGTCTTTTTATATTGATTCTAAATCTATTTCTTACAACACCCCTCCCCCTTGCTCCTACATCGGCTTTCTTGAAAAATGAAACAAAGCACAGATAAAGAAGTTTCTTATTTCTTCCACATTACATACAGCCTTTAAAAAATATTTTTAAAAACTACTTTGCCTCTCATTCATTTTCTTTTTCTTTTTTTTTTTTTAGTTATTTGTTGCTGGCAACTCTTTGTGACTCCACTTTGGATTTTCTTGGCAAAATTAACGGAGTATTTGACAAACTTCTCCAGCTCATTTTATGAATGAGGAATCTGAGACTAAAGGATTAGTTGACTTGCCCATGAATATATAGCTACTAAGTGTCTGAGACTGGATTGGAATTTAAGTCTTCCTGAAGGAGTATCAGGAGAATCTGGTACAGTGATCTATCCACTATGCCACGTAACAACTCTCTACCTTTTACAAGGCAATTAATTAGTCAATATATAAATAACTATGCATTTAGTGCCTTATAAGTACCAGGCAGTGTGCTGAGTGTTAAGGATACAAAGAAACACAAGGGAGGAGGGAGTTCCTGTTCTAAAGGAGATCGCAGTCTAATGGGACAGCCAACATGTAAATAACTATCTACAAACATGATACATATATACCGAAGAGATAATGATAATTGGAGATAATGAGCAGACAGAAAAGAAAAAGGAGAAAGGTGAGGTTTTGTTTGTTTGTTTGTTTGTTTTTTCATTTGGTTTTGGTAGACTCTGGGGGTGGGGGGATTTTATCAATGACATTGGAACAGGCATTATCCTAAGTGTTAGGGATATGAAGACAAAAATAAAAATGCCCCTGTCCTCTACAACTCTTATTGTGAATGGTAACCTGGAAATACATAAGTACATACAAAATAGATATTAAAAATACAAGTTTTTATGAGAGAAATATTTGTTGTTGGGGAGTAGGAAAAAGGAAAGGCTTCATGGAGATGGTGGTGCTTAGATGGATAGAAGTAAAAAGGGAATGCAGTCTAGGAATAGGGAACAGACAGTGCAATCATGGAGGTGGGAGATGAAGCATTGTATATGGGAAATAGTAATAAGGCCACTTGGACATAGAAGAGAGTAGATGTATAAGTCTGGAAAGGTAGGTTGGGATCGTTGCATTTGCAAACAAAATTAAAGTTGGTCAGAAGCTGAAAAGGCTACCTAACAGATTAAAGATTTTCCTACTCTCTCTCCAACTGGATATCTTTAATTACAGTGACCACCATGATGCAGAGGGGTGGTGTTAATTTATTAAATAAGATAATATGAAACATTTTGCAAACCTTAAAAAGTACTATATAAATGTAAACTGTCATCATCATTATTCTTGATCTATGATGGATTCTGGTAGGGCCCCTGACATCACTTCCAACTCTGAGATTTGATGACAGTGTTATTTCAGGCCCCTCAACCATCCCAGGCACCCTTGGTTGGAAATTTTCCAGTTTGTCAGTGACATTTTTTTAAATTTTATTTTATTTAATAATAACTTTGTATTGACAGAATCCACAGTGACATTTGTAAAAACAGTCCCTCTGTATTCTTGGGCAAACACATGAGGAGATACCAACAAGAAGGACAAGGAAATAGAGAATGCGGCCAACTGGCCAGGGTTTCCCAAAACAAATATGATCTCTGGGAAACCAAACTATGTAGAGGAAAAGACAAAAGACTTTGGATCATAAATCCTGGTTTCAAATCCTGTCTCTACTTCTATCTACCTGGAAGGCTTTTGGGAAGTCATTCAGACTCACTTGAACTGAGTTTCAACTTGTGTCAAACGAAGGAGCATACCATTTTGTTATTATTGTGAGGTCAATTAAATCAGCTGTGTGAATCCTGTCAAGTCCCTTCACTTCTCCCAGCCTCAGTTTCTTTACCTGTAAACCTGGGGTAATACTAGCAGCTTCTTTCCTGGCTCAAAGAACATAACATCTGAAAAGACTGTAAATCTTAAGGCACTATTCAAAAATCATGTAATTTTGACTGTCTGTCCACTCTCTTTCATCTCTCTGTCTCACTATGTCTTTCTATGTTTCCATCTCTCAGCGTGTGTGTGTGTTTTTCTGTCTATTTCTCTTCTCTCCACCTGTAGCTTTTTGATGAGTGAATTTCTATGTGACAAAGAAGAACAGAGGGAATGCAAGACTATTTCATTTGTTTCATTATCCTGGTACCATCTTAATGGCCAGTGACCATTGGGTCCCTGACATGAACAGGAAGCTAGATAGCAAAGATTGAGCATTGGACCTGAAGTTGGGAAAATGAGTTCAAACCCAGCTTCAGTCATATATCAGATTTGTGATACTCTCTGCCTCTGTTTCCTCATCTGTTAAATGGAGATAACAGCACCTATTTCCTGTGATTGTTGTAAGGACAATATTCTGTTGTGAAATTATATTTGTAATGTACCTTGCAAACCTTAAGTACTATATAATGCTCGTGATAACTTTGGCAATGATGATTATAATGATGATATGATCCAGATACCAAGATAGACAGTGGCAAAATTAATTGTCTTAATTCTCTCGTGCTCTCATAAATCCAGCCTATCTTGTCAATTCTGATACTTTTATTTCTCATCTGTTTCTCTCTCTACCTCTCTGATCCCTCCTGAGTCACCTTTGCTGGATCTTCATCTAGATCCCACCTTCTAATCGTGGGCATCCTATAGGGCTTTGTCCTGGGCCTTCTCCTTTTCTTTCTAAACTCTCTTTAGGTGATCTCTATGCTTAAAAGTCTCAAATCTACTTCTCTAGTTCTAACCTTTCTTCTGATCTCAGTCTCACATCTTCCACTCTCTTTCATCTCAAATTCTGTCTCATAGACATCTTAAACCTACCATGTCCAAAACTGCACTCATTATAGTTCTACCTCCTCTCTTCACTTCCTAACTTCCCCATTACTATTAAGGACACTACTATCTTCCTAATCCCCCAGACTCACAATCTAGGTGATATCCTCAATTCCTCCCTATCTCTCTCCTCCTGTATCCAATCTGTTGCCAAGATCTCCTGATATTACCTTTGCACCATCTTTTGAATATGTCCTCTTCTTTCCTCTGATACTGCCTTTCCTTTGGTGCAGGCCTTCACCACCTCATGTTTAGACTATTATAATAACTTCTGGGTAGTCTGCTCAACACACATTTGCCCAGTCCAATCCAGCTTCCATTCAGACACCAGATGATTTTCCTAAAATGCAGGCCTGATTATGTCATTCCCCCTATTCAAGTCAGTGGCTTCCTTTCACCTCCAGCATGAAATAGAAAAAAACTTAGTTGGTATTCAAACGCATTTATAACCTAGATTCCCCCACACTTTTCCAGCCTTCTATTCTTCCCCCAATCAATGTACGCTTTGTTCCAATGATACCAGTAATCTTGCTGTTCCTTAAGGAAGAAACATCATTTCTTAGATCCAGGTATTTTGACTGGCTAACCCCAAGTCTATGATACTTTCATTCCTTATCTCCATATTCTGCCATCCCTCCCCCACATTTCTCCTCCTTTCTTCTACTTCCAGCTAAAATACTATCTTCAATGGAAAGCCTTTTCCAATCCCTCTTCATTCCAGGACCTTCCCTCAGCTGATTATTTCCCAATTTCCCTGATTATCACTTGTTTATGCAGAGTTATTTTTATGATCTACCTTCCATTTGATTGTGAGCTCCTTGGAAGCAGATTTCTTTTGTCTTTCTTTATGTCTCCAATGCTTAGCACAGCTCTGGGTATATATTAGACGGTTAATAAATGTTGATTGACTGAATGACTTCACTATTATCACATCTAAACTTTTTCATGCTTACAATATTCCTGAATTTGAGCCTCATTTGCACAAAACACATCCACATTTCTAGTGGATTTGGCTGGACAAAACCAATACAGAGTCAGTGAAATATTCATAGATGACCAAAAAAAAGTCCCAAAATTCCAGGACACTGCAAAAAAAATAAACAAATCCTCATATACTTAATGAAAATTATCCTTATCAAGTAATGACTGATAGCAAAGTAGCACCAATGTGAAGAAATCATGAAAATATAGGGTTGTGGTTTTCAGGAAAGAGGGAGCAAGCATCCAATCAGAATACTCATCATCAGATGCTGTCCTAAGATAAAGCAATTAAAGTATATCCTGTCTTTGTGTATCTGGGAGAACATAGACGCTTGGGTTGCATTCATTTTAGTCAGTTCATAATAGGTGAGCAGGGAGAGCATTTCAAGCACAAGCATGGAGATGGGGGACGGAGTCTTTCATGGGAGGAATAGAGAAAAGAATAGTTTTATTAGGTCATAAAAATATGGAGGAAGAAGTAATGTAAATGAGGGTGAAATGGAGGATGTAGGCAGTTGGTGAAAGATTTTAAAAGCTCAGAACAATAGTTTATATTCAGTCCTAAAGACTCAAGGTGGCTACTGGAGTTAATTAAGTAGAGGTGTGACATGATCAGATTAATATTTATAAAAATTGCTTTGTAATGATCTGTCCTGTAATATCTTTTCCAATTCTAAAATTTTATAGTCTATATTCCAAAACCTCAACCAGTATGGAGAATTGTCCATAAAACTAGGAAGACTTCGTGACAACATCTCAATATTACTCTTCAGTCACTTTAGTCATATACAAGTCTTCACAAGCCTATTTGGAGTCATTTTGACAAAGATGCTTAAATAGCATGCCATTGCCTACTCCAGATCATCTTACAGATGAGGAAATTGAGGCAATTATGGCTTTCCTAGGATGACATAGGCTAATTTGAACTCAAATCTTGACTCCAGGTCCAGCACTCTTCCCTGTGAGCAACCTATCTGCTCTTTCTTAATGTAGAACCTGTTTAATAAATTTTTGTTGACCATTTTCAAACACTTCTTGTTTCAAGGACTGTTGTAGTTCTTAAAACGATCATCTGTGTTGTAACATTCTATATTCTAAATACCTTTTTAGCTCTATTATTATATATTCTAAGTTTTCTTCCAGCTCTAATATTCTGCATACTAGGATAATCCCCAAATCTGCCATTCTGTTTTATGGTACTTCTAAGCTCTGATATTTTCTATTCCAAATCCCCTCCCAGTTTTCACTTTATTTTTGTTAGTGGGTCTCCACAGCTCTGAAATTCTCCATTCTGATTTCCCTCCTAGCTTTTACATTTCATGTTCTAAGGTTCCTCCCATCTCTGGCATTCTCTGTTCTAAGATTCTTCCCAGTTCTGACATCTCTTATCCCAAGACCCTCCCAAATCTGACATTCTCTGTTCTTAGTTCTCAGTTGATAGACAGCTGGTTTTCTGTTCTTAAAGTCTAAAGTTCCTTCCTACTCTAAAATCCTTGATTCTATTTTCTAGCATCCTCTTCTCAGGACCCACGTGATGCCATGTTAGAAAACAAGAGCAACCTTGTATTCTAGCCCTCTTGGAGGAAGCTCCTTGGAAGGGAGTTGCCAATGCAGCAGACCTTCAGGCCTGGTCAAGGGCTCTGCCGTAAGAGATGGCAATAATATGGACAATAGCCATCAAATCAAACCCTTCTTCCTTGCGTCTCCTAAGCTCAGCCCATCTCCCTCTGGGGAGACTATCTAGAGGTAACACCTCTCCCCTAGCCCAGAACAGACCGCAAGGAAGGAGATGGGACCCAATCCATCGTGTCACTAACCTCAAATAAAGAAATTGATCAATAATTATTTTACCAAAAAGAAAAATCGAAAGGCAGGAGATTGGACAATTCACTGGTGTCTATTTTCCCTTCTGGTTTTGATTTTACAGTTGGTAAGAATGTGAGTGTTGTTACATGGCAGGACGGTTGCTATGGCAATGACTTATTGTTTAATATAAGACTAGCTAAATCTTAGATAAGTTACTGGAAGAAAAATTAATGCTGCCAAAGGCCAGATACCGTTTCTGATTTTCATTTTTTAACAGTTATGCCAGTTTCCCCTTCATAACCTCCCTCCCACCTCCAGTACATCAAACACCCATCAAAATGAAGAATGGCCAGAGCTCTGGTACAGGAAACCTTTGACTAAGGAAAAATAACTACTCTTCATTTTCCTGGGTGTTTTTTTAAGTCAATGAATAGACAGAAATGGGGGCCTGTGACTAGAATAGCTGGGAGAAGCCTATCTATCACTGAAAGCTCAAATACCCTCCATGACGCCTTCCTACCATATATCAGACCAGCCAGCTGCGCCCTCTCCCTCCTGCAGTGACGTTCTCTCTTGCCAGTGTCTTGCCATTCAGAGCAGGCTACCTTCAAGAGTTACCAATGTTTTGTCTACATATGTTTTTCTTGGCTTACTGAAATCACAGTCAAGAAGGCTGTTGGAACTATAATGGACTTTTAGATCATAGAACACAAGGGCTTGAGAGGAAGCTCAAGAGTCAAAAATGGATGAATAGAGAGACTAGTGGAGCTAGAAGGAGTTCTTGACTAAAGAATATAGGGACAGACTATAGAATTTTACAACCTGAGAGAATCCCAGGATGAAGAATATTGGAACATGGAACACAGACTATCAGAACCATAAGGAATCTTGGAATGAGTAATAGAACAAAGAACCTGTGATATTAGAACAGAAAGGGAATGATCTCATCCAATGCAGCAAACATTTATTCACACAATGCCCTTCTATTCTAGGCACTGAGGATTTTGTTATAGTTGTTCAGCTGTCTCAGTCTTCATAACCCAGTGTGGGGGTTTTCTTGCCAAAGATATTACAGGGGTTGGCCTTTTTGTTTTCTAGATCTTTTGACAGATGAGTAAACTGAGACAGATGAAGTGACTTGCCTAGAACCATAGAGCTTGGAAGTGTCTGAGTCTAAATTTGAAGACTCAAGAAGATGAGTCTTCCTCACTCCAAGCTCAGAACTCTATCCATTCTACTACTTGGCTATCCACAAATACTGAGGATCAAAAGACTACCTCCAAATCCCAGTCGACAAGAGGCTTTAATTCTGCTGTGGCAGGGAGGGAGCAGAGGAAATACAATATCATAGATAAATAAGTACTTAATAATCCTGTTCATGTAATCAACAGAGCCAGGAGGAAGCCTCTGACACATACTAATCATGTAACTCGGAGCCTGTGAATGTCTAAGGGTAAGTTATAGAGCAGGTGCTCTACACAAGCTCCACACAAAAATTCTCTCTAGTGAGGAAACCACAGATTCTTTCCTTTCCTTCATTTGATAATGAAGAGAAGGAAGAAAGCACTAAAGCCACTTTGGGTCAGGAACATTTGTCCACAGAGAGCAAATGAGCTGAACTTTGAAAGAAGCTATGGCTTCTAAGAAACAAGGGTAAGAAGGGAGAACTTTCCAGGCAAAGTCCACACACAGCCTGTCCAAAGGCACAGGGATGGGCTAGAATGACTAGAATGGTATCTATAGAGAAGGGAGTTCTATGAAATCAGCCAAGAGATTAAGTAGGAAACAGGAGAATGGTTTACGTGCCAAACAAGAGTCTATTTTTTATGCTAGATATATCCAAGCATTATTATCTGGCAAGTTGTTGAGGTGGTGTGTGACATGGCCAGATTTCTACTTTAGGAAAATCATTTTGGCAGCTGTCTGATGAATGGATAAGAGTGGAGAGAGACTGGAGGCTGGAAGACCAATTAGGAAGCCAGTGCAGTAGGCTAGGTGACAGGTGATGAGGGGATGAACCAAAGGGGTGACTCTGGGGATGGCAAGAAAGGGACAGATGCAAAGGACAACATGGAGGAAAGAAATATCAGAACACAGACATTAGAAATATAGAATTCAGAAAGGAGAAGGAATCTGAGAATGGAAGCCGTTAGAATAAAATTTTGAATTTTCAAGTTGGAAAGGAATTACTGGTCTACTACAACTTGAAGATACTCAAGAATTCTGATTAATGTGACAATTACCCATGATTCCATGGTAGCATGATGCTCCCTATCTCCTGGCAGAGAAGTCAGGGACTCAGGCTACAGATTGAGACATGCTTTTTTAGACATGGTCAATTCAGGAATCTGTTCTACCTATTTATCAATCAGTCTATCTATCTACTATATGTATGTTTGTGTGTGTGTGTATATATATGTGTGTGTGTGTGTGTGTATGTATGTTTGTATATGAGAGTAAACATATCTATATGTGTATATGGAGAGACAGAGAGGGAGAGGAAAGGGGAGAGGAAAGGAGGAGAAAGGGATAGAAAGAAAGAAAGGAGTGAGGAAGGGTTGAAAGGTGGAAAGGAAGGGGAAAGAGAGGGAGGAAGGAAGAGTAGAAGGAGGGAGGCAAGTAAGGAAGAATAGAGAGGGAAAGGAAGATGGAAGGAATAATGGAAAGGGAGAGGTAGAAAAGGAGACAGAGGGAGACAGAGGGTGACTGAGGGAGAGAGGTATTTCCCTCAAGTGGGAAGTGGGGACAGAGATAATAAATGCTTGATAATAGTAATAAAAAAACTATCAGCCAGTACATCCATCTCACTTTCCAAGGGAATAAACTGAAGATTAGGGCCCCCAAGTGATTTGCAGCCACACAGAGAATAAGATATGGCCCCAAGTTTTCTTGACTGAGATCTTCTTTAGATCAGGAATATAATATTACTATTATGAATATATTATTATTATTAAAGAGAGTGAATATGACAACTCTGTGTAACTATGCCTTCCTTAAATCCAATTCACACGAGTCAAGACACCATCTTATGATGTCATCAGTCCTCCTCGAATATGAAGGACGAACAATATGATTCTTATTATTGAGGCAGTGGCCGTTGTCGCCACTGTTCATGGCACACAATAAGCAATCAATAAATACTGGTTGGCTGACTGACTACATGGCATATAGGCAGTTCTCATTAAAAATCTGACTGATTTATTGATGCTTGAGAAAATCAATCCATGACCCTAGAAGCTATTGGCTAATACAGTCATAGATCTAGAGCTGAAAGCGATCCCATCTGTTTAGCTTCCTCACTTTACAGATGAGGAAACTGAGACCTAGAGACATGAAATGGCTTACCCAAAGTCACATAGGTAGTATCACAGGCAGGATTTGAAGCCAGCTCCCCTGAATCAGTTCCATAGAGGCAGCTAGGAGATATAGTAAATAGAGCATTGGATTTGGAATCAGGATGACTCATCTCTTGAGTTCAAATCTGACTTCACATATTTCCTAGGTGTGTGACTCTGGGCAAGTTACTTAAAATCTATTTGTCTCAGTTTCCTCATCTATAAAACGAGCTGGACAAGGAAATGGCAAAGGATTACAGTACTTTTGTCAGGAAAATCCCAGATATGGTTACAAAGAGTTGGATGTGACTGAACCACAACAAAACTCTTTCTATTAGTCCTTATCCCTTTTTGCCCTTAGATCAATGCTATATGAACTGCTGTTGAGGATACTTTAGGGAGGTTTTGAACTTCCAGGAGTAGCTGGATAAACAAGAAGCAGTTAATGTAGAAGAATAAGAAACACTGGGATGGCAGTTATTCAGGTTGAAAGACTTAGGATCCTGCCAGGCTTAGCTTTTTTTTTAATAGCTAAATTTTTAATAGCTAAACCTCTTTCTCTGGACTGCAGAGGCAGCCAGATGCTCTAGGGAAAAGAATACTAAATTTTAAGTCAAGATAACCTGAGTTCCAATATTGCTTTAGACACTTAACTAACTAGCTTTTTGATCCTGAGCAAGTTCCTTCCTCGCAAAAAGGTGAAGCCTCAGCTTCCTCATTTGTTAAAGGTTAAATTTGTTCAATTCAGTAACTTCTTTTTAACCTTTAAATCTATAATCTGCGAAATGAGGGGTTTGGGCAGGCGGACTCTTGGTTTCCTTACAATTCTAATTATTTGATATAGAAATTAGAGGGAGGGGGTTCCCAAGTCTAGGGTTCTAGGATCTTGTGAAAGGAACTGAAATGAAATAAGATTATTAGGTAGACAGGCTGGAATCGGTTTAACTAAGTTACTGAATATTATAGGAACTTCAGCAACAACCTAGTCTAGGCCAGGTCAATTGACAGCAGATAGCTCCCAAAGGCAAACAAATGATCCCACTAATCACAGCAGAAACAATCAGGAAAATGAGACTTGAGGGCAAAGTTGTGAAATTGAAAGAACATTCCCAGCCCTCCTGTGTTGGAAGCCGTGGATCATGACAGGGAGGAAGGATGGAAGATGGCAACCGGGGTGTGAATTTCACTAACGGCACTTAATCGAGGGCTGTATCTGGGATGTTATGAAAAGCTTTCAGCTTTATGCAATTCCCATGTAATGAAAGACTTTTCATTTCAATAACTTTATTTCAGATAATCTGTCATATTGAAAACGTGTGTTAAAGGGCGACGATACAATATGGATTCTAGATGATCTAATCAACACTCACTTAGCTATTCTCTCCTTCCCCCCCCCACCCCATTGTTGGGCTTCTGCTCACACTCCCCACCTTGCTTCTATGCACTTATAAGCTCAAGTGACAGAAATCGTGTTCCTTACTTAGACCTATAGTTCTGCTGGTCACTTTTGTGCCAAGTCTCTGCATTAACATGATTCACTGACGTTATCAGTTCTTAAATACAAATCTCTATAAGGCGTGTGCATATTGCTTGGAGGTTTCATTCAAGCCCCAAGGAGTGGGGAGAGATTGAGAACTTCTCATAAATTAATGTGACAGTTCATTCTAATGGAAATTTAGGATAGGACCTCACTAAGAACACACTTAAGGCTTGTTGGTTAATTAACCGATCAATTGACTGATGGGACCTTTCAATTCAATTTCAAAAAGTTAAAATTGGGGCTGGAGGAGACACAAAAAAGAGAAGAATCACAGTTCTTGTTCTCAAGGTACCCATAGACTCATGGGGTTTGAGCTGGATAGGGCCGGATTATCCAATCTGACCTCTTTTAATTTTTAGAGTAGAAAGGTGAGACTTAGATAAAGAAATTGGTTTGTCTAAAATCACTCAGGAAGCATGAAACAAAGTTAGGATTTGAACCCAAGTCTGACTCTATGATCCACTTTTATTTTCTATGGCTTTGTATTATCTTCCCAACATTGTTACACCCATAATTTTGCTTTTTGTTTCTGTCTTCCCAATGAGACTCTTACATAGTTCCAAAAAAAGAATTCAAGGCCTTACAATCTGATTTCCATACATGTTCCCAGTCTTATATCACACTATTCCCCAATCCATACTGTGTGCTCCAACCAAACTCAACCAATTGCTGTTCTCTGATTATATGCTGTGGTCTTCTCCCACCTCCACACCTTGCGTTAATAATTATGATATACATATGGATACTGGAATCAAGATTTAATTGAGATAAGGAACTCCTGAATAAAAGTTCACTGTACACCTAAAGGTCGAGACATTCTCCGCAATGAGTAATCTTGCAGTTGCTTAGTATACTGAGAGGTTAACTGAATAATAAGAGTTTAAGAATATTGTTATCATTATTAATTTTAGAGTACTTCAGGGTTTAAACATATTTTGCATCTATTAATTCATTTTATCCTCACTATAGCTCTGGAGGTAGAGCCTATAGGCATTTTTATTCCTTTTTTAAGAGGTGAAATTAAGTTCAAAAAGACTTAATTCTTTGACCATTGTCATATAATCAGCAAATGTCAGGGACAGGACTGAAATCCAGGCCTCTGCTGATTCATGATTGAGCGGCCCTTTTTACATTACCATGAGAATGAATTTCAGTATAAAATCTCAGAGGAATGCATAAAGAATTTTTTTTTCACTAAGAAAAAAGAAAACTTATTTTGGTTGACTTATACCAAAGAAACAGGTTTCTTTTGTTTTGTTTTGTTTTTTTGGTTTCTGTTTTAGCTTACAAGTTATATGGGGAAGGGAGGAAAGGAAAGTGAGAAGGAGGCAATGTAATCCTTTTTAAAATTTATATCACACCATTTGAAAGTCCTTATATATGGTTTTTATAAAAAAGATTTAAATCTATCGTAAGTAAATTAATCATTACTAAATAACTAAGAAAATACTCTTCTTCCAAGTCCATAGCATAACACACTGTACATTGATTCCAATTTCTTGATATAATTTTGATCTTCAAACATAAAGGACAAACAATATTCACAGGTCAATCCAATTAGTCAATTAACATTAAATACATTTCTATTATATTTCATTAGAATATCAGCAAGAGAAAGAGGCTTCAGAATGCAAAATATTAGAACACAGCAGGAAGAAACATGGAAAGGTGGCAATTGGGATACCTAGAAGATTGCATGCTGTACCTGGAAGGGACCACAGAGCATAATATGCCACTGATTGGAAGAACCTCAGAACAGAGGATTTAAGATCTAGAACAGAAAATCAGAGGTGGAAGGGACCTTTGAAAATAGGATCAGAGTAAGGAAAAAACTGATTTTAGAAAGGTCTGGAAAGATTTACATGAACTGATGCTGAGGGATACAAACAGAACCAGGAATACATTGTACACAGTAACAATAAGATTGTGTCATGATCAATTATGAAAGACTTCTCAGCAGCTCAGTGATCCAAGGCAATCCCAATAAATTTTGGATAAAAAGTGTCATCTTCATCCAAAAAAAGAGTACTTATGGAGATTGAATGCAAATCAACACATGCTATGTTCACTTTTTTTCTGTTTTTTTTTTTTCCTTCTGTCATGGGTTTTCCCTTTTGTTTTTATTTTTATCTCCCAATATGATTCATAAAGAAATGTATATTTAAAAGTTAATATATATGTAAAAAAATAAACTACATATGTGGGGGAAAAAAGAAAATAGGATCAAAATTAAATCATTCAGCAAGTAATCACTTGCCAGGCATTGAGCTAAGCACTAGAGATGGGAAAAAGAGGAAGAAAAAAGTCCATGTATATCCTCAAAAGGAACTCCCATTCTATGTGAGAGACAACATGTTGATTCAGAAGACAGAGACAGAGAAGAAGGCGACAATCTGAAATGGAATTAGCATCATGGGAGACCTAGAAAGATCTCTTGGGAAAAGTAGGGCATGAGAGTATTTTTGAACAAAGTCAGGAAAATTCAGAAAGTGACAGAGCAAGCATCCCAGAAATACTGGGTAACTAGTAAGTTGGCAGATATTTATTAAGCACTTACTAGCATTAAAGCCCTGAGATACAAAGAAAGGAATATAAACTTCCCTTACTTAAAAAAAAAAACCTCATATTTTAATACAGGAGCATGTAAACAAGGTTCATACAAAATACATACAAAGTACATGTTAAAAACTAGGGAAGTTTATTAGTTAGGGGGAGGTCTTTTGTAGAATATGAAATCTGAGCTGTATCTTCTAGGCAGAGGTAAAAGAGAGCATTATGGGAGGGGAACAGGAATGGTCAATCAAAAGTCACAAAGATAAGATGTAAGCTAATTTGGAGTTTAATGACTTGGGTCTATTCTCCTCCAGAGAGAGAACTATGGAGACAAAATATGAATTGAAACATTCTATTTTCACTTTTTTGTTGTTTATTTGCTCTTTATTGCTTATGGTTTTTTTTCCCTTTTGTTCTGCTTTTTTCTTTCACTACATGACTAATGTGGAAATACGTTTAAAATGATTGTACATGTATTACTTATATCAGATTGCTTGTTGTCTTGGGGAGGAGAAGGACAAGAAAGGAAGGGAGAAAAAAATTGGAATTCCAAATCTTCCAAATATGATCATTGAAAACTATCTTTACATATTTGAAAAAGAAAATACTATAAAAAAGATGGATTTCGGGGCAGCCAGGTGGTGCAATAGATTGAGCCCCAGACCTGAAGTCAGGAGGACCTGAGTTCAAATCTGGCCTCAGACAGTTAACATTTCCTAGCTGTGTGACCCTTTGAAAATAGGATCAGAGTAAGGAAAAAGCTGATTTTAGAAAGGTCTGGAAAGATTTGCATGAACTGATGCTGAGGGATACAAACAGAACCAGGAATATATTGTACACAGTAACAATAAGATTGTGAAGGCTAATAATAATGGGAGAAGGAGAAATGGAATGAAGTAGAAGTTACTGAGTGATGATGATGTACTATGCACATGTAAGGCCATAGACTAATGAACTGAAAAATAAAAGGGACGATCGTTAGAGTTTTCATTCTGAGTGAGCAGAAACCCACCTATGCAATTTGCTCCAGGTCATGACAACATGCAGACACTGAGCACAGAGAATACAATAAAATCTTCAGAAAAATCAAAGATTGAAGACCCATCTTTCCTATCCCCACTGTCCCAGGTGCTTCCAAAACATACCTACTAAGAGATACTAACTGCTAGACAGAGATGATATTGTAGCATGTATAGAGGTCTAGCCTTAAAGTCAGGAAAACCTTCTTTCAAGCCCTGAATCTGGCATATATTGGCTGTGTGACTTTAGATAAGTAATTTCCCAATACTTAAAGGCCATTTTCTAAGAGTAAAAGATAACAAAGAAGGTGCTGATCTGAATTATCAGAGAGAATTCTTCAAAAGCACCACATTATACAGATTAAATTACAGATCCAATTAGGGGAAAATGTAACTTAAGATTTCTCCTATCTCTAAAATTTGATCATAATCCCTTTCAACTGTTACATACTATGGTCTATGTGGTAGCATAGTCTTGCTATAGCATGACTTGCTATAGACTGGGTGCTTCAGCAAGCTTTCTAAGATTGACTTGAGCATGAAACTCTAAGGGAGACATGTCAGGTGAGGCACACTGACATAGGTACGTTTGTAAATATCAGGAAAGGTACACCTGACAGGAGTACCTTCATAGGGATCAGGTAAAGTACACAGACACAGTTTCCTTCATGGAGAAGGGATTTCCTCTTGATTCCCCAGGATTTTCCTGAAAGGCAGCCTTCTTCCACTTCCCCATGCTCGTATCAGGCTATCAGTAATAGCATGGCAAGCATCTAGGATCACAGATGCTTTCTTTTCTAAATAATTAATTACACTGCTTGCCTCTGCATCTACAAAGTCGAGTCCTTACTCCACTGGGATAGTCCTGGGCCTTCATTAATCTAAAGATGATTGGAGGTTCATATTGGCTGTGATGTGCAACATATTCTTGCTCTGTCTCAAACCATGCATTTAGAGCAGTAATTATCCAAAATTCCTCTTCCTTTTTAGGAGTGTTTTCAGATCTCCCCAAAATAAAAAGTTAATGGCAGAACCATGTCACCCTGTGGGGCTGATGGCTGCTGATGATCTGGGACAATTAACAAATCTTAAACATCACAAAGAGAAAGCTGGAGAGGGTTTCAGATATGCTCTCTTCCAATCTCCAGACTGAGGTTCAGATTTTAAGAAGGAAACTCCTTTAAGGAAAGGAAGCAAGTCCAAGTATTACTGTAACAGAATGAACAGAATCCTGCACTTTTAAGTGAATCCATAGAATTATCAAACCCAAGGAGCTAGTAGGAGTTCACACTGAGATTACAAAGCCAGAAAGATAAGCATGGTATATTAAGGATAATACACTCAAAAAAAAAAAAAAAAAAGATCAGGAGGCCTTAGGGGAATAGTGACTTTTCTCTCTTAAAATTTTTCTTCCTTGGATAGAATTCTCTTTCAGCAGTCATTTGCCAGGCAAGCTTTCATGCAATCCTGCTATATATCATGGTGGGCCTGGGCACCTGAAAGCAAAAAGGAATCAGACTCCTAGGCTCTTTGCCATTACTAAAATGGTTACTAGAAAGAACTTTGGTCCTAGAGTGAAATTCTTGCTTTAGATTGGCTGTGAGACCACAAGCAGAGAAATTAACCTCTCAGATTTTAATTTTCAGGAATAGTTCAGGGTTAATTCCACTTCTAAGGTGAATATGTGGTTTGGCAGGGAGAGATCCACTTTTACTCGCCATTAAGCACCTGGTGGCCACCGATGAGGGCAGGAAGGCTCTAAGAAGAAAGTTGCCAAGAATCACACAACTATTCACTGATGGTGTTGTATTTCAAACCCAAGACCCCAGTACCACATTATGGGCTCTTTCCATAATATCAGATTAGATTGTTCACACTAATGTTCCTGGAGAAATCAGTATTGGCAATAGGATATAGCCTAATACTGATAAATTACTCTCATACACACTTGCATGTATATTGATTCTTTGTAGAAGCACTGGGTTCCTTTAAAGATCATCTCACGTCATCTTCAACATGTGATCCTTACTGATCTCCCCATTTGTTACCATTTTCCCCCAAATTCTATCATATTCTGATACTTATGGCTTGTATCTGCCATGCTTAGCATAGTCCCTGCCAGAGAGGTTGCATAACAAATGCCTCCTGATTGATTGGTTAATATGGGTGAAGTACTTTCCTCACAACAATCCAAGGAGGTAAGAAGGTGATCCCCAAGCCCATAAAGCCAGAACTGATAGATCTGAGAATCCAACTCAATTGTCCTCCCTCTAGTTCCCACTCTCCACTGAACCAGCTGCTGTTCCAAGCTCCACTTCCCAGTCTTTACAAACAAGGGAAGACAATGAAGTGATAGATAGATCATTGCTAAAAGCTATTTTAATAGTCCCTGCTGTTCTCCTGGAGAAACACAGATGCTTCTCTCGGGCAGGGGTGGGTGATTCACTCTCCCTGAAGTCAGAAACCACATGGCTGCTTGTTGCTTAGCCGCCAGCCAGAGCCCTTTCCAACAAGCAGCCCAAAGTGAGCTTTCCCCACTGTCAGGATTCACAAGACCCGAGCTATGGAAGTCCCATGACTTCTCCTCGAGCCCAGTCTTGTGGTTACCCGATGCCAAAACTGATGCTCTCCCATGCTGGGTGTGACAGACAATGACTAAACACCTCCAAGGGAAGGATACGTGGATTCCACAGTACCAATGGACCCCAAGATTACCATTTTCTTCGGGAATCCAGGTCTTCCTACATTTGGGGAAAAGACACTGTCCTTTATCTGACTATGGTTTATTTTCCTAACTGGAAAATCTTTTAACAATAGTGGAACATAATACATTTTTTACCCGTGGTATCTCTGCATCTCACTCAGCGCCTTCCATATCTCGATTATCGCTGTGGGTTGTAATCTAAACTCTATTAAATAGGCAATAAACACAGCAAGTGTTACTACCTCACATAATAGCTAACAGGGACTCTGTCTCAGGTTCAATCTCCCCCCAAACAAAATCAAAATCATAGGCATTTGCCTTCCCTGTATAATGTGAAATTTCTACGTGGCAGATGAGGAAAAGGAATGTGAGAAGACCTTGCAAATCCTACAAGTTAAACACAACCCCAAAGCTTGAACAAAGCCTTTTTGCATCCTAGAATTTCCCAATTAGATGCTATAATTTATTATTTTAATAACAATTTTTATTTTCAAAATATATGCAAAGACAGTTTTCAACATTCACCCTTGCAATAACTTGTGTTCTGTTTTTTTTTCTCCCTTCCTTCCCCCCACCCTGCTCCCGTAGACAGTAGGTAATTCAATATATGTTATACATGTACAATTCTTCTATACATATTTTCACAATTATCATGCTGCACAAAACCAAAAAAGGAAAAAAAAAAGAGAAAGAAAACAAAATGCAAGCAAGCAAACTATAATAAAAATGTGAAAATATTATGTTGTTATCCACATTCAGTCCCTGTATCTTTTTGGATGCAGATGACTCTCTCCATCACAAATCTATTGGAATTGGCCCTAATCACCTCATTGTTGAAAAGAGCCATGTCCATTAGACCCGATCATCATATAATCTTGCTGTTGCTGTGTACAGTATTCTCTTGGTTCTCCTCACTTCACTTAGCATCAGTTCATGCAAGTTTCTTATAGAACAATGATCTTTATAGATGCTTATAGACCTATTTATTTCATAACATTCATATAGCATTACTTGTTCAGTCATTCTCCAGCTGATGGGCATCCACTCAATTTCCAGTTCCTTGCCATTACAAAAAAAGCTACTGCATTTTTGCACATGCGGGTCCCTTTAAGATCTCTTTGAAATACAGGTCCAGTAGAGATACTTCTGGATCAAAGGGCATGCACAGGTTGATAACCCTTTGGGCATAGTTCCAAATTGCTCTCCAGAATGGTTGGAGAGGTTCACAACTCCACCAACAATGTATCAATGTCCCACTTTTCCCACATTCCCTCCAACATCTGTCATTATCTTTTCCTGTCATCTTAGCCAATCTTAAAGTATACAGTGGCACTTCAGAGTTGTCTTAATTTGCATTTCTCTGATCAATAGTGATTTAGAGCATTTCTTCATATGACTAGAAATGGTTTTAATTTCTTCATTTGAAAATTGTCTGTTAATATCCTTTGAATATTGGCCAACAGAGAATGACTTGTTTTCTTATAAATTTGAGTCAATTCTCTATATAGAAATGATGCCTCCATCAGAATCTTTGGATGTAAATATTTTTCCCCAGTTTTCTGGTTTCCTTCTAATCTTGCCTGCATTTTTTTGGGTACAGAAACTTTTAAATTTAATATAATCAAAATTACCCATTTTGTATTTCATTCTGTACTCTAGTACTTCTAGTTCTAGATTCCTTCCTTCTCCACAGATCTGAGAGGTAGACTGTCCTTTGTTCTTCTAATTTGTTTATAGTATCACTTTTTATATCTAAATCATGAACCCATCTTGGCGTAATCTTGATATAGGGTGTTGGGTGTGGATCAATGCCTAGTTTCTGCCAAACTAATTTCCAATTTTCCCAGCATTTTTTTTTGCCAAATAGTGAATTCTTATTCCAGAAGCTGGGATCTTTGAGTTTATCAAGCACTGATTATTATACTCATTGACTATTGTGTGTTGTGAACCTAATCTGTTCCATTGATCAACTACTCTGTTTCTTAGCCAGTAAGAAATGGCGTTGATGACTGCTACTTTATAATATAGTTTTAGTTCTGGTGCCACTAGGCCACTTTCATTTGAATTTTTTCACTAATTGAAATTCTTGATCATTCATTCCTCCAAATGAACTTTGTTATTATTTTTTCTAGCTCTGTAAAGTTTTTGGAAGTTTGATTGGTATGGCACTGAATAAATAAATTAATTTAGGTAGAATTGACATTTGTATTATATTAGTTCACCCTACCTATATTTTTCCAATTATTTAGATCTGACTTTATTTGTGTAGAAAGTATTTTGTAATTGTGTTCATAAATTCTTGACTTTTTCTTGTCAGATAGCCTCCCACAGATTTTAGATTATCAACAGTTATTTTAAATGGAATTTCTTTTTGTATTTCTTGCTGCTGACTTTGTTGGTAACAGAAATGCTGGTGAATTTTGTGAATATAGTTTGCATCTGACAACTTTGCTAAAGTTGTTAATTGTTTCTAATAGTTTTGTTTTAGTTGATAAAGAGTCATTATGGGGCTGGAGAAAGAACTCGTATTCACAGTTGAAAAAGAACTGAGTTAAAATTATAACTCTGACTAGGATCATGGACATTACAAAGTCTTGGTTCTTCACCTCAAAAATGGGGAAAAGAATACAAACTAGTACTTGATTCATAAGGTTGTCGTAAGACTGAAATGAGAAGCAAGGCAACAAGTATTTATTGGATACCTACCATATTCCACACACTATGTTAATCATCAGGGATAAGAAGAAAGAAATCATCTTAAAACAACAACAACAAAGTCTTCCCTCTTATGCAGTCTATCTTTCAAAAGGAAAACATCTTGCAAACAATCAGGACTATACAAGATAAGAGATAGGAGAAAATGGAAATAAGCAAAGAATCTCAGGCACTAGGATTAAAGATATATCTGGTGAGGCTTCTAATAGAAGGTAGAAGTTCAGTAGTGTCTTCAAGGAAGCAAAGGAAGTCAGCAGGGGGAAATGAGGATGTGGAGGGAGAGAATTCCAGGCACAAGAGCCAGGAAAAAGCTGTGCTCGGAGTTCACAGATGGAGTGTTGAGTGTGAGACAAGAAAGGAAGATAATATCCTTGAACTACATCATTTGTGGAAGGATACAAGACCTAAAAAGACTCTAAAGGAAGAAAAGTGGCCACATAATGAAAGGCTTTAAAACAAAAACAGATAATTTTGTAGCTGATCCACTTACAGAGCCACTGGACTTTATTGAATGGGGGTGGGAAATGGAGTAGATAACAAGTGACATATTCAATCAATTGATTAATCAATCAATTAATCAATATTTGGTAAGTACCTACTATGTGCCAGGCAATGTGCTAGGTAATAGACATTCAAAGACAGAAATGAAAATAAATGTAAAGAACTCTGCAAAGCTTAAAGAAAAAAATAAGTATATGCTTATATATGTGTGTGTAAATGTGTATATATATGTATATATATGTATATATATACATATATATATATATACATATATATATTTGTGCATGTATTTATTATTATTATTATGGGGACTTTACTGTCTCTACATCCAACTCCATCCCTTCAGGGAAAGAACCTATTCCCCTTTTATGTTACCTCTAAATGGGGAAAAAAGAGGGGGTAAAAGATATAATGCAAAGAGAGGCAATCATGTAACCCAGGAATTCCTTCTTCCCCAGAAAAACAAGCAAATGTTCCAATTAGGTGAAATACTTTTTCTTAAGAAAATTATGATGGAACTAGGGGTCATCAGGAAGATCAGGGTTCAAGTTTCACTTTTAATATCTACTGTGTGAATATGAACAAATCAATGAATTTCTCTCAGCCTCAGTTTCTTTCTAATATTATTTTCTATTATCTCCCTTCATGTGCTTTCCCAAACTAGTCCTCCAGTTGTGCTGCAGAGAGCTTCCTCTCCTACCTCTGGATTTTTATATAGACATTCTCTGGTGTCTAGAATATATGCTGCTCACTTTTGACGTCTTAACATCCCTATCTTCCTTTCCTTTATGTACTTGAGGTGCTTCTGTTGCATAAAAGATAGAAAATAGACTTGGTTTCTGGAAGACTGCAATTCAAACCCCGCTGCAGACACTTATAAGCTGTGTGACTCTGAGTGAGTCACTTCCACTCTCTCTGCTCAGCCAGCTTCAGCACCTGGAAAGTAGGAACAAGTGACATAATCTATGGAGGGCACTTTGCAAACATTAAAGCACTATACTAATGTAGGACATTATTTAAATTATTGTGAACATCTTATTATAAAATGTTCTATTCCCCATTTGGAAACTGCTAGAGGAGCCATTATCTCAGAATAAAATTTGCTTTAATAAATGTTGCAGAACTGATTTGAATCTGATAACAACTGTTTTAATCACTTCCCAAAATGTTCAATGATTTTGCGGGGCATTAAGACTTTGATGCCATCTTCCATTTCTAGCCTTCTCTCTTTTGCCTCCTTTCCCCAAACTTTATGCTTGAGTGAAATTAGAGTCTCTGACCCCCAGCTTTCATATTCAAATAATTTGGTAAGATTCTAAGCTCCTAATTACTGATCTTAACATTGAGCATTTATTCTTGAGAAAACAATATTCCAGAATATTCATGAATCAAAGACAATCCAGAGGATTCTCACCATTAGGTAAAAGTAAGGCTTTATCAGTATCCCAATCATTAAAATAAGGGGATTAGTGTTAAGTAATGGCTAATATTCCCACCTAAACCTAATAGTCCATATTCTTCCATTCTATGCTTTAGAGTTTCATCTATCTTTAACATCCTTCATTCTAGGTGCTAACATTTCTTATTATAAGACCTCTTCCAATTCTGTCCTAAGACTCAGTATTGTTGTCCATATTAACATTTGATGTTCCAAAGTCCCCTATAATTCTGACATTCTATGTTCCACATTTCCTTCTAAATTCAACATCTTCTGTTCTGATATTCTATGTTCTAAAATCCCTCTCCCCTGCCAACTCTGAAACTCTCTGTTCTAGATTTTTTCTCAGCTCTAATATTCCATGTTCTGAGATACTTTCAACTCTGAAATTCTGAATTCTAACTTTCCTACCAGGTTCTTTGTTCTTCCATTCCATATTCTAATGTTCTTCCTCTCTCTGACTGTATCTGTTCTAAGCTCACTTTCTCTTCTTCCATTCTATCTGGTGAGGACAATTTCAGCTCTGATCTTCTATTTTCTAAGGAGACTTCCAGCTCTAATACTCTGCAGTCTCTGATTCTATGACTGGCACTTGGTCCATTCCATTAACACCTGCTGCTTCTGATTGGTTGGAGAATCCCCTCTGTTCTCTTGCTGCCCTAAAGCTAGCATATTTTTAATTAGTATTTTTTGTCATTTAAAGTTCAACATATTTTAGTCAATTATTGGCTAAATACATTTATTATTTGCAATATATTATTAGCTTATAATGGCTCATTGCTTTAAGATGCTTCCTTTAATACTTTGCAGGTCCTTAAACACAAATATGGTGGCTATTAGCAACCTCTTCAGTCAGGCATAAAATTGTACCCAGAGGCCTCATAAACAATCGAGTGCTTTGGAAAGATTAAATCAGTGTACACAGCTGTGAAGGCGGCCATTAGGAAGTGCATTACCATTCTGCTTTTACTGTTATTTTGTTTGTTACTCTGCTAGTGTCAAATCTGTCAACTGCCTAGGTCTCTGTCCCTCGAAATAGGAGATGTCATTTCACCAAGCCCTACAGAAATTATTTATCAAAAAAAGAAAAAAAAAAGCAGCCTTAGCATAATCTTGTTACAACTGAATCTCTAGGGGTTAATCATCTTCTGATTTTGTATTTGTAGTACAACCCAATGGGCCCTGTTTTGGGTCAGCTCTAAAAATGCTAAATGCAACTTGGAAAAACCAATAGATATAACTAGATGAAAGTATTCCTAATAATCTGATGATAAGACTGATAATCCCAAAGAATATGAGTTTTGGCACATATGAATTGTGTCTCTTTAGGTTTACTGCCTCACCTCTCCAAGTCTCAGTTTCTTCTGCTGTAAAATTGGAATTAGAATAATGCTTATCGGAGCACCAAACTCTTAGTGCCGGGGTAAAGAGAACACTGGATAAGTCTTAGACTTCTGTAAAAATGTGAATTATTCTGAGTCCGTGCTTCATGTCTATTAGATTTGTTAATATGATGGAAAAGGTAAATGATAAATGTTGGAGAGGATGTGGAAACATTTGTAACACTAGTGCTTGTTGGTTGAGTTGTAAACTGACCAAACCATTCTGGAGAATGATTTGGAACTATGCCCAAAGGGTTAAAAAAAAAAAAAAACCTGTGCATACTCTTGATCCTGCAACATCTCTACTAGATTTATATCCCAAAGAGATCATTAAAAAAATGAAAAAGGACTCATGTGTACCAAAAATAATAGCAGCTTTTTAATGGCGGCAAAGAATTAGAAATCGAGGGGATATCCATCAATTGGAGAGTGGTTGAACACAATGTGGTATATGAATATATTGGAATACTAATGTTCTATGAGAAATGATGAACAGGTGGTTTCAGAATAAACCTAGAAAGATTTACATGAACTGATGCTGACTGAAGTGAGCAGAACCAGGAAAACATTGAGCATTTTAACAGCAACATCGTGTGATATCAACTTTAATGGACTTAACTCTTCTCAACAACATAATGATCTAAGATAATTTCAAAAAGACTCATGATGAAAAATGCTATCCATATCCTAGAGAAAGAACTCTATATTCTGAATGCAGATTAAAGCAGACTTTTCACTTTTTTTCTTCCTCATGGTTTCCCCCTTTTATTCTGATTTTTCTTTCACAACATGACTAATGTGGAAATATATTTAATATGATTGTGTATATATATATATAACTTATATTAGATTGCTTGCCATCTCAGGGCGGGAGAGAGGAGGAGAATTTGGAAATCAAAACTGAATAAACTTAAGTGTTGGAAATGTTCTTTATATGTAATTTGAAAAAATAAAATACAACTATTAAATGGGAGAAAATGTGAATTATGGTTATCTGTTGGAACAGGGAATAGACTTGTGATTTCATTAGTGAAACTGCCTTCATAAACTGATACAAATTGTCTCCTTCTTGGAAATCAATAATCTTAGAGAGCATTCTAAAGCAGAGGTATCAAGCTTGTGATCCATTATGTAACTGGAACACGGTTAACATAATAAATAAAACACAATACATCATAAATAATATTATTCATTTTCCAAGTCAATATATGGTCCATATGAGATATCTTTGTATATGGTTTAGTAGTCCTCCTTCCTATTAAGTTTGTTACCATTGGCCTGGAGCCCTGAGAGATTAAGGGTCACACATCCAAGATGTATTAGATGTCAGATGAACTTGTGTTGAGGCTACTTTCTATAATATTTTGTGATTTGTCTGGTTCTACAGCCAGGGGGTGGTACAGTTGAGTGTTGAACCTAAGTCATACCGACTCCAAGACCAGCTCTCAATTCATGATTATATATACAATACAATAATATGTCAAAAATAGGTGATTTCATCATGAGAAATTGTTTTCTTAGTTCACATTTTCAATCCTGTTTCTAATTCAGTAGATACTTTTTATACATTTATATCAGTAGACATATTCAGTAGATACATTTATCCAATTGCCTGATGCTCAAAAGACTTAAATGGCAGGTCCATTGTCACATTGCTAATAATAGTCAAGATGAGAATTTGAAGCCAGGTTTCCTTCGATTTAAGAATACCACTCTAGTCACTACATCATACTTCCATCAAATGATATATTGTTGGAAGGGAAAAGGAGTTTTATATCCTCCCACCACAACTCGGTTGATGTGACCACAGGATGAAAACACAGATGATGAGGTGTTAATGTGTTAACGGCATGTTAAAACCCTGCTATCCCTTTATTTACACGACACTATTACTTTACAGGAGGATGTTTTAGTGGAGAAAAGGCTAATTTGAGAGTTAGAAAGATCTGAATGAAGTCTTGTCTCTCTGACTTATTCTGATTATGGAACCCATAGTACCTTAATCCTGATCATCTTTGCGATCCAAGCAACTCACTGAGTTCTAAAACACTTGAAGGTCTATAGAGATGGAAAGTCCTTTAACCCTGACCAAATAACAAGCATAGAAAAAATATCTAATTATTTTCAAGTATGGGTTTGGAATCAGATTGTGCTAGGAAGTGATGATACACAAAGGATTCAGTCCAGAAGCATATATTAATGACTCAAAAAAAAGTAAGTTGTGTAAATTGAGAGAAATCTCTATTCCAAATGTTCATATGGTTTTGTGCCCACCCCATCACACATTCTGAGCTCATGTCGGTCTGATTGGCCACAGCGACACAATATGCTGATGTCATACTGGTTCTCTTCAAGGTCAAAAAATGACAACTATTAAGGACCTACTGGGGGTCAGGAACTAAGCTGAGTGCCAGGGATACAAAGAAAGGTAAACAAACAAATCAGTCTTTGCTCTCAAGAGTCTAATAACTCTGTATCTGAAGTTAAAAAAAAATGTGAATTCAAATTCTACCTGACATTTAATTACCTGGGTGGCCATGAGCAAGTGACAACTTCTCTGGGTCACAGCTTCCTCCTATGTAAAATGGGGAGTTTAGACTATATACCCTCTGAAGAACAATAATAATAACAGATGATGTTAATAATAACTAGAATTTAAGGTTTTAAAAACAATGAGCCTCCTTCCAATTTTAGTTGTGCAATCATCTGGTGTGCAGTTGGATCTCAGTTCTTTCTTAGGTAATCTCCTCCCATCTCAGTTTTATCATCTGTAAAATGGGGATAATAATATGACCTACCTTAACAGGTTGTTTTGAGGGTTAGGTGAAATAATGTATGTAAAATGTTTGGCAAGCCTTAAAGTGTCCCCAGAATGTCAGCTCTGAGGATGAAGATGATGGCACTAAATTCCTTAAAGGGAGTTGAGAGCTCATGAACCTATCACTACTTTAGACAGGCAGGATAATGAAAAGAAAAGGAGGAGAGTTGATGGTCCTTTGCTGGAATGACCTGCCTGATGGCTTGGAATTATGGGAGTTTTCCCCCAAGAAACCATAGGACCTTTCATCTGAAAGGAGAAGAGTTCTGAGCAATAGAAATCCACTTCCCCTTGGTATTATTTTGACAATTGCCCCGACTTGGTTCTGCCCTAGTGATTTGCTATAGCTTCTCCCTCCCAATCCAGTCTACCAGATTAGTTTACCTAAATCTCTAATCCTCTTGAAAATAATCAGGTAAGCCACTTTCCCATTTTATTCCTCCTTCAAGGCTGCTGCCAATATCCCTTCCCAAGTTAAAGCTGAGTGACAGAGCCATTCACTGTGCAGAGGCGACAATAGGAGAAAATGGCTTCTGCAGACATAGTCCCACTGCCAGAAACCTTCCTGTGGCCTCTCCATCAGCAAGTCTGAAATTGAGCCAACCAAGAGTGGGAGGACTGGGCCGGCCCAGGCCGGTTGGCCCCCATCTTGGAACATAATGGGCCTGAGAGAATGATAGTGACCCAGGCTGGCTGAATTGTTTTACATCTCAGCAAGCAGAGTCTGATTCCTTTTTTTTCCTAGTTGGGGGTGGGGAAGCACGAGAATAAAGCTGACATTGTTTTCTGAGGTGCCTTCTCCCTCCCCCATTAAAAAAATACAAATCAGTGGATTACCCATAAGGCACTTGGGCCTTAAATCACCTTTCAGAATAGTACTCTCAGTGATTGGAGGGTAATTTAGGATTTGATTATATAGACTGTCTTGCATTGTTCTCTAATTGCACTGTGTTCAACTCTGGGCACCATGTTGGAGGAAGGACCTTGACAAGCTGGAGCAAGTCCAGAGGAGGCCAACCAAGATGGGGACAGAACTGGAAGACTGCCATCGAAGGAGCCAGAGACATTTAGCCTGGAGAAGGGAGAAACGAGCCATGTCCTTAGCCAGCATCCTAAATGTCAACACGTAGAAGAGGACTTTGGGTAAATCTGGGCAGCTGCAGAAGGTAGAGCTCAGAGGTAAAGGGGAATCTGCTCCATCTCCACAGCTTCTGACACCATAGCAACTGCAAAGAAATGGAATGGGCTCTTCTCCAAAGTAATGAGCTCTCTGTGCTGAAGGCATGTAAGTAGAGGGGATGGGACAGAGTTTTCCTGCCCACATTAGACTGGCCATGACAGCTGTCAATGATCCATGTAAAGTATATTTGGTAGAACATGGATTTTTATTTGACAACATTTTCTTTCTTTTGCAGGCAGGAATGATACAATTCTTAAAGCACTGGATGTGGAGTCAAGAATAAGGACCTCTGATCTCAGCAATGTGACCCAGGTAACTCTAATAATTCATAACAAGATTTATATAGTGTTTTAAGGTATACCGAGCATTTTACAAATACCATTTCATTTGCTCCTCCAACAATCCTGGGAGGCAGATGCTATTATTATCCCCATTTTACAGATAAAGACACTGAGGCAGACACAGATTGGATGATTTGCTCAGGTCACAAACTAGTAAGTGTCTGAAGTAGGATTTGAACACCTGATTCCAGGTCCAGTATTCTGCCCACTATAGCACTAGCCAATGGCTAATTTAATGGCACATTTAACTTCTTCATGTCTCCTGGAATTCTGCGATTATAAGACTGATTGGAGTTCTCACACGACAAAATCACAGGAAATCAATATATTGCTATATGTGGGCCTCTTATGAGTTAGAATAGTGAAAATCCCAAATCTCAAGAACTGGATTCGACTCCTGGTGCTAATACTGCCCCACTGGACAAGTAACTTGTATCTACCATTGTTATTTGAGAAACAGCTTTGTGTAGAGTGGGCAGAATGCCAACCATGGAGTCAGAAGGACCTGACACTTATTTAGCTGGGTGACTTAGGGCAACTCACTTAAATCTCTCTCAACTTTAGTTTCTGCATCTTTAAAATGGGTATAATAATATCTTCATTTACTTGCCTCATTTGGAGGAACCAAGCGAGTCTCATAAAAGTTAAGCTAGCCCATGTTAAAAGGTAGTAAAAGGTAGTAAAGCTATGATTTCAACCCAAGCCTTACAAATTTGATTTCAGACAGTGGGATGGTACAGTGAGTTCAAATGTAGCCAAGTGATTTGGGGCAAGCCATTTAACTTTCATTTGTCTTAGTTTTTTACAATTTGAAGTAGGAATATAAAAGGACCCACCTCCCAGTACTGGATTTGAGTAGAGAATTTGCTATGTGAGATAAGTCACATTTCCAATCTGATCCTGATTTTCCTCCAGGATTAGACTAGATCAGGTGGACCCCATAACAACTCAGTAGCCTTAAAACAACTGGTATTGATATCCCCATTTTACAAAATGATAAACTGAGACTCGGAGCAATTACATGCCCTCTCTAATATCCCAGAGCAAATATTGAGAGATAAAATTTAAATCCAATTCTTCCTGGTAACATCTAGAAATATAGTCACCACCATTTAATGTCTTCCTGGTTTTTTTAATCTATAATCAATAAAAACATTTTCCAGGGGGATGAACTAATTCATCTCCCCATTTAAATGATATTTCAACTGATTGGACAATCTGACTTGTCCTGAAATGAAAGTTGGGTGCTTTGGGGGAGGGAAGTGTTAATGAGTTCCCTTTCATTCAACTAAATTCAAGAACATTTAAGCACCTGATATATGCCAGGCACTGTGTGTAAGGAGGATGCAAAGGTAATAACAAGATAGCTCCTGTCTTCAAAGCACTTACATTTGGTGGTAAATGGGTTTGGAGAGCATCAACATTTATAAGAAAATTAAATATAAACTATGCACCAACACAACAATTAGAAGGGGAAAGCACAATGGAGAGTCATTGAAAAGCTGGAGGAGAGGACTTGCCAACGATGTTGTGGGAGGGATTTTATCTGGAGGTTTTGCTCAGCTCCCCCAACTCTAACATCACAAATTCAAAGACTCCTCCCAGCCTTTTCATGTCCCCTTACAGCTCTGAAATTCTATACTCTAAGGGTCCCTCACAATCCTGACATTCTGAGTTCTAAGATCCCTTCCACTTTGGCATTCCACACTTAGAGCTCTAAGATTCCTTCCTGACGGGTCCCTTTTATCTCTGACACTGGATGCTCCAAGATCTGTGCCAGCTTAATATTCTATTTTCCCCCTATCTGTCCCAGTTCTGACTTTCTCCTCTCTTGTTGTTGTAGAAACCTGAGTTCTGGCCCAGATAACATCCCAAGATTCTCTGATTCTTCCACCCCTCCTGTTCTGGCCCCCACTTTTCCTTCTCACAAAGCCTTGATTCGTAGCATCTGTTTTTTTTTTTTTCCTCGTTGTCTGACCTAGAATAACAGCACGTGACTGGAGATATTAATGCTACTCTTTTAACTTTCAGTTAAAATCCCATCGCCCTTAATATTGCTCCCAACAGAGCCTCTCCTATTCTGTTTCATTTTTAGTAGGTGCTTTTAAGTTATGCATTCCTTCCAGCCCCCATGATCTCTTTGGGACTGAGCTTCAGAAACATACCCCTCTCAAGACCCAATCAATTTCAACATTCAATTAAGCTAATTAAGGCCAGGTTGCCATCAATACATTTCTTAATTGTGGTTTAAAATAGGCAAAAACCCAGAACTGTTCATCAACAAATGTTACTCACAGATGAAACATAGCATCTAACACTAGGATTTTCCCAAGGGTCAAATCCAGGTACATAAATTAGTTAGGAGGACCACATGTATATTTGCATAGGATCTGCATACATCAACGTGAGCTGCAGCTCCTTCTGGGTTAAATGCTATTAATTCCATCCCGAAATTTGCTATTCCTTGTCTTTTTTTCCCTTTGTTCCTTTGCCCCAATGTTCTTCGTTTGACTTATATTTGTTTCCCCATCAAAAGGCTATAGATTGATGAGTTGGCTGGGTGAGAGGAAGGAGGAAGCATATATACAAAACCTGGGACACAAAAAAGGGAAATCGAGGCTGCTTACATCTTGACAACTAGCATCATCCAGGAAAGATTTAACAGCCAGCATCATGTGACGCTGATATAGGAAGTCAGGTGTTCTGGCTCTGCGATTAAAGCTCTAATCACTTCCTAACAACTGCAACTGTTATAGTTATTTTTTTTTCTGGGACAAGCATTATAAAATTTACTCAATATATTCAGCATACAAAAGTCATTGAATAAATTTCATAATTCATTATTTGAAATAAGTTCAAATCATAATTGAGGCAAATCTAGTTGTCTTGTATGTATTTTAATGTGAAGCTGTGAAAAAAACACACGCATTAAAATCTTGTACCTTGTAAGTTTTGGTGCCCTGTGGTAAAGTGTCAATTGACCTGACCTAGTTATAGCTCTGTTGAACAACATAATTGCTGAGACTGATCTTTGGAGAAGGTGACCTTCCAATTCCTGCTAAGAGTAGTCATAATCCAATCCAAAGAACATAGAAGCCAAACTCAAAAGAAATATATTTCTGGAAAGCTAAAGAAGACCCCCTCTTCTAGGTCATCCAAGTAAAATAGGAGTTAAGCTATTAATGTACAATATGTGGTCAGAAAGTGGGTCACCAAGTCAGCCAGACTCTTTGGGTAAATTTTTTTCTTCCAATATACATATCCTCCACTGTGAGTCTAGTCCTTTGCCATAAGGAATGGATTGTCGTGAGCTTGAAATTAAACACTTGGCAGAATCAAATAAGTCAGAATTTGGTAGAAATAAATGAAAAGTATTTCATTGGGGTTCAAAAAATAATTGACCCTTTGGGGGCAGATAGATGGTGCAGTAAACAGATCACCAGCATGGAGTCAGGAGCTGAATTCAAATTGGTCTTAGATACTTCTGCAATTTGTCTCTGTGCAAGTCACTTAACCCTAATCGCATCCAAAAATTGATCTTTCAAGTAGAAGATGGGGATGCATGGGTGAACATCAATTTGTTTGGAAAAAAAATCTTTTAAAGTGTTGTAGAAACTAAATAAACATCATAATATTATAGTGTTTTCATTTTGGTCTACTTTAAGAGAAAAATAGGTTCCTAGAGACTAGAGAAAAGATAATCCTGCTTATTCTTCCCCAATCCCTGATCAGACTAATTCTGGTGTCTGATTTTCAGTTCTGGGTATCACAGTTGAGGAAGGACATTGAAAAACTGCAGAACATCAAGAAAATAACCAGAATCATGAAGGATATTGAGTATATCAATCAATCAAAAATATTTATTAAGCACTAAATATGTAACAGGCCTGGAAAAATCAAATGGAAAGACTGAATCCAGGCCTGTTAAATCATAGCAGTTAAAGAAACAGGATGTTTAATGTGGAAAAGAAGGGATTCGGGTATGACTTAAGAGCTGAGACAAGTATTTAAAGAGCCATTCCAGAGGGGGGCGTCACTGAGCCATGCCAGCCTTCCAGTCTGTTGGGAAATGGAAAGAAGGATGGACAGAAAGGGGAAAGGAAAGCATCGATGAATTGACTGCCAGGCTCACGTCAGCTTAGAGAAGTGAGCACTTTGACCATCCGAGGTTTCTACCTTCTGTTTTGCTATTTTCCCACTTAACTGCTCAAAGCTTAATTTTTAACCCAGCCAGTTCAAAGGGGAAATAGCTTTCATTCTTCTCCAAAGCCAGAAAGGCCTGCAGATTTGGGGTATGAGGAGGAATCAAGGCAAGACTGTTTATAGCCACAGATGTTCCACTATCTGCTGTGGAGCAAGTTGTGTAGGGAAAAGAAAACTTCATTGACATCAGTCTGCTGTTTAACTGTGGATGCTATGGTCCTCCTTTTTCACTGGGAGCATTTCTTGGCATTTTCAATTCTTTAAAGGAATTGTTTGGAGGATCATGGAGTTTTAGGGATCATCATTTTGCAGAAAAGGAAATTGAGTCACAGAGAAACTGAGATTTGAACAAGAACATAAGATGGTAAATGATTGATCTGAATTCAAACCCACCTTCTCTGATTCTGTTCAAGTTTTTTTTTTTTTAATCACAATTCAATGCCTCAGAGGAGTGTGCTCCCCATCATTGGCAATGACCATTTGTGAGATATCATAGCTGGAAGGACCTAAGGCTCACTTTAGTTCAACCTCATTATCTAGATCAGGGGTCCTCAAACAAACTAAGGCCCACGGCCTTAGTTGCAGCAGTTGAGGACATTTATCCCTCTCACCCAGGGCTATGAAGTTTCTTTATTTAAAGGCCCACAAAACAAAGTTTTTGTTTTTAGTACAGTCTGGCCTTCCAACAGTCTGAGGGACAGTGAACTGGCCCCCTATTTAAAAAGTTTGAGGACCCCTGATCTAGGTGATGGAATACATCCAGATGTGAATTGATTAAAGTTAGAGAGGTAGAAAATAGGAGAACTTCAAAATAAAATGTAGTCCTTTAGAGTCTTCATTTTAGTTTGGATACTCTTGCTCAATCCATCTATAAGCATTTACATATGACAAGCACAGTGCTAAGTGTGGTGAAATACAAAAAAAAAAAAGAATAAAAACACAGTCTTTGCTCTTAGAAAAGGTACATTCCAACAGGAGAGAAAACATGTACCTGACTTTATACATTCAAGGTTTATACAGGTGAAACAGAAGGTAATTTTAGAGGGAGGACACGGCAGTGGACAGGGTGGGCTCAGAGATTACTTACGTCTCCGAGTTTTCTTGCATCAGGATGTTTTGGGGTTACTGAAGAAACACACTTTGGAAACAGATGGTATAATAAACAACATTCTTCCTTTCCATTCTTAAAGGTTAGCGGCACCCTAATTGCTGCGCTAACCAGCCTTGCTCACTAAGTGGAGATTTAGCATATGGGAAGGGGGGAAAAAGGCACGACTCCCAGCCCACCACAACAATCCTATTTAGTTAGGGTGATTTAAATGAACTTGGCAGCAGTAAATGTTTGTGCACAGACAGCCTTATTGCTCTTCAGTCACTAACAAGGAGGAATGGCAAGCTGGGAAGCCCAGGAGTCTGCTAGAGTCATGCTTCTCCTAAAATAGGGATGTCCCTGGAAAGGAATGGAAGGAGGTCATCTTCTGATATGGCAAACTGCAGGTTTCAAACCTGGGGAACTTCAAAGTGTCTTTGCTGGGAATTTCTCAGAAGCAAAAGATGGCTGAGTCCTTGACCATTAATGCGCCTCTTGAGAAAAGGAGGTGAAAATCAATGACACTTTTTTAGGCAAGGCCTCGGTTTCAAAATCCACTATATTTTCTGGTCTTAATTTTCTTTGTTTTGGTAAGTAGATGGGTAGGTAGATAGATAGACAGGCAGACAAATAGACAATAGACAGAGAGATGGATGGATGGATGGATAGAGAGAGGTAGATAGTGATATTAGTAACTTGATTGATACATTAATATGCTAATGATATTATATATTTATGGTATAGATATAGAAATATAGTTTGTGATAGCTCAGTTGCTGATAAAAATGCCACAGAACTCTAGAGAGATAAATGAATTCACCTATTAAGCAATGGCTAAAGATGGAGAATAGAAAAATGGAGGATGAACTCACGGTTCTCACAAACATGAAAATACATGAACCCATTTGGATATCCCCACAAGGAATCAAAGAATGTTGGAGCTAGAAACTGGGTGCCAAGGGCTACTTTGGCAGTCTGGAAAAGCTTATGGACTCATGTTCAATAAAAAAACCATAAAATAAAATGTATTACAAAGAAAATTAAACATATGGAAATAAGCTATCATCAAATCATTTTAAAATAATAAATTCATGGACCCCAAATTAAAAATCTCTTATTACCAGAAAAAAAAAACTTTAGAACATGGAATATCCTAACTAGAAGGGTTTAAGAACAGAGGATATTGGAGCTGGAAGAGAGAATATAGAACATTAGTGATGAAAGACAATTTAAAATATAGATTGCTATCAAAGGAAGGCACATTACAACATAAAGTTCAGAGACTTTGGAAGAGAGAATGTTAGAGCTTGAATAGATATTAAAACAAATTCAGATCCATGCTAATATAGATGGAACTAGAAAATAGAATGTTAGAAATGGAAAGATTGTCCCTCCCTTTGCAGTCTTAAAAGATTATAAAACTAGAACATCATACACCCTTTTAGACTTGATTAGTGTATTTGTTTATTTTGCTGAACTGTTGTCTTCAGTGTTGTTCTTTTCCTTATCAGGGTGGCTCTTTTAGGTGATGGAAGGAGAGGAGGGTTTTTAAAAATGAAGGTGATTCAAACACAAAAGATATCAGCAAGGGATCTTAGAACATCCAGGCTTGGAAGAACGGTTAGAGCATGCCATGTGAAAGCTAGGAGGAAGCTTAGAACAGGGAATATCAGAACTGAGAAAGACCTTAGAATAGGGAATGTCGAAACTGGAAGGGAACTGAGAACAGAAAATAGGAGTACTGAGAGAGAGAGCTTAGATAGGGAATGTCAAAGCAACAAGGAGTCTTGTTAAGGAATATTAAAAAGCAGCAAAGGTTCTGAGAGATCATCGAATCCAGATCCTTCATTTTAAAAGAAACTTAGGACCAGGAGGGGTTCAGGGCTATTAATCATAGTCAGATAGGAACTCAATTCTCCTGACTCTAGATCCATGAGGCTTCCCACTGTCTTATATCAGTGGAAGTCCCCTCTCTTTTCTTAGAATGCTTCTCAATTGTGAATAGGACTTTGCCAAGGTTCCCCGGGGGAAAGGAGCCAGGAAGATAATACTTATAAGGCAGCCTAAATGTGCACTAAATCCTACATAATTAAGATGAAAGGGAAGGTGTGAAAGTTTCCTTTACTGTATTAAGCAGAGGGATGATAAGTCATAGGGGACCTTTACTGGGGGTTGAAAGGAAGGGGAAAGGAGTGCTCCCTGACATTTCAAAGACATGGTTTCCATGTGAAATGAACACTTACTATTAGAAGGAATGGGAAGTCTGGGGTGCCCTTCCCTCTCTTCCCATATCATCATCACTACCACTGCAGTAGAGAAATGAGGACAATGATTAATTCCCTAAATAACTAAAGAGATAGTTAGAATTTTTTAAAGTAATGTAGAATTCAAAGAACAATTAATTCCAATATATATTCCCAATATTATATAAAACTATTTGGAAAAAGTAGGTAAAGAATGAATCCTGCCAAATTCCTTTTATGATGCAAATGTGATGCTGATACCTAAACCAGGAAGAGTTAAAATAGAGAAAGAAAATTATAGGCCATTTTCCATAATGAATATTGATACAAAAATTTAAATAAAATATTAGCAAAGAGATTACATCAGTTTATCACCATGAATACACCATGACTAGGTGGGATTTATACCAAGAAATCAAGGCTGCTTCAATATTAGGAACACGATCAGCATAATTGACTATATCAATAAAAAACCTAATAGAAATCATATGATTATCTCCATAGGTACAGAAAAATCTTTTAACAAAACACAGCATCCATTCGTATTAAAAACACTTAGAGCATAAGAAAAAATGGAGTTTTTCTTTAAAAAAATGCTTAGGAAGCATTAATCTAAAACCATAGCAAACATTATATGTAATGGGGACAAGCTAGACGCTTTCCCAATAAGAGAAGGGGTGAAACGAAAATGGCCATTACTCACCATTGAACAATTATTTAATAATGAACTAGGCATATTAGCTTTAGCAATAAGAAAAATAAATTGAAGGAATTAGAATAGGCAATATGGAAACAAAACTATTACTCTTTGCAGATATTATGATGGTATATTTAAATATCCTAAGAGAATCAACCAAAAGACTATTTGAAATGATTAACAAATTTAGCAAAGTTGTGGGATATAAAATAAACTTAAATAAAACATCAATATTTCCATGTATTATCAACAAAGTCCAATAGCAAGAGATGGAAAGAAAAATTCCATTTAAAAGAATTGTAGACAATATAATATATTTGGGAGTATGCTTTCCAAGACAAGTCTCACAATTATATGAATACAGTTACAAAACTTTTCACACAAATAAAATCAGAGCTAAAAAATTAGGAAAAAATATCAATGGCTCATGGGAAAGGTGAGCTAAGAGAATAAAAACATATTCTACCTAAATTAATTTACTCCTTCAGTGCTATATCAACCTAACTACCAAATAATTATTTTATAGAGTTAGAAAAAAATACTAATACAATTCATCTAAAAGTATAAAAGTCAAGATTATCAAATAAATCAATGAAAAAATGCAAAGGAAAGGGGCCTAGCCACTTTCTAAAATTATATTCTCAAGTGACAATCACCAAAACCATTTGGTACAATGAACAAGAGTGATCATTGGGATAGATTAGGTATACAAGATAGTAGTAAATGATCATAGTGATCTACTACTTGATAAACCCAAAGACTCCAGTTTCTGGAATAAGAATTCACTGTTTGGCAAAAACTGCTGGGAAAACTGAAAAAAAAATGGCAGAAACTAGTCATAGCCCAATATATCACATCCCATACTAAGATAACATCAAAAGGAATACATGATTTAGACAAAAAAGGATACCATAAGAAAATCAGAAGATCAACAAATAGTCTGCCTTTCAGATCTTTGAATAAGAGAGGAATATATATATATGTATATATATATATATATATATATATATATATATATAATATATATATATATATATGTATGTATATATATTTCCAAGAAACATAGAACATTATTAAATTTAAAATTAATCATTTTGATTATATTGCACTATTTTTTTGCATAAACAAAACCAATGCAACCAAGATTAGAAGGAAAGCAGAAAACTGGAAACAATTTTGATAGCCAGTGGGTCTGATAAAGGTTTCATTTCTCAAATATATAAAAAATTAAGTCAAATTAAAAATGGTCAAAGCATCAGATGAAGAAATTAAAGCTCCATATAGTTATATGAAAAAAAAAGATTAGATAAATTCAAACTAAAATAACTCTAAGGTACTATGACAGAAAAAGAAATGGTAAATTTTGGACCAGATATGGGAAAATTGGATCATTAATGTATGTTGGTGGAGTTTTGAGTTGATCCAATCATTCTATAGAGCAATCTTTAATTGTGACCAAAGAGCTATAAAACTCTGCATACCTTCTGACCCAGCAATAAAAGAGATTATTAAAAAGCAAAAAAGACCCACATGTACAAACATATTTATAGCTGCCCTTTTCATGATAACACAGAATTAAAAATTTAGGGCATGTCTATCAATTGGGGGATGACTGAACAAATTGTGATATATGATTGTAATAGAATAGTATTGTTCTTTAGGAAATGATGAGTTAGTGGATTTCAGAAAAAACCTGCAAAGACTTAATACTAACTGATGCTGAGTAAAATGGACTAGATTTTGAAGGGCTTTACATATACCAAAGAGGCTAATCTTTTTCTTTGAGTAGTAAGCCACTGAGTAAGGAAATGACTGGGTCAGATGTGAACTTTTGGAGAAAAATCAATCTTTCCAACTCCCAGTCTGGTGTATATGTACCTAGAATCCATTCATATTTTCCCAGAATCAGACATGGTATTTTATATGCATAAAAACTATTCTAAGCCCTCCATGGTGTTGCTAGGTAACTGCAGGTTAACACAATCAGCCAATGATATTTGTGTTGTCCTTGATAGTGGGAGATGATGGCGCAATGGTGGTGAGCAAAGCTGAGTTCACAGAACCCAAGCTCAGTTCATCTCTTATGGAGGCAACCCATGATGATCAGCATTCTCCTATCCAAAAGTATTGCCTCAGCAATAGAAAAAGTAAATTTTGATGACTAGAGGGTCACCAAACATGGTAACATTGAGGACTAACATGTAAGAGAAAGCTGCCATGTCTCTGAATGCCCCCAAATAAACAAACAGTCCATGTGCCAAGAAGAAAGGGGAAAGAAGCCTGTTCCAACTGTTCGTTGTCTTTGCTATTTCCCGTAGGAAGCTGACTCTGCCATGTAGTTCTCTGTGCCAGACAGGGAGCAGGTGTAGGAGTTCTAAATGAGGAGGGGGTGCCATCCATTGGTCCCCTGTGCCTTGGGAATGAAAGTATAGAAGCCAGGGTGATGCCTGCAAGAAATCTATTATTCGGGGTGACTGACCCAGATGAATTCCTTTGGGAGGAAAGCAGAAACCACTGGCTTCTGAAGACAGAGACAGATAGCTGGGAGTGGGGAGACACAGACTATCAGGAAACCCTTGGAATAATCTCTTCTCCACTGCTAAATTTCTTTGTACTGAAGTGATCCAGTATATCTGTATTCATTTAGCATCTAGAACCAGAAAAAGACCTTTACAGATAATCCAATTCTAAATTTAAGCTGAAAGAATCCTCTATGAGTCATCTTATCTAACCCCCTCATTTTGAAGATGGGAGAAGTAAGGACTGAGATGGTTTAGTGGATTGACAGAGAACATATAGGAAGTAGCAAACTGAGATTAGAACTCAGGTCTCATTCGAAGCACCATTTCTAGAAAGGCCCATTACCCTCCTTCCATCATCACCACCATCATCTCAATAACAGTAGTCATAACATGCTTTGAGAACACTATGCTTTCCAAGCACTCTCCCCATAACAGTCCTGTGATTTAGAAAGCCTATGTATTATTCTCCCTATTTCACACGAGGCAATTAAACCTCAGAAATTAAAAGGCTTGCTCAGGATTACAACAGTAAAGTAAAATGGATGCTCTAATCACCAGCCAAATGGGAACTCCCCACATTCCCGCACCAGATCAACATGTTTTCTTCTCATTGTGCTTTTACTGATGTTGTTCCTTAAGCTTGAAATGTTACGTCATCTCCCCCCCCAACCCCTGACACTCACACACACACACACACACACACACACACACACACACACACGCACACACAAACACACACCTATCTTAGTGAGCTCCTAATCATCATTTAAAGCACAGCTCAAATTCCATCTCTTCCAGGAAGCCTCCCTGGTTGCCCAAATCGGAAGGAGCCTTTCTTTCCTTTGACAGATCATACCACATTCATGAATTATTTTGCAGTTTTTTCTCTAAGTGCCACGTCCAATTCCTAAGCTCCTAGATCCATGATGGGCAGGACTGGCAAGTGTGCAGGAACTAGAGATTGGCTAAAAGAAGAAACTAGAGGCTTGATAACAAAATGGGGATGGGACTAATAAATATCTTTTAGCATTTGAAGAGTTATTGTTTCTTACTGGAGTTGACCCGTTTTGCTGGGCCAGAATAATGAGGAAATAAAAACAAATAGGGAAGCTTAGGTGTGATGTCAGGAAAAACTCCTACCAATTAGAGCAGTCCTATAGTGAAATGGACAGCCTTGGGAGGTGGTGAGTTCCCACTCACCCAAGGTCTTTAAACAAAGTCAAGATGAACACTCGCTGGGCGTGTACTAGGAATTGGAGCATAGATTATCCCTGAGCTCAACAGCTGCTAAGGTCTCTTCCAATTAGGAGATTCTGTGATGGTATACCAAAATTCCTTTCAAAAGCACAACTCAACTCTCTAAAGGAAGCTGGGAAGCAAAGTTAAAGGAAGCAAATTTCCATATTAGAATATAGACAATGGAACCCCATTGGCGCACTTCTATGCTGTTCCCCATCTAATAAAATGCTGCCCTTTGGGTTGTTCCTGTCCATTCATCCAATAAATACCTCTCTTCTACCACTATGTAACTTGATAGCCAAGTGAGACTTCTCACTGAATTCTCAATTCACCCTCAGCTTCTCTCGTTCTACACCTCAGCTTTGTATCCCGAACTCAAATACGTTCTTCCACCTTCCCAACCCCAACTTGGTGGCCACTTTGGCCATCTTTGAATACCAGTTCAAAAGTCATCTCCCCCATTGAACCTTCCCTGATACCATCACTTAGAAAATCATGGGACCAAGTAGGTCATTCAATGTGATTTAATAGTATTCATTAAGCACCTACAATGAGTAGGCACCGGAGTTAAAAATAATGTCACACTGATACAAATGTTTTTAAGATTTCCTTTCAACTCTCAAAAATTATGAATATTAATGCTTCTATATTACTAAACATGTCTTCCTGCAGGCAAGGGCCTAAACCAGCTAGGCTCTGGCATCGCTTCCAACTCCAAGATGGATGGTTCCATCCTCCTAATTGTTGGGCACGAACAGCTTGGCTGAGCTGGAGGGCATGTGTGTGAATGCAGTCCTGGAGTTGGTGCTCTCAGCGAGCCAGTTACAGAGGCCAGGACCATCCTCGCCTGCTGTGAAAACTCGGAATCCTTGCCAATGTGCCTCGGGGATCACAGCAATCCAGGCTGGAGGCACAGAGCAGCACATTGGTTAGGAAAATAAAGAAATGGAACACGGTCATTTTCCTCAGAAGCACAGGACATGTTGGAATACAGAATATGGGATTTCAGGGTTGAATGAGGTCTTAGGGCAAAAATGTAAGTAGGGAAAGGAGCCTTAGAACATAGAATTTTAGAACGCAATGGTACCTAAGTTTAGAACACAGAATGAGATTACCAGAAATTAGTCAAAATGATATTACCAGAAACTAGCCAAATACTGCCTAGAGCAAATTCTATTAGGGGGACTGCAGAGCTAGAGAGGATGGTTTTGCTGTAGGTGCAGCATTGCCAAGAATAGTAGCCCATTTTTCAGAGAGTCCTTAATCTTAACCCAAGATGGAGAAATGTTATGGGACAGAGATGTCCTGAGTGGCAGCTAACTGTAACCGTGCCCTATACTTCTAGGTGACCGTGAATTTTGGGAAAAGGAACAGTGATCCCATGGGCACGCTGCCGCTCTCTTTCAAATGTCAATGTCCTGAAGCTAAGTCTTATTTGCAGTATACTAGTAAGGACCTTGGTTAAGACTTGAGCATAATATCTGTCTGTTTTTGCTGTTCAGTCACTTCAAGCATGGCTGACTCATTGTGGCCCCCCTTGGGATTTTCTTGGCAGAGATACTTGCCATTTCTTTCTCCAGCTCATTTTAAAGATGAGGAAAATGAGGCAGACAGAGTGTCCCAGCTAGTAAGTGTCTTGAGACCAGATTTAAACTCATGAATTTCTGACTCCAGGCCCAGTTCCCTATCCACTGAGCTACCCAGCTGCGCCTATCTATACAAACCTGGAATTACATTAGCATAAGGAGAAGGTGAAGAGCCAGGAGCTCCTACTGACAGTCTTAAAGAGATAGATGAGAAGGTATCACGGTTAAGTGACTAGTTCAATCAGCTAATAATCATTAACTTCAGAATTTGAATTCATTTTCCTGATTTCAATTCCAGTGTTATAGACATGGAACTACTCATATGAGGTATAAATAACAGTAATAATAACAAGTGTATCTCTGTTGTGCTTTAAGATTTGCAGGGCATTTTACAAACATCAGATTTGATCCTCATAATTCTAGGAAGCCGGTGCTATTATTATCCCCATTTTACAGCTGAGAAAACTGAGGCAGATAGAAATTAAGTGACTTTTCAGAGACATATCACTTGTAAATATCTAGGGTTAGAGGGAGTATGGATGGAACTCTGGATTTGAAGCCAGGAAGACTTGAGTTCACATCCATTAGTAACTCAATCTCCTAGATAATTCTCTCTCTAAGGCTGTAATGTTGACTGGCTCTGGTAGTTCTATAGAAGTAACTGTGTGGTGCAGTGGATAGAGCATTGAGCCTGGAGTCTGGAAGAACTGAGTTCAAATCTGGTTTCAGAAACTTACTAGTTGGACCATTCTGAACAAGGTACTTAACCTCTGCTTTCCTCAGTTTCTTCATATATAAAATGGAGATGTTAATATCACCTACCTTCCAGGATTGTTTTAAGGATCAAATGTAATTTTTATAGGTCTTAGAACAGTGCTTGACAGATATTAAATGCTAAATAAATGCTAGGTGTTGTTATATTGATGTGGTTATTATTATTATTTTATTCCCCAGGAGTTCTGCAAATCTCCAGTCTAGAATCATTCCTAAATATCTTCTGCTTCTGCAAGTGCTTAATGTAAAAGTACAATAATAATTGTATACTAACAACTTGCTATTTGTACTCCCATACTTTGATGGTTCCATAGTGTCATTAATGTGGGGACAATCATGCATATTGAAATCATTCTTTTTCTATACCGTACCTAGCAAAGTGCTGGGAACACAGTAGGCATTTAATAAATGCTTATTAACAGGTTCATTTCTCATCTATATTTCTGTTCCATGTAAATCTAGGAGGAGCAGCATCCAGTATACTGAGAGCCATCATCTCAAATTCTTGTCATTGTATCCAGTGGTGATTCCCAGCTGCCTCGATGTGACCTGACATTTATATATTATATCACTACTTACAAGTCACATAAATACAGTAGCTCATTTGAAAATTAATATAGCTTGCATGTCTATTACACTTAAAGATTTACAAAATGGTACCTCTGGCTGGGACCCTGGGTTTGGGTCTATCTGTAATCTGAGGATTGGCCAATGGCAAAATTGCCATGTTGGTTTAGGAGTTAGAGGAGGAATCATTTTCCTCTTTACAAAAACAAAAATCTTCATTATAAGTAATAAATAAGTCTTTCTTCAATGAAAGAATGAACTTTCCCTTGGTAACAGAGATACAAATTTGTTGTGGAGGGGAATTGCTGATTATATCAACAGAAAGAAGCTCTGATCTGGAAACTGTAGAAATGTAGAACACAACCATCTCTGATATATTGCTCAACCCCTAAGGAGTTACCAGAGGCATTGAAAGGTCAAGTGCCTGGCCAGAGATGGTGTAGCTTTCAGAAATCAATGGTAGAATTTGAAACCTGAACTTTTAGATTCCGAAGATAGAACTCTATTGACTATACTAGGTCTCTTTTCTAATTGGCTTCATAGTAGGGGTTGTGTTGCTCTTGGTCATATAATTTTTTTGTTGTTGTTGTTATTGTTGTTTTGTATGTTATTTATTTTAACATCATTTATTTATTTATTACAGCTTTTTATTTACAAGATATATGCATGGGTAATTTTTTCAGCATTGACAATTGCAAAACCTTTTGTTCCAGCTTTTCCTCTCCTTCCCCCAGATGGCAGGTGGTCATATAACTTTTAAGTAGCAGAGACAGGAGGTAAATCGAGGATTTCCTGATTCCAAATGCAGAATTTGATTCATTTTAGCTGAAACTACTGGAAATAGGATCACTAACTGGATAGTACAAGAGATGCTATTCCCATTTCATATATGAGAACACTTGAGGTTCAGTTAGGCCATATGTCTTCTCAAGTTACAATTGCTAGTAACAGCTAGATCCTGTGATCTTCTTAAGATCCAATTGCTCTCTTTAATAGATATGAAACTGAGTCTCAGCAAAGTCAAAATTAGTTGGCTAAAAAGTGTTAGACTCAGGGTGCAAATTCATGTCTCCTGTCAGAAGCTCAGTGTTCCATTCACTATGCTGCTCCTCCTTCCCCAATTTCTTATGGCCCCAAGGTAGCAGAGCAAAGCTCCTGACCTTAAATTGAGTTTTAATTGGGTCTCTGATCTTGCAGCTGGAAAATATGAGATTTCTTAATCTCTTTCTGTTAATTGAAGGTCTTAGACTAGTAGGGGAGGTGAATGTTACAATAGAAAGTGTCAGATATGAAGTATAAATTCTGGATTCAACTCTTACCTGGCTGATATCAACTATCAAAGTGTAGTCAAGTCATCTGATTTCTCTGGGTGTCTATTTCCTCATATGTACAGTAAGAGGGTTGGATGCGGTCTCTGATGTCTCTTCTAGCTCTCTATACTATGGAATCTATGATCCTGCCTAAGGTCTCTTCCAGGTCTAAATCCTATACTCTTCTGACTCTGAGTCCAATGAATTTGCCCTCCCCCCATTACATGTAATTCCCTGGGGCCCAGATGTTCACTGTGCAATGGAAAGCTAGGGGAAGAATGCATCTGGCTTTAACTTATTTTTAGATCATAAAATTGACATGACAGGCTTAGCATGAGAAGGGAAATCTCTCATCTTTTCTCTCCCTGTAGTTTCTTCCAGGTCTTTTTCTTTGGGATCAGGGAGAGGAGAGGAAGAAAAGTGGGGGAAGGATGGCTAATGGAAAAATTACCACTTATGTTCAGGATAAAAAAAAAAAAGCATTTTCCTAATTGCCAAAGAACACATCCTCACCACAGACAATAAATGGTGTGCACAGCTTCCACGAAGTGAGATGGATTGAGCTCTCCATTGGTAACAGGCCCATAACTGGGGCCATTAATCACCTGAGGCTTACCCATTGCCAGTAATGGACTTCATCCCGGAAAACTCCAACTCTCTGTGCCAATGGGTTAAAGGGATGGGGGAGGTTTAGGGGAGGAGAGCTGTCCTCCTTTTGTGAAAAATACAGATCTCCCTATAGGAATTACCTCTAGAGTGGGAGCCTCCAAAGGACCCTCTTAATTGATTCTCCCTCCCATTCTCTCAGCACCATGGATAGCTCACCTTCCTTTCTTACTCAAGACTTAGAGCCTAGGTTGCTATTGTGTGTGTGGCTAAAAGCCTCTAGCCAGCATGTGGCTTTATTTGTTTTGTTTTGGTTTTTATTTTTTTTTATTTCTCTTTCTCCTAAATTCTATTAAAGGAGAAACATAAAACAAAGCTTCCTCTTTTGCACAAGGATACAAACACACCCTCAAGCCACAGCTATGTGGTGATGAAATACCTAGATGCCTATCTTTTAATTCTCTCCCCTCTGGAGGAAAGATGCCTTCTATACCCCGTCCTAAATTTATACACTGCTCTTATTAATTCAAGTATAAGCCTCAGTTGACCAGAATTTAAAAAAATCAAATGATGGAGCTCTTACTTGAGTTAATAATGAAAAGTAGACTTTCATTCTAAAAGACAGTTAAATTGCACACCATTTAAACTCTGAAGATTTATCCATTAAATATTGCTTAATTTAATAAACAGACATCTGGTCCAAGATTGAAAGAGATCCAGTTATCTCTTCCTCTTTTTCTTCTCTCCTCCTTTTCTTTTTTTAAGCATTCCCCTTTCCCCTCTCACTTCATCCTCTTCTTCCTCCTCTCCTGTCCAAGAACACATCCCAGATTGCGTTCCTATAATCCTTTAAGATTTATAAAGCACTTTGCTCAGAACATCCCCATGAGGTTATCTTTATTCCACAAATGATGAAACAGACACAATGAAATCCTAGGATCCATGGGATTTAGAGCCAGAGAAGACCTTAGAAGTCATTTTGGCAAACCCCTCCTTTGATAAATGAGGTCAAGAAAGGGGGGGCAGAAACTTGCCCAAACTCCCACAGCTAACACATTTTTGGATTATGGTAGAATCAGAGAGGGCCATAGAAGTAATCTTATTGATGTCTCTTACTTTGCAAGATAAGGTTCAAACTAGTGAAATAATTTACCTAAGTCCATCCACATAGGCAGAAGATGAATTGAGCTCTGAAACATGTCTTCTGGTTCCAATGCAGTCTTCATCACATCACACTACCTTGCCTTGAACCCATATCTCCTGACTTTGCAGCCAACACTCTTTCTACTATACCATTTGGTTGGCCAAACAGCCATGCAGTTGATAATAAATTCTTCACCAGTGCTGAGATTCAGCTATAATGCTGCTTGCCTAATTCAATTTACAAAACTACATTCCCTCTTCTTGGTGCATATGTTTTCATAAAACTCAAGTAGTGCTGAGTGGTAGTATATGGAGGAACACATTCATGTTAACCCCAGTGCCCAAATGAAAAGAGATTGGAGGCACACACATTGCATTCCTTCCTGTTTCTCTTCTTTGCTTGCATGTCATTCTCAATTGAAAAGATGTTATTTATTTTTTCCCTTTTCAGAGCATCAACTAGCCTGGAAAAGGCAAGTTTCATTCTGTCAGACTTTACAGGACTTCCTAAGCAAAGGGTTTCTGTCTATAATCTCCTGAGTCCTTCTTAATCCCATCTCTGCCTTGCCCTCTAATTTGACAAAATTGTAAAAACAGGAGTAACAAAAAGAAAAAAAGAATATTTTTCTAGTATTCTAGTGTTTTTGAAGATCTTTCATTAAATAATAGATCTAGCAGATTAAGAACTACATTTCCCAGAATGAATGGGCCCAGAGTACAAGGTCTCCATTTCCCATGAGACCATGTTCTTGAAGGACAATGATGAGAAGACAGCTTGAGTATAAATAAGAACTTACTCTCCACTGAGGATAAATAAGAGTGAGATGTGAACCATGATATCATGGAGAAGACCACATTTATAGTATCCAGTACTGTTCAAGTCCAGACAAACTGAGAGCAGAAATAGTAAAAGACTGAGGTCAAGTCTGAACTCTGATCTTCTGGATGTTAGATCTAGTGCTTTATGCACTGCCCCATCCGGCTGTCTCTCCAACTAGACCCAATACTTCACAGACATGGTTTAATATTCCAACAGAAAGAATCTCCTAGATGTAACACATAGAACATTAGAGCACAGAAAAACAAGAGGTTTTCTCTGAGAGACAATAGGACATAGAATATCAGAGCTCAGAGGGACCTTAGAATTTAGAATGTCAAAACTGGAGGCATCAAGGATGTAAAATGTTAAGAACTAGAAGAATCTTTAGAAATTGTGCATTCCAACTCCTTGATTTTGAGGTCCAGAAATGAAGTGGCTTGTCCAACATCATTCACTTGCTAGTCAGTGGGAAAGCTAATCTCATAATCCAAGTATTTTACCTCCTTAATATGTCTGTGCATTTATGTGTACATGCATGTATACATGCATCTGTGTTTACATATGTGTGTGCATGTAAGTATTGGCTATTTATCTTGTAATAAATCATATATTATACATGCATGTATTTCTTAAGGTGCATTTTGTTATTTATGAATATGTGTATACATGTACTATGTATTTTCATATATGTGTCTATATCTATATCAATTCATGGATTAATTTCTCTATTTCTCTATCTAATAAAAATAATTATTAAACACTATGTTCCAGATACTGGGAAAACAATTAAACAAGATCATCCCTTCCTTTAAGGAGTTTGGATTCTAATGGGGGAAGACAGTACATAAAGAGAAAGATTGAAGGATGATGTTAGAGGCATGAGTTGTATGCCTTCCAAATATTTGCCCATCCTGATTTTGTAAGACAATTTACCTACCTTTTCTTTCCCTTCAAACCATATTATATTTCTCTTCCCCTCCCTTTGTGCTTTTTTACAGTCAAGATGTAACAGAATCATTACCAAAGTCCTGACTACCTTTTACCATCTCTCTGAAGTTTTGACTGATAGAATATCTCCCATATCACTACAGTGCTGTAACATTTGCAAAGGATTTCACATTCAATAGTTCATTTGTTCCTTGTGACTGCATTTGTGGGAGAAGTATAGCAGCTCTCATCATCTCATTTTACAATGGACCAAATGGAAGCTTGGGGAAAAGAAGAACCTTGCTCACAGCCATCATGATGGCAACTATTGGAGATGGTGTCAGAATGCAGCTATGCCCAGTCTTTCCTGGTTTCCTTTAAATCCCAGCTAAAATCTCACCAATCTTCATCAATGCTAGTGTGACTTCCCTCTGGTGATTGTCCCCTATTTATCCTGCATATATTGTATAGTTGACAAGCTGTCCTCCTTATTAGACTGTGAGTTCCTTGCAAATAGGGAAGACATTCCGGTCCCCCCTTTTCTATATCCTCAGCAATTAGCACCACACCTGACACAATATGGGCTTTAATCGATGCTTGTAGCCTTGACTAATCTTGTAATATCCACTTAGGTCCTCATCTCTGTATATTCATCACTGTATATTCTGACTCTCCAGAACCATTATGCAATATGATTGATCAGGTTTTGTTTTATCTTACTTAGATGAAGACATGTCAATGTGTTGCTTCTGAGGCATCTCCAAGCCATGATTTCTCATGAGTACCTTACCACCAACTTTCTAGCTGTCCATTTTGTATTGTGTTCTGTCTTCCCCCGATTTAGAACACAAGCTCCCTTAGAAAGGAAGGTCAGTCTTGTTTTCCTGAACCTGTATTCCTGGGCCTTGTCACTGTGCCTGGCACCTAGTAAGGTAGCCAGTGCTTTAAAAATGTACCCTGCCACTTCTCCTGTCACCTCACTGTGTTTTTGTCTCTGCTGTCTGTCTCATCCTGTTACTCAGTCTTCATCTGTCTGTCTCATTCCCCCTCTCTCTCTCTCTCTCTCTCTCTCTCTCTCTCTCTCTCTCTCTCTCTCTCTCTCTCTCTCTCTCTCTCTCTCTCTCTCTCTCTCTCTCTCTCTCTCTCCCTCTCTTTCTCCCTCTTGCTCTCTTTCTCTCACCCACTCATGCTGAAAACAATGAATTTAGAATCCAGGGACCTGAGATCAAATCCTGTTTTCTCTCCTTATTAGCTTCCTGATCTTGGACAAGTCACTCCATGAATGAGTTTCATTTTGCTCATGGCTAAAAGAAGAGAGTGGGCTAAATGAACTTCAAGGTCTTCTAATTCTAAACTGATGGACCTCAGACATTACAACAAGAAATCTGATTTGTGAGAAAATAAGTTTCTACTCACTCTGGAGAGCAAAATTTGTTGACATTAAAAAAATGTGAATTTCTGAAAAGTCGTAATGAAAAGTGTCCCTCAATACAACCTTTTGAAGCCTACATCAGTGGGTCTTAGTTTGGGCTTGATGATGTCATGTACCTGTTTCCCAGTTATTCAAACCATTGCATTTGTCCTTGAGCTGTAGTCTACCCTACAGCTTATCTCCCCCTTTATCATTCCTTAAAATACCTCAACTTTACCCATTCCATTTTTATTCATTTTAAGATTGGATCATATGTCCCTTCTAACCTAGAAATGCAACAATCACTCGTGAGTCCAATCTCACTGCTGATTGGTGGGGAATCTTGCATCTATTCTCATTCCAGTTTGGGTCAGTTTGCCCTTCTTTGGGAAGTGTGGTGACCCCCTGCTCTTGGGAGCTCCACAGATTGGTGCTAGATGTGATTCAGACAGCCAATCAATTTTAATACTATTTCAGCTTAAAATTTCCAAATTCAAGCAATCCACCAGCCTCAGCCTCCCCTAACAGCATCCTATCATCACTCAATTTAAATTGATGAGTTTTAATGAAGCACTTTCTATGCTGGGGATACAAAATTTAAAAGGCCCTTCTTCAAGGAGTTCTACCAAGGGGAAGAACATTACATAGGTGACTAAATAATACATGTAGATCATAAAAAACACAATAACAGCAAGAAAAAGGGGGCCAGCCTAAGAGCCATTTGGATTTAGGTCATGTCATACTCGCTGTGTGACCCTGGACAAATGACTTGATTCCTCAGTTCTATAGTTTATTATTTAGAGAAAATAATGACCTCTAATGGTGAAAGGAGATTCCTTATCCCATAATTCTTTATGCACAGTCATGTAATCAATCTCTGATTGTATTAAGTAAATAAAAAGTGATTTGGGCATTTTAGAAAAAAAATTCTAATAACTGGACAACCAGGATAGGTCTCCTGTCAGGAAGGAAGCATTTGAAGTTAATGAAGATGGGAGCCATGGATGTCAAGAGGGATAGGAAAGGAGTGAGAGTATATAAGGCATGGGGACAGTCTGCAAAAGCTCAGAGATGGGCAATGAAGTAGGAAGTACAGGGAACATTTTATTCTTTATGTAGCTGCATTTATACCTGCCAACACATATCCCTATACCTACACATACACACACACACACAAAGCACACACACACACACACACACACACACTCACACACACACGTTTGTTACTTTTTACTTATATCTGACTCCTCAACCCCAACTGGAGTTTTCTTGACAAAGATTCTAGAGTATTTCATTCTCATTCATTTGCAGTTTCATTCTCCAGATCATTTTAGAGAAAAGGAAATTGGGACAAACAGGGGTGAGTGATTTGCTCAGGGATACACAGCTAATAAGGATCTAAGGCTGGATTTGAACTTAGTTCTTCCAGAATCCAGTCCTGGTGTTCTATCCACATGCTACCTAGCTGCATATACACACAAGGTATATATCAGTGTATATACATACATGCATATGTATATACATGTACACACATGCATATGTGTACCTTTTTTCCCTTCTATCCACGACCCAGAGCTGAGATTCATTTCTGAGAGAAACCTTGCTCCCGATGGCCGTGCCGTGTGGCCATTGCAGCCCAGAGTCATACACGGTGGCAAAGGCCACATTTAAAACAATTTTCTTCCTTGTCCAGATGCCTGTGGATTGTTTCCCTCTCCTGATGGTGAAACAGTGACAGGTGAAGATGGTTTCAGTGTGGAAGGCAGCTAATTAGAGCTTACTTATTATGCGATTTTCCTCCAAGTTAGAATGCCTAGAGCAGGTTGCTAGGGTTCTAAAGTGAACAGAAAACACTTTGATTGTATTTACACTCCTGATTTGAGAAGTATCCTGTTGCATGGTAACAGTAATAATATTGTGAGGGGCTCGATGCTTTCCCACTAGCTCTCGTTTATGTTAGACACAGGTGGGGCTTCAGAACCACCCACTCAGACATGCATCTAACCAGACTAGCCTGAGGGGAGTTCTCATCTGCGACTGCTGCCCCTAGAAACCTGGCCAGCTCAAACCAGTCTCAGTATCTGTATGCCCTTGAAAAACAAATCGACTTATGGGATACAGACCAGGGTGATCCCCACCAGGGGTCCTCATTCTCCCAGGTATATAGAAGACAAGGCTGGTTTTCCCTTGAGTGGTGCATGATATTTTCAACTACAAGAAAAGACATTCACACACTTACACACACACACACACACACACACACACACAGGCAAGATTGGATTAACTCCTGGATAATTCAGAGAGTACTGAGTGACAGAAGTACAATAGCTCTCTGTTGAAACAGACTTGATCATCCATCAACAACCCCCAACTGAACAGGACATCCTGTCTCTGACCTATGCAATGACTGGCCAAGTAGGTACCACCATCATTTCTGACTGAGAACAAGAAGATGGAGGCATCCAAGAGGATTTTGATGTTCTGAACTAATGTGACAGCAAGAACGGTGATGACTTTGGAAGAAATAAGGACACTAAGAAGAGAAGATAAGGAACACTGTTTTGGACATGTTGAATTTAACACAGGATCGACCATTATTCAATCATTTCTTTTTTTAATATAAGTCTACTTCATAAATCTTGCTGGATAATTAGAAAAGAAGGAGAACCATCTGCACTTGAGAGATGAGAGACCATCTTGGACCTTAAGCTAGTGAGGTGGGTATCCATACACATATCTCTTGTCCCTAATAGATTGTAAATTCCTTGAGGGCCCTGATTCTGTCTTATAGAAACTTTTTACCTTCTCTATCAATAGTATGTTTAAAGCAGATACTTATTAACTATTTGAAGAGTTGAATTGGATTATTTTTTTATAAAATGCTCATCTATTTGTAAACAACTAAGGGATTTTATAGCCAAAGTGGATCTTAATACAAATTATTCCATGTTTCTTACTTTTCAGACAAGAAAAATTAGGACCTGATAAGTGGCAAGATATTCCAAGATTACTCATGAAAGTTAATGCCAAAGACAGGATTCTAAACAGTCTCGCACCTCCCTGTTGCTAGACTTGACGTTAAGAAGTCTTTAGATTGATCTTACTCGGATACTAGTCATGTCACTTTGGATATGTCATTTGACCTCTCTAGATATTAGTTTCCTCATCTGTAAAACTGAGGTAGTTGGACAGAAGGGTCTTTAAGGTTTCTTTCAACTTTAAAACTATCACTCCATTTGGTCTATGACCATTTAGTGGATCCTATGATTCTCAGATGATTAATTCAGATTTCAACTAGAAGTTGGTAAACTCCAGAGTAATCCTGTCAGACATAAATCTACTATTTCTTCTCTTTTTCTCTTGGAATAATGTATATGACTCTCAGTGCTTTCAAAATGCAGTGAGGATGGAGAGACTAGATGGGATAGAAGTCACATCTAAAAGGAATGAGTCAACTGTGAAAAGAAAAAAAGCAGGTTGCACCATGGGGGGAAGAAATGAAGAAAGAGCTGAAAGCCAGGATGAACATCAGATCTTTACAAGATGAGACAAACAGAAATGAGTGTGATCGGTGGAAACAGCAACAAGAGACACAAAAGAGAAAGAAAAACCACGGAGAAAGAAGATGCATAAAGGCACGTGTATATTCCACTCAAGCCCGGCTCAAGATGGAAGACAAGTTCGGTATCTTGCTGAGCTCTTTTCTAGGCTTTAAATCAGCCAGTGACTGCCTGGTGAGGAAAGGGAGTACTTTGGTCATTACAGGTTACCCAGAAGCCACCAGAGAAAAATGGGGAATAAAAGCATGAAGGATGAGAAGCTCTCCAGATGTGACATGGTTACCATAGAGACCATTTCCAATGGTAGTCAACTGGGGGAGCGGCTGTCCTTCTTACAGTTAACAAGCTATTAGACCAAGCATGAAGATGCCAGCAGGTGAGGGGAATGGGGCAGCTACATCATAGCTGTCTGCTTTCCCAGAAGGAGACAGAGGCAAGGAGGTAGGAGTGGGGGAGGAGTGCAGAGGAGAAAATAGAAGCACTGATAAATCAACCCAGAATGGTGGTCACTGAGTAAAGTTTAGGAGAGCAAGACACAATTTTCAGCCAGTGATCACAATTATACTAATAATCGTAGCTGAGAGTTATCTGGTGTTTTATGTTTCAAAACATTAACTCATTTGAATCTCTCAATAAGTCAATGATTTTGATAATTATTATCATGCCCCCCTTTTATTTTACTGATAAGGAAACTGAGGCTTAAATAGGTGAAGTGACATGGAACCCTAAGATCATAGAGTCTGATCTGGAATTGAATTCAAAAACCTTCTGGTCCAGCTTCCTCACTGACAGATATGGAGCTTTAGACTCTATGATTTTATAAATTAGAAAACGGAGGGATAAAATGCAGAAATGCCTTGTCCAAGGTCACGTTATTTGAGTTTGAGTCGGGATATAATTTAAGTCATCATGATTCTAAGGCTAATATGTTATCTACTGTTTGAACTGGTGGGCCAAATTCTGTGACTCCCAGGTGCTTCTTCCACCTGGAATCTGTCCCTAATTGCCCTAACTAGGGTTTTCTCCTTAACATGGAATTATACAGTCAGTTCTGCTATAATGTAACATATGCATTGCCCAAATAAAAGTACCAGATTATGCAAAATCAAGAAATAAAAACCATAGGACTTATGGGAGAAATGATGCTAGGTTACAATACTCCAAAATTTCATCAGTGATGAGTAAAAAGAGTCAATAAAAACATAATAAAAATACTAGCACAGTTTTATACATGTTAAATAGTTAGGAAAAACATTAATGCAATAAAAATAGAAGCATCCACAGACTGCTGCTCGGCCTGCTGACAAAGTTTCACACAGATTAGCCAAGGCACAACTCTGGACCTGTAGGATCAGAAGCCATGTCAGAAAGTGGGAATGAGAGGAAGTTATACAGATTATTCCCTTTTGCCCACAGCACTTAAAGCAACAGAAGGTATACAGTAAATATGGCATTTTACCTTGAAAAAGACCTGAAATGCACTTGTGGAAGTAGGCGGTTGAAAGGTTGCAATTTGTAAATTATTGTGAAGCGATGGCAATTTTCTGAATTCTCCATCTTTCTCCTAAAACAAATTGATCATAAGTAAATTCACAATTTGAGTTAAGCTCAAATTGGTCCCTAATATGTCAGTTGTTTTGGGACAAATTCATGTATTCAAAATAGATATCATCCACAGAATTGATCATGTTAAATTTTCCTCTAGGCCTGCTAGGGTACTGGATTGTATGCTGAAGACAGAGTTAAAAAGATCTGAATTTCAATGATTTTTGGATTCATTAGATCTCTGTGATGCTGGAAAGTTCCATAGCCTCAGTTCTGTAATCTGCAAAACAGGAATGATAGTTTACGCACATCTTCCCCAAGTAGTTGTGAATTTCCAATGAGAAAAAAGGATGTAAAGTGCCAAACAAATGTCAGCTTTTGGGCTATGAACCCTCCCTTGTAAAATATAACCTCCTTAGGGTAAAGAATGTTTTAGACTATGAGGCCACAGGATATCTGTTATATCCAGTGTATAAACTGGACCCGGGGGCAGGAAAGTCCAAGTTCAAACCCTACTCCATTTCCTGGACAAACCACTTGATTTTTCTTTGCCTCAGTTTTCTCATCTCTAAAGCAGAGGAATAAGAATAATAATTACTAATTTCCTAGGGTTGTTATCAGGATCAAGTGAGAGAATATTTATAAATCACTTTGCAAAACTTAAGGCCCCATATAAATGAGAATTATTATTTTTGTCCCTAGATAATAGAATAGAGTTTATAAGGCATGTTTAATAAATATTTGTTGAATTGATCTGTATTTTGGAGTCTCACCTGAATACATTAAAAAGTGTTGCCCCAAGACTAACTCTTAATTCATTGATAAGAGTAGTTCATTCTACTATTACTATCACTGTCATCCTTATCACCTTCAAAATATAAAAAGCAGAAAACTCAGGAAGTCGAAGGAGTCAGGGTAAAGGATCATTTTGAAACTCTGTAAGAAGATTCATTTTGAATAAAGAATAAACAAAGCAAAGTTGGATTGTGGCTTTGCAATAGATCTCAAAGCCTCAAAAATATTTCTCATCCTGGTACTTTTAGCTTGGAGAAGAAAAGACTCAGGAGGAAGAGCGAGCTGTCTTCCAATCTCTAAAAGGTTGTCATGATGAAAAAGATTAGACTAGTTTTGCTTGGTCCCTGAAAACAATAATAGGATTAATAGTTGGGTGTTGTAGAAAAGCAGAAACCAACCCATTAGCAAGAGCAAAAATCCCCTAATAATTATTTCTGTCCCAAAGTGGAATGGTCTCTCTTGGGAAATAACAACCAACTTGGATCACAGATATATGGTTGATATGGGAAAGGAGATTCTTTCTCAGCTGTGGGTTGGGCTCAATAGTCTTGGACTTCAAAGACTCTAAAAATTTGTTGTGTTTGAATGATCATATTTGTTATTAGGATTGTGCTTTTTTTTTTTTAAAGTACCATTATGGGTTGGGAGGGAAAGAAAATAAATTTTAGTTAATTAAAAAAGATAAATTTAGTTAATGAAAGAATCTGAGTCTATGGAAACCACTCTTGGAAAAACCCTGCTATTCTGTCCCTCATTAGCTCTGTGATATTTAGTAAGTTCAATCCAACAAGTATTTATTAAATTCTTACTATTTGCAAAGTCTCCTACTCAGAATTTTCAATGTGATGACAAAATTAAAATCACCTCCTGCCCTCTGATAAGCTGGATTTATTTTTATGTTATTATATGTTACATTGAATGTAAAACTGGGAATCAAGAGATTTTGGAAGAATCTAAGCTCTTTGAGAATAGAGAATGATTTTCCTTTAACTTTTAGAATTCTAGCACCATGGAGAGTGACTTAGACCATGAATGGGAGGGGGAGATTGGATTTGAATCCTGCCTCTGATACTACATGGATGTATAACAACAAGAATGCCATTTTAGCCTCTTTAAGCCAAATTACCTCACTATTCAATGAGAATAATACTTGCACACAATATTTCTAAAGCATAAATCTCACTATGTTACTTTCCTATTTGATAATGGGGACTCCCTATGAATGACTCCCTATTAATGAAAGGTTCAATTATAAACGCTATTTGGCTTTTAAAGCCCTTCACAGCCTGACTCTAATCTGCCTTTCCAGTCTTATCATATGTTACCCCTCTTCACTCACTATATGATCCAGCCAAATGCCTTTTTGCAGTTCTTTATATATGGTATTCCATCTCCCAACTCTTCTCTTTTTTACAAACTATCTGTAATATCTGGAATGTCTTCCTCACTCACTCTTGCTGCTTAGAATCCCCCCTCTCCTTTAAAAGTCAGCTCCCTGTTAATCTACCACACAAAACCATTTCAGAAAAATCCAATTACTAAGGCCCTCCTTCCCCACCAAAAAAAAAAAAATCGCCCTGTGTCTATTCTACATGTGTCTACATCTATACATGGTCTTTCATTGACTAGACTGTAAGACCCTCGAGGTCAATTTTCCCTTCCTATCTCCTTGAGCCACTACCAGCCACATACTAGCTATTTAATAAAAGCTTGTTGGTTGATTGATTGATTGATTGCCCACCTCACAGGGCTGTCAGGCGACTCAAATGAGATTATGTACATAGACCTCAAAATGCTATAAAAGTGTCAGCAATTATTATAATATATAATTTTTATAGGAGGAGGTAGTTATGCTACAGCTTTCTCTCGTTGCTTCTGTTAGGAGTGAAGAGACCCAGACTGTACTATTGTAGCAATTAGTTAATTGGTTAATAAACATCTGCTACACATTTAATGTTCACAGTGAACTATCCATTCTTATATTCATTCAGCACAATTTTCCGTGGTGTGATTTAGACTCTGTTCTGTAGCAGAAAGAAAGCTCTGAGTTCTAGTTCTAATCCACTTTATTTTGCCAACCATTCCTCCTATGGAAGCCTCACAAGAATTAAAGTGGAAGAAGGAGCAATAATAAATCTCCCAGATGTTAAACCTCACAACAGTCCTTCAATTATTATCTCCTTTTTACAGTTGAGGAATATGAGGTAAAAAGGAGCCAGTTGACTTGGCCAAAGTGACAGAACGAGTCAGAGTCTAAGACTGGATTTGAATTTAGGTATTCCAGGCCAGGGCTTTAATCACTGTGGTAACAGCCAACAGTATCCACCTTCTGTAGGTCAATGACCTGTGTTTCTTCATCTCCATAATGGTTTTAACAAAGGGAGTCCATCTATCTTGTGGAGCTTCAGGGAAGATCAAATGCAATCCAATTGCTACATATTGGGTGTTGCTATCAGTTCCTGGGAAGAATGACATTAAGTAATGACATTCAAGAGGAGGTAGTGACATTGGTCTTGCAGCTGTGCCCCAAGGACCAAGAGATCTTTTAATCCAATTGCATCTGAAATCTTCCCTATGTGGGGTCTCCCATATTGAAATGTCAGTTTCTTGAGAGCAGGGACAGTCTTATGATGCTCTTTGTATCCCTAGGCTCAGTGCAATGTTTGACTCTATTTTTAGTCATTTTTCAATGATGCCCAACTCTTTATGATTCCATTTGGGGTTTCTTGGCAAAGATATTGGAATAGTTGGCCATTTCCTCTACATCCCATTTTGCAGAAGGAGAAACTGAGGCAAACAAGAGTAAGTGACTTGTTCAGGGTAAGATAGCTGATAAGTATGTAAGGCCAGATTTGAACTCACTAAGATGTCTTCCTAACTCCAGGCCATTGCTCTATCTACTGTGCCATCTAGCTGTCCTTACCTATATTAAACAGTTAATAAAAGTTTTTTTTTTCATTTATTCATTCAGTGTAGAATTCTGCTGTCTTCTCTCTGATGAACTGAGTGAAACTGAATCCCTACCAGGTTTTGCTCCTTGTGTGTGTGTGTGTAGGGGGGGATGGTAATAATTTTCTTGCCCATTATTTTCTTTGATTCATTTGTACAGTATTATGTTAGGATAAGACATACAAAGATAAATAATGAAACTGTCCCTGTCTTCAGGAAACTAACTTTCCACTAGCAGAGAACCATATAAACACATCAAATTAAAAATTAAGTAAATACAGAAAATAAATGTATAAAATATGTTAATAGGCATTGTATATCATGGTAAAAACATTAGCTTTAAGTCAGAAGACTTGGGTTCAAATACAGCTCTTTTTCAGAAAACTATATGACCTTAGGCAAGTCAGTTATATGACATTAAGTGGTCACTAGGCAGTCTCTTTTAGATTTCTATCCCCACCACTACAATCAACTAAGACCTCTTTTTATCTCTAGCATTCTAGTCCCACCATTGTCCATTTTGGTTTCTGATTTCTAATCTTCTATGGCTTTGGAATCAGATGACCCAACTTTAAAGAACTGTGTCTAGAAAAAGAAATATAGGCACTGAGCAATTATCTCAAGAGTTTGGCTTGATAAGACATGTGTTTAGTTTCTAGAATTTGTGATTTCTCCCTGGTTTACCCCTAGCTGCTTTTGTGTCATCTGGGACCTTGGTTCTGTTCCAACTAATTTTTTTTTAATGACAGAAAAAATTAATCAACCGATCTACAAACATTTTGTTAAGCTTCACCTCTGTGCCTTGGATTGAGTGTCCATGGATAAAATGAAATAATCTCTGTCCTCAAGAAGTTTATATTATATAACTCATGACTCAGAACACACATAATACAGAGTAATTTTTTTTCAAGAGGGAGCAGTTGGTAAGAGCTGGGGGAAGGTGGTTGTCTTGAAAGGTGTCCTGTAGAAAGTAACATTTTAACTGTGTTTTGAAAGAAAGTAGGGATTTCTAAAGATCAAGATGAGAAGGCAGAGTAATCCATATGTGGGAGACAACTTGTGCAAAGACAGAGTTAAGAGATGGAGTGTTATGGCCACAAGGTCAATTTCTCTAGATTGAAGAGAATGCAAAGAGGAGGAATACAAAATAAATCTGGAAAAATAGGTTGAAGTCAGGCTGTGAAGAAAATGGAAAACAGGATAAATAACAGGGCAGGGAACTGTCATAATACTGAGTTTCTGCAATAGCATTACTTGGTGTTGATTTGTGGTCTTGTTGGTTGTGTGTGTGTGTGTATGTGTGTGTGTTTTTAATCTCTCCAATGAGATTAGAAACTTCTTAAAAGCATGGATCTTATTTTCCATTCCCTTATAATAATAACACCTTACATCATATATTTGTGCACTTGAATCAAAGGGTATAAAGAAAGAGCTCTGAAGCAAAAGCTTGCAACCTTTGGCTCCTGTTGTGACTATGTAACTTGTAACTTAATAGTGCCAGAGGAGAGAGAAATATAAAAAGACTGATGAAAAGACCAACAAAAATGGAGGAGTCCTTAATTATGGAATCAATAGCACTTTACCTTGGAGTAAACCTGAGAATATCATTGTATTACATGGTACTACATGGCACCATATGTGAAAGAAACAACTTGATTTGATTTGCTGTTTTCAAAATATATTGCATTAGTATCTCTTGATTTTAAATCACTTAAATTTCTCCTTTTATTACGTCTTTCTCCTTTCCAGAGAGTAATCCTGTATTACAAAGAATAGAAAGGTAAAAAGATAGTAATATAAGAAAAAAATCACTGAAACTAAACAACATATCAAAAAATTGATGTTAAATAGACCTCCCCAACCACAAAGGAATGAGATGTCTTCTCATGTGTCTTCTTTTTTCTTTTTCTTTTCTTCTCTCTCTCTCTCTCTCTCTCTCTTTGCTGAGACAACCGGGTTAAGTGACTTGCCTAGGGTCCATACAGCTAGGAAGTGTTAAGTGTCTGGGGTTAGATTTGAACTCAGGTCCTCCTGATTTCAGGGCTACTGCCTTATATCTTCTTTAGGACCAAGTTTCTTCTTTATAATTTTGAAACTTTCAATTTCAGTTCATCTGTGGTTGTTCTTTCCATTTATCCTTGTAATCATAGGGTATGTTGTTTTCCCATCTCTGCTTCTGTCACTTCGCATCTTCTTATATATGTCTTTCCTATAATTCAACATTTTACTTATTTTTATAGCACTGAAATATTCCATTACATTCACAAATCACAAATTGTTTTATCTATCCCTCAATTGATAAGCATCTACTTTGTTCTGTTACTACTATTAGAAAAGGGTGAAACTGCTGGAAATATCACAGTGTATATGGAACCTTTTTTTATAGGGGAATATATTTGTAGAAATGCAATTTCTGAGTAAAGGGTATTGACATGTTAATTACTTTATTTACATCGTTCTAAAATGTCCCTAGAAAGGGAGCAGCAATTCCTAGTTTCACCAATAATGTATTAGCATGCCTCTTTCCACAACCCCTCCAAAATTGATTTTCAAAAGAATGACTTCAAATTTATTATTTTTTTTTCAGGACATCACCCTACGTAACTGTGAGTTCTCCACACATGACAGATTCAGGACATATCAAAGTGCTTTGAAAATCATCATGTATTATAAGACTCTATTGATATAGCAATTATTCCAAGCAGTTTCATATACATTATTTATTTTTATTCATTGATCTTGGCAACAGCCCGGAAGTTAGGCTGAGCAGGTATTAATAACCCTTTTCAATAAGGATACTGATTCCCAACTGAAAACATGCTCATCTGTGGAAAAGATGCTCGCCCCATGCTACTTCTGTGAATATTTCCTCCTGATTCTCTCAAATGAAGGCAATCTTTCCTAAATTAGAACTTGTTGTTTTTCAGTCATTTAAGTCATATCCAAATCTTCATGACCCCATTGTTTTTTTTGTTTGTTTGTTTTGTTTTTATTTATTTATTTTTTGTTTTTTTGGCAAAGACTGGAATTGTTTGCCATTTCCTTTTCCAGTTCTTTTTATAGATGAGGAAACCGAAGCAAACAGAGTTATATGACTTGTCCAAGATCACACAACTGGTGTCTAAGAACAGATTTAAATTCATATCTTCCTGGCTCCAGGCCCAGAGTTCTACCCACTGTGTCACCTAGCTGCAGAGTTAGAGCTTATGCTACCTCTTTTATGGACTGATTTGTTTTTGTCAGTTTTGTTTTAAAAATCATGCATACATGTGCATTATCGACTTGATTATAATTATCTTCAGGGTAGACATATTCTCTTGTATTTTTATACCTTTTATGAGATTCAAGACAAATTCTATACATAGGAGGTTCTCCAAAGCATATGGGGGAACCCAAAAAAGTCTTGACTTTGGAGCCAAAGGGCCTATCTCTGCCACTTTCTACCCTTGTGACTTTGTTAAAGAGAAAAAATCCTCTTTGGGTTTCAGTTTCCTCCTGTGTAAAATGAAAGAGCGAGGGGTTAAAGTAGGTGAGCTCTCTCATTGCTTTGAGTTTTAAATCTCTACACTCTTGCTGGATTGAATTGGATAGATACTTCTGAGTTTTGACATTTCTATCAGCCCTCATGTCAGAGTCGGATTAAACATCTTTGTGTGCATTACTTAATAAAAAGAGCTCAAGGTCAATTGAAAAAATTTAAATTCAATAGTAAATTGATCTTCATCAGCACTTTCCCCTTCACATGTGTGGAGGGAAGTACATTTCCATAACTTGTGTGTTACAGTTGCATTTTTTGCTCCCCGGGCCTAGCGAGAGTTGTCAGCTTCAAGTCTAGCCCTCATTAATTTATGAAGGGGTCCAATGTAACCAGAGCAGTCTCTTGTTGGGCATGCAACTGTGAACTGGCCTCAAATCTAGGGAAATCTGGATGTCGAGACGGCAAGGGTTCAATTTTGTCCTTATTGCTTTTAGGGGAAAAATGAATAAAGTTAAAAAAAATGTATGAGAGGTCTTTTCCCTGGAATATTCAAGAAACATGGAAACTAGAGGTAGACTATGGAACCATTTAATAATAATAAAGGAGAAAGAAGGTGCTGATAACCTATGGGGATTCCGCCATCCTAAAAACTCTCAACCTATCTTAAAGGGTTGTGCGTACCCATATAACAATGACAGGTATCCCTAAGGCAGAAGTTATCTCACTTTCCTTCTTTTTTTTCTATTTCTAGTTTATTAAAAGGATATCAGTTTGTAAAAGTGACATTCAATTGCATGCACCGAGGCAACTCAGTGACAAAGCAGCTACAGAATCAAGAAGGCTTGAATTCAAATTGTACTATAGATAACTACTAGTTTTCTGACTCTGGGCAAATCAGTTAACCTATCTCAGCCTCAGTTTTCCCAGAAATGAAATGGAGATAATAATAGCATTGACTTCATATGATAAATGAAATAATATTTTAAGTATTTGTTCTAAGAATGTTAAGGTATCATATAACTGTTAGCTATTACTAGTATCATCTGATATCAATCTTTCTACATTTCTTTTGTATGTATTTCCAAATACCATGTGGGCATCACAGAATCAGTAAGTTCAGAAGAAAGAGATTTAGAAGAGAAAGTAATTAATTTAATTTAAATATGATGCACTGAAGGTGTGAATGGTTTCTCAGATAAAGATATCTTGTGGGTAGTTGAATTTGCATGCTGAAGTTCTGAGGAGAGGATAGAACTAGAGATAAAAATTTGGAAGTCATGTACATCAGGGTTTCTTAAACTTTTTCCACTCATGACCCCTTTGTGCCCAAGAAATTTTTATATGACTCCAGATACATAGTTATATAAACTAAGTATACAAATCAAACATTTACCAACAATTTCACGACTCCTGCATTCAGTTGCACGAGCCCATATGGGGTTGCAACTCACCTTTTAAGAAGCTTTGATATACACAGAAGTGGTAATTGAAATTATGAGAGTGAACAAGACTATTACATGAGAGTATTTAGAGAGAAAAGAGAAAGAAGCAGGGGAAGAAAAACTCAGGGAACATCAACCTTAAAAAGTTGGGAAGACGATACAGAATTAATTAAGGAAAACAAGGATGACTTGTCAGAAAGATAGGATAATGACTAGTCAGAAAGATAAGATAATAAACAAAAGAATTTTCTGTTTCTCAGGAGAACTGGATGGTCAAAATTATCCAATGCTATAAAGAGGCAAAGCAGAGGGCGTGGATTGGATAATTAGAAAGACACTGGTGACCTTGGATAGAGGTGTTTAAATCTAAGAATGGAAGCCCAACTAGAAGGAATTAAAGTAAGGCACAGCAGAGAGAACATGGAGGCAGTGTCTATAGACTATTTGTGAAGATTTTTGACCATTAGATGGAGGTTAAAAAAGAAAGAATAGCTGAATCATCATTCAAATGTGATGGATTCTAATATTGAGGACAAAGAGGGAAAGGTATTTGCTCAAAAGCAAATAACTCATCAGTCAAAAAGTTAGGACTAAAATCAAGATTTCTAATCCAGTATTCTTTTTACTATGACAAGTATTATTGTTGTTGTTGTTTTAATATTAAATTTTATTTTATTTATTTTATTTTTCTACATATAAACACACTTTAATACTCTTTTTTAAAAAAAGATTTTAAGTGACAAATTGTCTTCTTCTTTCCATCTCTCTTCCCTTCCTTAAGAAGGCAAGTAATTTTGATATGGATTATACATGTGCAGTCAGGCAAAACATTTTCATATCAGTCATGTTACAAAACAAAATACTGATCCTCTTCCCAAAAATAATAAAAATTTAAAAGTATGTTTTAATAGTATTTTATCTTTGTTGTCATTGTTTGTTTGTTTGTTTGTTTTATCCTCATGTTTTTTTTTCCCTTTTGATCTGATTTTTCTTGCACAACACGATGAATATGGAAATATGTATAGAAGAATTGTACATGTTTAATCTATATCAGTTTGCTTACTATGTTGTTGGGGAAAGGAAAGGAGGGAGAAAAATTTGCTATGCAACATTTTGCAAAGGTGAATGTTGCAAACTATCTTTCCATGTATTTGGAAAAACAAAATACTATTAAAAAAATTGAAAGTATGCTTCAATTTGCATTCAGACTCTATCAGTTCTTTCTCTGAATGTGGATAGCATTTTTCATTATAATTTTCTTGGATCATTGTATTGTTGAGAATGGCAAAATTATTCATATGATTATAATATCACTTTTACTGTGTACAATGTTTTCCTGATTCTGCTTACTTCATTTTGTATCAGTTCATATACATCTCTCCAGGATTTTCTGTTCTCTCCTTGCTTCTCATTTCTTATTACACAATAATATTCCTTCACAGTCCTTCCTATAATTCCCAGTCATATACTATCACTTGTTTAGCCATTCTCTAATTAATGAAAATTCCCTGCTTCTAATTCTTTACTCCCACAAAAAGAGCTGCCAGTAATATGTATATATCCTTTTCTCTGATTTCTTTGGGATATAGACCTAGTAGTAGTGTTGTCAAAGAGTATGCGCAATATAAAGCCCATTGTGTATAGTTCCAGATTGCTCTCCAGAGTAGTCGGACCAATTCACAACTCTACCAACAGTATATTAGTATTCTAATTTTTTCCATACTCCTTCCAACATCTGTCATTTTTCTTTTCTGTCATGGTATTCAAGTTGCTGAATTTGAGGCAATACCTCAGCATTGTCTTAATTTGTATTTCTCTCATCAGTAGTGATTTAGAATATTTTATATGACTATAAATCGCTTTGATTTCATCTGAAAACTGCCTGTCCATATCCTTTGACTATTTAGCAATTGGGGAATGATTTGTATTCTAATAAATTTGATTCAGTTCTCTGTATATTTGAAAAATGAGGCCTTTATCTCTATAGATCTAGTTTTCTGCTTTTCTTCTGATCTTACATGCCATGGTTTTGTTTGTGCAAAACTGTTTAATTTGATGAAATTAGAATTATTCCTTTTATATCCCATAATACTCGCTCTTATTTGTTCACAAAATCTTGCCTTACTTATAAATCTGACAGGCAAAACAACCCATGCTCCCTCAATTTGCTTATGATATCATCCTTTATTTCTAAATCATGTACCCCTTATGATGTATTATTGTTATAAATGCTTTATATAGAGAGTCATTATGTAGTTAGCCTCCCCTACAAACTAGCTGACAAGCAAAGAAAAGTCCCAACAGTCTTTCTTTCTCATTGCTAGTGCATATCTTCGTGTTCTGAGTTCTATCACTTAGAGTATTTAGCACAGGGCATGTTATATAGGTGTTTAATAAATGATTGTTGGACAATACTGTTTGAGGATGTATTCTGATGGAAGTGGATCTCTTCGATAAAGAGAGCTAATTCAGTTTCAAGTTTGGACAGAAGTGGATACACCCAAAGAAAGAATACTGGGAAATGAATATAAACTGTTCGCATTTTTGTTTTTCTTCCCGGGTTATTTCTACCTTCTGAATCCAATTCTCCCTGTGCAACAAGAGAACTGTTCGGTTCTGCACACATATATTGTATTTAGGATATACTATAACCTATTTAACATGTAAAGGACTGCTTGCCATCTGAGAGAGGGGGTGGAGGGAGGGAGGGAAAAAATCGGAACAGAAGTGAGTGCAAGGGATAATGCTGTAAAAAATTACCCTGGCATGGGTTCTGTCAATAAAAAGTTATTTAATAAAAAATAAATAAATAAATGATTGTTGGCTTGGCCTTCACCTTTCTGGGTTTTGCTTCCCTTACCAGTAACATAAGATTTGAGAGTCTTAAAAGCCCTTCTTGATGATATTCTCTGCTCCAAGTCTACATCCAGGTCTAACACACTGTGCTCTAGGATTCCTCTCAGCTCTAATATTCTATATTCTGAAAGTTTTTTTCCAAACTAGAACATTTTATGTCCTAAGCTTGCTTCCAGCTCTACACTCTACAATATCAGATGCTCTATTAGCTGATATAAAGCTAGTACAAGCAGTCAAATCCTGATGTAAAATGTGTTGTCTTTCAGGTAGCAGATGTTCTTTCCCCTAGGGCCAACATTACTAGAAAAGCTCCAATGTATAGTTCTTTCTTTTAACACATAAAGAAACCATATCTCTCAGGATGAGTAAATACCTGGCTCAAGTCTTCCCTGAAAAGAATTATGACACACAAGAAGAAGCTTGCTTTCTGATCTTTCAGTTGGGTATTCTTTGGGGTATCATCATCAGAGGTGAAAGACATCTGGAATAGAAAGTAGAACCAGTCCTTCCTTATCTCCCAACTTTACCCTTAAACCCAAAGAAACTCAGCGTTATAAGAGACTTCAGCTACCATCTAGTAGATGGGCTAAGAATTCCCCTTATAAGACACTCAGCAAGTGGGTATCCTTCCACTGTTAGAAGAGCTCCAGCAATGGAGATCTCCCTGTTTTTTGAGGCAGTCCATTCCATTTATGAATAGCTCTAAATGTTAGATACCCTCCTGCCCTACCTCTATCACTCATATACACACTATCTGCTCTAAATGTGCACCTTTATAATTTCTATTCCTGATTCTGACTTTTCCCTCAGTGTTCAGAGAAAATCAAATCCCTTTTCCATGCATCAGTTCTTCAAAAAGAATTGAACATAGCTGTCATTTTCTCCAATTTTTCTTCAAGAAAAAAAGCATCCAATTCATATATAACAAGGAACTGATGTCTTTCATAATCCTCATTTCCATCCTTAAAATATAATCTATTTTATCAATGTCTTCTTAAAACAATGCCAATAATAATAATAATAATATTTAATAATCACAATAATAACATTTATATAGTCTTTTAAAGTGTGAAAAGTGCTTTCCATATATTATTTCATTTTAATCATCATAATAACTGCAGGAGGTAGATGTGATTGTTGGCCTCACTTTACACTTGAGGTAATTGAGGCAATTAGAGATTGTGACTTGTTTACAACCATACTGCTCATAGAACTGAACATTTCGGATGAGGGCTGACTAGATTCAAAGAGATTAGAATGAGTCTAGAATTGAATTAGATATAGAAAGCAATAGATAGATAAATAGATAGAATGATAAATATGGGGGCAGTTTGGTGGGCATAGTCTATAGAGCACCAGTCCTGAAGTCAGGAGGACCTGAGTTCAAATGTATCTCAGACACTTAACACTTCCTAGTTGTGTGACACTGAGCAAGTCACTTAAGCCCAATGGTCTCAGGGGAAAAAAAGAAAATTAGATAGATAGATAGATACATCATGGATAGTTAGACAGAGATAGAGATGTATAAATATAGAGAGAGATGTATATACACACTACATGTATATACATATGTATAAAATGCTTTGCCAACTTGAAAACAATATATAAATGTTTACCTCTTATTATTACACCTCTTTTAATCCACTAAGATCACAGTAATGCTTTTTAAATATTGGTATTGTTGACAAACATCTGAATTGAATGGCCATCTTATGGAGCTTGTTGGGCGCCATGATTACAATGAGATCAAATTACTTCTTTCTGTCACCAATTCTGGCATCTGGCTGTATGACTTTGGACAACACACTGAACCTACTATTGCCTCCAAAAACTACCTAAGACTAAATTATAGGGAAACTGGCTGTCTGCATTGTAGAAGAAGAGTTTTATCTCAGAGACATATATACCAATGACCTCACTGATCCCACCCCTACGTTATTGGATTTATATAATTCTAACATGGAAATAATTATGTTTTCACAAAGTCCCATTTCAGAAAGCTGTTTGAAAGAGGAAATCAGAAAATGTCAAAAAGGATCTAAACTTGGGATTTCATTGAAATGGAGAACCTTGGGCTGAAGAAACTTCCCCTGCCTATGCAAGTTGGCATTTGTTGGCATTTTTAACATTTGCAGTGCAACAATAACAAAGGTTTTTTTTTTTAAATCTTTGCTACAATAACAAAAGATTTTTAAATCCTTGCTAGAATAACAAAAGTTTTTTAAATCCTTGCTACAATAACAAAGGTTTTTTTTTTTAAATCCTTGCTACAATAACAAAGTTTTTTTTTTTTTAATTCTTGCTACAATGACAAGGGTTTTTTTTTAAATCCTTGTCATGTACTACCAAAGATAAAATCAGTAGCAGGGGACATCTAGCTGAATTTCTTGGGAGGCAGGGCTGTGGCTCATTCACGCCCAAATTAGAATGCAGTCTTTTTTTTCTACACAGTCTCTTTTCCTCTTCTCCTTGGTACTAATTACAGTTTGCCAAAACAAAACAGGGAAACATCTTATCCTCCCCAGTGAGAGATAAAAATGTGCCCATTCCCTGGATGGTTTCTTGGGTAGGTGGGACGGCCTTTCCTCTAGACATTTATTTTCATGATATTGTCAAAAACGAAAACAAAGCATCTTTGGCAAAAACTAAACAGGGAATGAAAACTATGGCCCTTCCAGCTTTGTCTTCAACCAATGAACTTAATGGAAAGCATGAGACAAATAGTAAGCCATGGAAAAGTGTGTGTGGTTGGTTAGATGCTTTAATTAGTTATGTTCACAACAAGCACAGTGGAAATGTGGGTGTTCAGTCAAATGGCTAATCATATTGAAACAACAAATTCGTGCTTCGCCGTAGAGCCCACATTCTCAAGCCTGCCTCATCTCTGGGAATCCGTCGCGTGTTGCTGCAGATGACTTTGATTCTATTTAAGCACTAGCTGTTTGTATTGGTCAGATGCCCAAGGTGCTTTTCACTCTTTGGAAGAATCACATGGCTGCTGTACTAGGAGCCAGAGAAGCTGGGTGAGAGCCCTTTGTGCTGGTCCATCCCTGTGGTGGGACTTTCAGGAAGTCGCTTCTTCCTTTCTACAAAAGAGATCACTGAATGAACTCTATGCTACAAGTCAGCTCTAAAACCAATGATCTGGTGATCTCATGTAGCACAGCATCACACTGTTTTCAAGGATCTTGTCTCTAAGATCATTTAAATCTAAGGCATCATTTAACAGATTACGAGAGGAAAAAGAGCCATGGCACTGTGGAAATAATCCTGGGTTCATGTTCTAGAAGCTTCATTCATTCCTCTCCAGACTATGCACCTCTTTAACCCCAGATCATCATTCTGAAATCACTGTATATCCCTCAATGCAAATACTGAAGTACTCAGCACCCCTGAGATCTTTCCTCATTGGTTGGTTCTTCCATTTACCGAGAGCTAGCCATATCCTATTTCTCTCCAGGTCAAAGACTTCCTCTACCATGACTTTTCCTACCCCCCAGCTGCCTTCATCTCCTTGTACCTTTTAAGCTTTCAGTGATGTGATATTTCCCCCTTAGGATATGAACTCCTTAAGAACAAGAAGTCTTTCTGCTTATATTTTTTTATTCCCAGAGTTTTAACCTAGTGCTTAGCACATATTAAGTGCTTAATAAGTGCTTTTTGAGCAACTGACTGACAAGCTGAGTCTGAATCCCAATGCTATATCAGTGCAGGCAAGTCATTTCAAGTCACCAGGATTCACTTCCTCATCTGTAAAATGGGGGGTTTGATTGACTAACTAAAGTCAATTTGATTTGATTAGTCAATAAAGATTGACTAACAAAAGATTTCCTTTTAGAAAGAAGGAAAGAATCAGAGATAAATAAGACGCTGCCTTATAGCTTTGGCAGGAAGGAGTTAAAGCAGACAGATGTAGTGAAAATCACCTGTCCAGTATCGTACCAGGATCTTGCATAGGGATTCTGCCTCCACCTGCTTTGGTTCATTAACATATTCTTTGAGATAATTTTAGAAATAAAAAGACTATTCCTAGTGATGCTGGGGATAAGTGTAACAGCCAAAGCTGGTGAGTTAGAAGACAGGCAGCTCAGCATTTGACAGACCTGACTAATTCCTTCCACACAGTTAGAATCCCTGTCAGAATTGCATTGGCCCTCTGAATGTGTTCAAATGTCTCTTTGACAAAGAAGGGGAGCCCCAGAAAAAATAGGGAGAAAGCCCAACAGCACCAAAGAACTAGGAAATACCAATGCTTTAATCCCCAAGATGTGGCCTAATACACATGGAACTGGTCTGCTCGTTTACTTGTTTGTTTCAAGGGATCCACAATACTTTATTATGTTTTGGAGTAGACTGCAGATGGAAGATAAACATGAAATAAGAATATAGAACATTAGCTTTTCTTACCATAGATGAATTTTAAAAATTAACAGAGATAATAGGGAAAATCAATACAAATAATAAAATGCCAAAGGTAAGAGAGATCTTAGAAAAGAGAAAATAAGAAATGGGAGGGACCCAAGAATAGAAAATATTAGGACATAAAGCATAGAAAATTAGAACAGGAAGAGACCTCAGTACAAAAAATACCAAACCCGAAAGATAGAAGGTACCTTAGAACATAGAATGGGATGCCATAGAATTTTCAAATTAGAAAGGTATCTTATAAGAGAATACTAGAACTTCAAAAGCTAAAGGCAGGAAAGGGCTAGTATATTACCCTGAAATAGATAGCTTATTATTAAGGAATTTAAGTTTCTTAGTTCACAAAATAAATAGTTGTCCCAATTGGCCACCATGACAATTCAAATCCTTCAAACAAATATCCACAACCTCTTCACCCAAGTATGGTGATGTTTGTTGGTTAAGAGAGCTTTGACAAGCCACTTTTGCTTCTAATCCTAATTGGGAGATCTAAATAACTGAGTCACACTAAAGGTCCTTTAATGTTTAGTCTATTATATTCCATCATATTCCATATTCTGGGGCTCTTCTTTGTCAAAGAGACATTTGAACTTATTCCATCATATTCATCATATTCCATATCATATCCCACTCAGGGAGTGATATAACTTAGACTTAAGAGAGAAGATGGTGTCTAAGTCAAGCTCCATTTTTAGCTCATAAAAGCAATTATTTTATATCTTGGCACTCCTTTTTTTCTCCATCCTCTTCCCAGATCTAAATCCTGTCATCTTTTTTTTTTGGGGGGGGGTGCAAATTAAACGGAGGTTTCAGTCAGTGACTCTCTAGATGGATGGATGGATATAAAAGGTTATCATAAATAATATTTGTGGAAACAGTATGGAGTAAATGAAGTCAGGAAGATCTGCATTCAAGTCCCACCTCTTACACACCCTGGCTATGTGACTCTGGGCAAGTCCTCAGTGATCAAAGCAACTATTGAAGGCTAGAGCAAGAAAAGAAAGGGTCAACTCAGATAAGTAGATGGAGTTCTTCTTACTTGGGATCTCCTATAGCAATGAGAGCCCAAATCCAGTTTCTAGTCTTTTTCTTGCCTTTTTCTTTGTATTATCCCTCTACTAAAGTTCTTTTCTGGTCCTTTATCTTATTACAAAGCTGAACCTTGTTTTACAAAGATCACACCCCTGGAGAGAGTGTTGGCTAGTTCTACCAAGTTGAAAAGGCTTTTAAAGATGAGTCTGGCAACAGGCTAAGAAACCAATATTTGAGGATGAGTCAAGATAAGGACAAATAGGAACATCGCTATCTTGATGGCAGGGTGATGAATCTTTTGGCAGAAATCTCCCTAGTAGTCCATCAAGAAGGGGAGAGAGAGATTGTTTTCTGGCAGCGAAGGGAGAGAAGCTGTAGGCACCAAAAATATTATGTTGCTGATGATGATGATTCCATATTCATCTCTAACCTTCTCCCTAACTCTGTTTAGGGAGGCGTATCCTCAATTTAAATGAGTGACTTATATGAGGCCCCATCTCACTGAGGGCAAAGGTATAATTCAATTACTGTTAGGGAATCAATTGAAATGGCTGATAGGCCAGGACTCTTAGGATGCTATCCAGCATCTTAGAGAGGGCAAATAATTGTTTCATAATTTCTTAATTCTTTCACAAGGCAGTTTAAATTAGAGGATGTCAATTTACAAAGCCAGACTGCATTGTATGCTTAAATTGGGCCTGAAATAGCCACTAGATGAAGTGTAATAATGGGGAGAGCAAGGCCCTGAGCTCCAGAGCTGTGCAGAATTGTTTAATGTGGGCCAGCCCTTTAATCTTCATATCTATTGATGCAGAAAACGGAATATTTCTGCCATTTATGATAAGAAACATTACTTTTTTAAACTCTTTGAATGTAGGCTAAAGATCTTAGGCAGATGAGATAGCAGGGATCTTTATTTCACTAACTCGAGACATTTCTTTCTTCTTATGGGGAGAGACAAAGGTTTTTTGTTTAATCCATTAAGGCACCAATCTGCCCTTGTGCAGGGTGCCATATTTAGGGGAGGACAAAGCCCCGTGTACCTGCTTTCTTTCTGTCCTGAGATTCAGTTGCTGTCCCTGGTTCGAATAAGTTGATGATTTAAAGAAACCAATGAAATCCTTGAGGCTTGGAAAAGGGAAGGAAGGATTTCTCCACAGCACTGGTCCTGAGAAGAAACAGATCCAGAAAGCTAAGAGGACTCAGAATTTCCCTAAATGAGCTGGAGACATTCTCCCTCCCTCCCTCTTTTTTTCCTTTCTCCCTCCACCTTCTTTCTTTCCCCTTCTTCCCTCCCCCCTTACTCTCTTCCTTTCTTCCTTGCTTCCTTCCTTCATTTTTTCTTCCTTCCTTTTTCTCTTCTTTCCTTCTTTTCTTCCATCCTACCTTCCTTTCTTCCTTCCATTCCCCCTTCCTCCCTTCCTTCCATTCCTCCTTCTTTCCTTTCTTCCATTCCTCTTTCTATTCTCCCCATCCCCTGTCCAGTTAGGATACCATATTCTTACCTACAGATGTTCTTAAAAGATTTTTTTTTTCTTCTGCACCTCTGAACTCTGCCTAGATATCTTGGGATTTATTGGCTAAATATCTTTCTTAAGGACTAGGCCTTAAACCAAAACCATTAGGTCCTAGGCCAAGCTCCATTTTGTCATTTGTTTGGGTCCTGATTGATTCAGATTGCAGATAAATAGCAATCACTTCTGCTTTGGCCAAAAGGTCTTCCCCTCCTACATTCACCCATTTATTTCTTTATTTAGATTTTTTGTACTAGGTGAAAGAAGAGATCCTTTGCTTCCATGGTTACCTAGCTTTGATCTCTGAATGGGTGTTGCCTCAGTCAAACGGAGACCTGTTGTAACCCTCAGCTAGGTCAAGTCCTCCCACCGTATCCAGGGCCACCTTTAGTCCTCTTGAATTCTATCTGGCCACCGGACCCAGATGACACTGGAGGGGAAAGTGAGGCAGGTAACCTCGCACAGGCCTCCCTCACTTCAATCCAATTCACTTGCATGTTCCTGATCATCGCTCTGGTGTCATGGTTCTCTTCGAGAACAAAACACAAACAACATCTTCATCCATCACGTGATGATGTTGGACTAGTCACGGGCTGAGATTTCCTCTCTAAGCTTCTTTCTTCTACAAGTCTATGGTCCAAAGCAGTGATATTGAACACATCCTCATCTACACACAAGCATCCCTCAGATTACATAGCAGCCGTTTTAAAATGTTATGCTATTAACATTTTGTTCTATTTTTCTTTTTTGTTGTTAAATATTTCCCAATTACATTTTAATCTGGTTCAGGCCATGCTCAGGAGTGTTGTGGGTAACACGTCTGACACTTTGTTCTAAAATCACTTTCTGTCCAAATATTCTATGCTCAGAAGCCCCTTCCAACTCAAAACAATTCATGATAAGTTCTTCCTTTCCCTCCCCACGCCCACATACTGACACTATGCATTTGAACCTTCTAAGTCTTACATCTAAGGTCCTTCGGTATTGAACTTTTGGTGTTCTAATGTCCCTTTCTGCTCTTATATCACCTTCTCCCCCCTCCAAAAAAAAGGTTAATATTCCATGTATTCCATCATATTCTTTCACCCTTCTTCTAGCCCCAGAGGTCTAAATCTGAATGTCACTTCCAACCCATTAGATCAGTTGCTCCTTGAGGGCAGGACCATGTCTTTGACCTTCTTTGTAGCCCTTCACAGTTAGTATGATGCCTGACACAGTCAACATGCATTTAATGAAGCATTTTCTAACTCTAATGTTCTGTGGCCTGTGATTTCATATCTAGCTCTAACACTCCATATTCTATGTGAAACATATGGAAGTTTATGGAGAGCCTACTATTAGGAAGCTGTTTCTCCCCCACACAGCTGAGACTCCAAGCTTTCATGATTTTCTATAAAACAATGCTATTTGGGCCAGTGCACAATAATTTTATGAGTCCTGGGCATTGAGGTAGGAGATTTAGGTTTGAGTCTTGGCTTAGACATTTACTGGCTATGGAAGAAGGGAAATGACTCTTGTTTCTCCAGGACTCAGGTTCCTCTACTCTAAAAAAGGGAGTGATATGAATTTTCCAGCATTCCCCATCTCAGACTTATTTTAAATAAAGTGCTCTGTAATCCTCTTAGGAAATGCGGCTTCTCTTGGTTCCTACAGATGCACTGTAGTCTCCTCATCTTTTAGGGCACTTGGTCACTTAAGCACTGAAGAAAACACTCTTTACTTCAAAGATTTCATGATGTGTAAAAGAGAGAAAGAGATGAGAGAGAGAGAGAAGAGAGAAAGATAGAGAGAGAGAGAGGGAGAGAGAGTGAAAGAGAGAGAGAGAGATGAGAGAGAGACAGAGAAAGAGATAGAGAGAGAGAGAGAGAGAGAGAGAGAGAGAGAAGAGAGAAAGATAGAGAGAGAGAGAGGAGAGACAGAGACAGAGAAAGAGATGAGAGAGAGAGAGAGATGAGAGAGAGGGAGAGAGAGAGGAGGGGGAAAGAGAGAGGGAGAAGACAGAGAAAGGACACAGAGAGACAGAGACACAGAGAGAGACACACAGAGGGAATGACACAGAGAGAGACATACACACAGAGAAAAAGAGACAGAGACAAAGAGAGAGAGAGAAACAAAGAGAAATAAAGAGAGGGGAAGGACAGAGAAATGAGAAAGACAGAGAGACACAAAGAGACAGAGATAGATAGGAACAGTGAGAAAGAGAGACAAAGAGAGAAGAGAGAGACAGAGACAGAGAAGAGAGGAGAGAAAGAAGGAAAGAGAGAAGAGAGAGAGAGAGAGAGAGAGAGAGAGAGAGAGAGAGAGAGAGAGAGAGAGAAGAGACAGAGTAGGGAGTGAGAGATGAGAGAGAGAGACAGAGGACAAGAACACTAGCTAAGGAAAGAGGCTAGGAACTAAGTATCATCGCATCTCATAATCCCAATGCAAGTAATACCAAGTTACTAAGTAAGGATGTGCTAGTCAACACTGATTGGGGACTGGCCTATTGGGGATTAATTAATTAGGAATTAGAATGGACTATTAAGCCTTTTCTCATCTCTTTTCACTAGGAAAGGGTTCTATAAAGAGTCATGTCCCCAGATATCACTCACCCTGTCTTACTTCAGGCAACTATGTGTTGTAATGATTTTAGCAATTGAACTGGACTAAGAAAGTTATCCCTCAGATGATTGCTAGCTATAGGGATCTCAGACAAGTCACTTAATTTCTCTCAGCCTCAGTTTGTTCATATGTAAAATGGGGATAATAATAGCACCTACCTCCAAGGGTTGTTACCAAAGTAAAATGAGATGATATTTATAAAATGCTTTGTAAACCTTAAAGTACTTTATCCATTCTAGCTATTCTAAAACTAGCATAACAAGACTGGCCCTAACTATTTCACAATGTACTTATGAAGATCACATAAATTGTCAGAATCTATAATCCCAGCTATTGAAGAAGCTGAGGCTGGTGAGTCTGGAGCTCAGGACATCAGAGCTACAGTGGGCTCTGCTAATCAACTGTCTACAGTAAATAGGGCATCAATATGGTGAGCCCCTGGGACCGAGGCCATCATGTTGCCTGAGGAAGGGTGAACTGGAGCAGATCAAAGCTCTCATGCCCATCAATCGTGGCATCTGGTAGCCCTATGCTTCTAGCCTGGGTGAAATGGGGGAAGGGAGGAAAAGACTCAGTCTTAAAAAAATACAAAAAGATGAAATAAGTTAAACAGGATGTGCCACAAAGGGTAGATTGGATCCAAGCCTTCTTAACTTTTTATGATCTCGGGCAAGGAGAGTGTCTTTGTGACTCCTCTTAAATGGAAAAAAATAATAGCACTCGGGCCACACGATTATTATGAAGATTAAACAAGACAGTCCATATAAAGTCAGGGGAAACCTCAGAGTGCTGGAGACATTTTAGATGCTTTTTTAGGATTGTTGTTATTATATTCCTAGCTTCGGGACCTGGGGAGTTACCTCTCTGATCTCCAGGAAAATGATGGGGCACAGGGGCTGGACTTGATGGTTTCTGAGGTTCCTTCCAGCTCAAAATTCTGAGATCTTTTCACACTTGCCTCACATTTTGTAAATGTAGAAAGTAATTAGAAAAATAGAACCTCAAGAAACCAGGAGGCAGACTAATCTATAGTTAGAATATCTGAGACATCCCCTATAGGAATCCTCTATATATGAGAATATCTGAGACACACCCTATAGGAATCCCCCATATATGAGAATATCTGAGACACCTTCTATGGGAATCACCTATATATGAGAATATATGAGATGTCCCCTATAGGAACCCCCTATATGTGAGAATATGCGAGACATCCCCTATATTTAAGAATACATGGGACATCCACTATCGAAATCCCCTATATGTGAGAATATATGAGGCATCCCCTATAGGAATCCCCTATATGTGAGAATATATGAGACATCCCTCCTATATGAGAATATATGAAACATTCCCTAGAGGAATCCTCTATATATGAGAATATCTGAGACACACCCTATAGGAATCCCCTATATATGAGAACATATGGGATATCCCCTATAGGAATCCCCTATATGTGAGAATCCCCTATATATGATAATATTTGAGGCATCCCTTATATGTGAGAATATATGAAGCATCCCCTATAGGAAGAGCTCCAGCCCTTTCTTGAAACACAAATAAACCAACAACTTGTGGGCACAAAACCAGTGGTTAACACCATCACAGTGGATGCTGCTTTTCTGTCTGCCTCCCTCCCCAAGAAGCTAACTTTGGAGAGTAGGAAATAAATAGGGCACGCTTGAGGTGTCCTGGGAAACTTTATTTCTGAGATAGCAACCAGACTGATTAGCCTCCACCGAGCATGTGACAATGGGTTTTCCAACTGATATATGAGAAATGGCGAAAGAATCGGATTTTTCATTTAAATTAGATTGCAAATCATATCTGGCCCAAACCCCTCCCTCCCCATTCCCCCTCCAGCCAAAAGACCCCCTCTCTCTTGTCCGTCTCAGGCAGCAGCTCCATTTCTGGGGCCAGGTAAGGCCTGGTGTGATTAATGCCAATTCACAACATTCCCTTTTGGGATTGGGCTCCCCATCCTGGTGCAGTCAGATGGGGAAATGTGATGGCGGGCAAGTGACGCAGAAGACTGCTTTCACATTTGCCATCAGATACAAATGCGTGCTCACAAACACAGCAAGACAAGTCAATTATTCCTTGATTCTCTATTCCCCGGGTGCCTTTCTGGAAAGACAACTCTTTACACTCAGGCCCGTGAGATGGGGCTCAAAATGGCAGGAAACAAATGGACTCGAGGGTGTGCTATTTCCCAGGGTACCTTCTGCTTGGGAAGTCATTTGTTTGGGCTTTTTTAGCTCAGATAAATCAAAATAGACATTTTGCTGCAAGATTCAGTTTTCCAAACAATGTCAAGGAGCATGACAATTGGGGACCAAAGATGGAATAAGTGTCTTTTAACATAAGAAACTAGAATTGCTGAGAAGGCAGTATGGTGTAGTGGACAGAGCTCTGGGCACGGATTTGAATCCCACCACAGATACTTGCTTACTCTGTGGCACTACACAAGTCATTTCAATTTCCTCTTTCTCAATTTCCTCATCTGCAAAATGATGGGGTTTGATTTAATAACCTCTAAGATTCCTTTGAGTTATAAATATATGTGGTTTCTATGTAGTCTCCTGAGCCAGTACACCATCTTATGACTCACAATCAGTGAACCAAAATTCATGTTAAAAAGGGTATATCCTTGGGGCAGCTAGGTGGTGCAGTGAATAGAGCACTAGCCCTAAAGTCAGGAGGACCTGAGTTCAAATCTGTTCTCAGACACTTAATACTTCCTAGCTGTGTCACTCTGGGCAAGTCACTTAACTCCAATTGCCTCAGGAAAAAAAAAGGATATATCTACCTTCACCCCCAAAATTGACAACAATTTTTAAACAAATTGTGGTAGATTTAAATTTCTATCTCAAATGATCCTTTAATTGAAGATAAATTTAAAAAAAAAGTCATCCAAGCTCTAAAGGAGAGATGAAAAAAAAATGCTCCAACTCCCCCTTCTTTGCAGCAGCGAACTGAGTATACTCAGTATACTGTCAGACCCAGCTGATGTGAACGTGTTCACTCCCACCTTACTCCGTCTCTTTCTTTTTAATTGTTTATTCAAAAAGATGATTCTATGAAAAGGGAAATGAAGGTGATGAAAAACAAAAGGTATGTGCAGTATGACAAATGTGGAAATATGTTTAGAGAATTGCACAACATTAATCTGTTTTGGATTATTTACTGTCTTGGGAGGGCGGGAGAAAATTGGAACACAAGGTTTTTCAAGGGTGAATGTTGAAAACTATCTGAATTTATTTAGAAAAATAGAAAACTATTATTAATAAAAAAGGAAGGAAGGAAGGAAGGAAGAAAGAAAGAAAGAAAGAAAGATATGATTTAAAAAAATAATAAGAAGAAAGAATTTGGCTCTTAATGAATAATGAGCTTTGGTTGGATTAAATGCTATTAGTTTTACAGACATGGACAGACCTCCCTGAGTATACTCTGCTCAAAACTCCATCCATTCTCTTAGACACATTCTCAGCTTCAGCATATGACTTGGTACGTATTTTAGGTTTCCTTATAGGTGTGCCCTACTTAAATGTAAGATCTTAAAGGCATGGCTTCTCTTTTATTCCCTTCTCTTTTCTTCTCTTTTTTCTCCTCCCCCATTCTCTTTCATTTGTTCCCTTCCCTTCATTTCCTTTCTTCTCCTCCACTTTCTTCCCTTTTTTCTTCTCTTCTCTTCTTTTCTCCCCTGCCCTCCCTTCATCTACTCCTCTCTTCTCCTCTCCTCTCCTCTCCTCTCCTCTCCTCTCTCTCCTCTCCTCTCTTCTCCTCTTCTTTTCTTTTCTCTTCTGTTTCAGGGTGAGAGAATAGCCAGCTAGTAGCCCAGTTTCTGCCCCACAGTAATTAGGTGATTCATTCATCCAGCCTCTGAATGTAGTTTGGGATTTATGACCTTTGTTTTTGGCATAAATCCTTCCATGATTCCTTTCTGCCTACCATATAATCCCCCCCACACACACACACACACATACTTCCCCCTTAGTCCTCTCTGAAGAAGAGAATCTCAGAGCTGGAAGGGACCAAGGATGTCTTCTATTTTAACTCCCAATCCCCTCTGCCCCAGATTATAGCCCTAATAGAGGGTTTAATCCAGCAACTGCTTAAAGATCTCCAGGGATGGGGCCTTTCAAAATACTCATGGACAGAGCTAATTATTATTAGGTTTTTTTCTTTCTTCTTTCTTTCTTTCTTTCTTTCTTTCTTTCTTTTTTTTTTTTTTTTTTTGCTAAGGCAATTGGGGTTAAGTGACTTGCTCAGGGTCACACAGCTAGGAAGTATTAAGTATCTGAGAGAGGATTTGAACTCAAGTCCTCCTGACTTCAGGACTGGTGCTCTACCCACTGCACCACCTAGTTGCCCCAACCTGTTTAATTTCTACACAACTGCCAAAGTTTGGTTTATAGCCCTCTTTTTTCCATGTGGGTCTTCACAAACCCAAGACCTCTTCCTCAGCAAGACTTCTGAGCTTCCTCTGAATCATGGACCAGTCACTTGTCATTTTATCATGACCTGTCTCAACTGTGTCACTTTATTTATCCCTTTGTGTATATGGCCTTTCTCCTCCACTAGACTGCAAGCCCAACTGAGGGTAGAGAAGATATATTAACCTCTTGCATCTGTGAGACTCTAGGAAAAAAGACCCCCTTTTTTTCTGGCACAGTGCATAGAGCATTGGGAATGGAATTACAAAGACTCATTTTCCCCAAGTTCAAATCCTATCTCAGACACTTAGTAGCCATGTGACCCTTAGGCAAGTCACAACCCTATTTGCCTCCGTTTCTTTATGGTAAAATGAGCTGGAAAAGGAAATAAATGGCAAATCATTATCTTTGACAAAACCCCCCCAAATGAGATCAGACACAACTGAACAGCAACAAAACAGTACCTCCACTGAGCCATCTTTGTGTCCATCTGCTTCTGTTCCAGCCCAGTATGGCGCCCTCATCTCCTCTCCCTGCCTCCATATTGGAAATTTCTAAGCTTCCATCTTCCTACCTATTTCATTTGTCCCTTCAGTAACATCAAAGGAAGATCATTGATTTTTTTTCCACAAAGAATATTGGGAGAGTCAGTGTGAGTCTGGGATCCTACAGCCATAACTTTAACATAACATAACATGAGGACTTAATAGTCCTCAAATTTGACCTCCTTGTTTTACAGGTGAGGAAAGCAGATTAAGTGATTTGTCCAGGGTCACAGAGCTGGTAAATATCTGAAGGGGGATTTCAACACAAATCTTTGTGAGATCAATTCTTTTTTTAATAACTTTTTTATTGATAGAACTCATGCCAGGGTAATTTTTCACAACTTTATCCCTTGCATTCACTTCTGTTCCGATTTTTCCCCTCCCTCCCTACACCCCCTCCCCCAGATGGCAAGCAATCCTTTACATGTTGAATAGGTTACAGTATATCCTGGATACAATATATGTTTGCGGAACAGAACAGTTTTCTTGTTGCACAGGGAGAATTGAATTCAGAAAGTATAAATAACCCGGGAAGAAAAACAAAAATGCAAGCAGTTTATATTCATTTCCCAGTGTTCTTTCTTTGGGTGTAGCTGCTTCTGTCCATCCTTGATCAACTGAAACTGAATTAGCTCTCTTTATCAAAGAGATCCACTTCCATCAGAATACATGCTCAAACAGTATCATTGTTGAGGTATATGATGATCTCCTGGTTCTGCTCATTTCACTCAGCATCAGTTCATGTAAGTCTCCCCAGTCCTCTCTGTATTCATCCTGTTGGTCATTTCTTACAGAACAATAATATTCTATCACGTTCATATACCACAATTTACCCAGCCATTCTCCAATGGATGGGCATGCATTCATTTTCCAGTTTCTGGCCACTACAAACAGGGCTGCCACAAACATTTTGGCACATATAGGTCCCTTTCCCTTCTTTAGTATCTCTTTGGGGTATAAGCCCAGTCGAAACACTGCTGGATCGAAGGGTATGCACAGTTTGATAACTTTTTGAGCATAGTTCCAAATTGCTCTGTGAGATCAATTCTAGTGCTATACTAAATTCCTCCTGGCGGAAAACTGGTCAGACACAATTTTATGAGATCCTGATCTTCCCTATAAAATACATGGTTCCAACATCCATGGAGGAATAGCTCCATTAAGTGGGTCCAATCTAATCTAGGAATGCCCCGATTAGACTACAAGGATTTGCCAGAAGCAGGTATAACCTCTCACTGATCATCAATCCTTTTCTTGCTCCTACTGTGATCTGGAGATCAACTTGCTCAGTTGATTAGGCCTGAACACCCTTACAGAGCCTGAAAAATATGTATAGCAGCATTTTTTTTATGATAGTAAGGAACTAGAAACTAAGTAGACTCCCATCCATTGAGGAATGGTTAACAAATGGAATATTATCATGCTTTAGATGACAATGACTATGATGAATACATAGAAGCATGGCAAGATTTCTAGGAATTGATGCATAGTGAAGTCAGTATAACCAGGAAAACAATATACACAATGGAAGCCGAAAAGATAGTAAGAATAAAAATCAAAACTGGTACTGCCCAAGCTTGATCTCAAAAAGAGTATTTTGTGTTTAGAAGAATTGAACACATTGAACCTATATGAGATTGCTTGCTGTCTTAGGTGGGGGGATTACGGAGGAAAGGGAGAAAAATCTGGAACACAAGGTTTCAGGAAGGTGAGTGTTGAAAACTATCCTTGCACGTATTTGGAAAAATAAAATACTACTAAAAACTCAAAATTAAACCGAGAGAGAGAGATGAAAAGGCACCTCCCTTCCTTCTTTGAGGAGGTACAGGGCTATGGATTTAGAACACTCTATATATACTGTCAGACTTGATTAATGAATTGACTAGTCTTGCTGAACTGTTTTCCCCTCCTTCTTTATTCATTTTTTATAAGAGATAGGTTTCTGGCAAGGAGAGAGAGGGATGAAGAATACATTGGGAAAGGAAGATAATCTAAAAACAATAATTTTATCATTTTAAAAGGAAAAAAAGTGTCATTATTTTTTAAATACCTGAGTAGATTTTTCCCCTGTAGAAATCCCAACATTCCCCCTGCTTTGGAATCACTGTAATCGACTAGCACAGAATGTCTTCTCCATCCCATGCTACAGGGTCATGGTGAACATTCAATACATATTTGTGAATGAATGATGATTTTGGCTTTAATAATAATGCTATAGACATAGCCCTTAGGATTTGAGATTAAAGGTGGAAAGAACTTGAGGAGTCATCAAAAATCACAATACCCTCTTTTTTATATGAGGAAATGGAGGCCCCCGAAAAGTGAGTGGCCAAACCAAGTTTACCCAGAGAGTAAGCTAAGGAGCTGGGTTTTGAGCTCAACTCTCCTGATTCATTCCATGATACCACATTAGAAGGAGAGATTTACACAGAAGAAATAATTTGATTTCTACAAAAGCTTCTGAGCTATAGATACGCCCATTTTATAGCTGAAAAAACTGAGTTTTAAAGAATGAAGGCTTTTGTCCATGGCCACAGGATGAGTGAGGGTAAGAAGCGAGATTTGACTCCCAGTCCTCTCTTGACTCCAAGTCCAGCAACCTTCTCACAATGCACCATTGTCTCTCCCTGCTCTTTAAAACACAAGGGTCATTTCTGTTTTACTTATGAGCCAAGGCACCATAGTAATTGGCAAATGCTGAATCTCTCCTTTAAGCGTTCAGGCAACTTCGCAGTTCTGATGTGGGTTAATGACCAGTGTCCCTTGAATCCACATTTTTGTCAGGATTATTTTTTAAGTAAATACAAAGGCCATTGCTACTGAATAACTGGAAGCTAATTTCCATGTGGGCACTTGACCTTTAGAATAACTGTTCGTGCTGTCAGAATGACAGGGTCCTTTCTGTCTCAGACACTGATTTGTAAAATGAGATGTCCAAAAGGTTAGAACATAAATTTTGCTGAACAAAACAAAAGTATCATGAACCCTGGTGATGTTACTTGTGTTTTAGTCCAATGCACTGGAAAATGCAACGATTCAGAAGAGCAAAAGATGTGGGTTTGAATCTTGGCTCTACTGTGCTCTGCCTGGGTAACATTGAATACATTAATTAGCTCTCTGGACAATGGTTTTCTCATTTGTAAAATGAAAAGATTGCTTAACATGGACTTTAAAGTTCCTTTCAATTCTAACTCTGTGAATCTGTGGTTTTAAACAAAAGTATAAGAAAGCTTCAGTGATGAGAGTTGTAGTGACTTGGCCAGGGTCACGTAGCTAATAATTAAGTTGGAATTTGAACTCAGGGTTTTTTGACACCCAAGGTCAGTACTCTTGGTGTTGGGTCTCCAAGTTGGCTTCTGGGAACTTAACTGAAGCGTGTAAAGGGGCTATAGAAGAATGATCTCCAAAAGGGTGCTCTACACGTTTTGTATAAATGCCATCCTTTGATCCTGACTTTATCCTCCAGAGTCAAGGAGGAAAGAACTGGCTACCTCATCTGGAGATTATGTCTTCAGAAATATCAACATTTCAAAAATGAATCAGAACTTGAGTGATATGATGCCTGACCTCTGATTATCAAAGAATAAATTTCAGTTTTACTCCCAAGTGAAATATGGAATAGAGAAAACCAAGCATTTCCATCATAGACCTGGCCAGTTTGCTTACTTTTTGACTAAGCTATAGACTGAGGCCAGGAGATGGATGAGAGAGGAAAAAGAAGGAAGAAGAACATCAGAGAAGAGGATAAAAGGAGGATGGAAAGGGAAGGAAGGATAGCAGGGAAGAGAAAAAGAGAGATGAAGAAGGAGGGAGAAAGATGAGACTGAAAAAAGAGTGGAAGAAGAAAAAAAGGAGAGAGACGAGAGAACAAGCTTTAGAAATAATATGGAAACAAATTATAAAGGAGGCATCTGTACAGATATGGGCCAGATTGCCCCTGTACTCCAGTGTAGCCCTGATGTTCTGGAACTCTATGAAGAGGAAGTAGCTTTAGTGTAGAAGATTCCTCTACTTCTCCTTTCAAACATCCTCCTTTAGACATCTCACCATCAGACCATCAAACAGAGGGCAGAGGTGCAGGCATCTAGAGAGTTTACTTAGCAGGAGTAGACAGGTGGAAGAAAGATGGAATGAGAGGATCAGAGAGAGGAAAAAGAAAGAGATGACATGGGGTCAAGGAAGAGAGGGAGTATGAAAGATGAAGTAGGAGGAAAATGGTTTTAACAAAGCAAGAAGAATGCTAGAGAATTGAGGAGAGGGGATAAGCAGGAATTGTTATTCACCCTTGTTGGGGCTCTCCTTTTTAATCAGTTCACAATTTGACTATCCATAGAAGTTATTCCAAATTTTCTCTTCAAGTTTCCACACATGTCCCTCCTCACCTTCTCAGCTAAGGATTTTGCCCATTACTTTCCTGAGAAAATTGAGGTCATTTGCATCGAGCTTTCCTCTACTCTGACAGTTTACATCTCAAAATTCCATTCTGCTCTCACCTTTTCTCCATCTCTGCTTGGCCCTTTTGTCTTTAAAAGGCCTACCCTTCTCCTGGAGCACTCGATTTCATATCCTTCATTCTTTTCCAACAGATTGCATCCTCATACACAGCCCCTCTCATGTTTATTTTCTTCCTTTTCCTATTTCATTCAAAAGTGCCCAATGTCTCCAGTCTTTAAATACCTTCATGAGATCCTCTCATTTTTCCAAGCTGCCATCATATAGCTCTCCTCTCCTTCTCGTCCAAGTGTGTTCCCTTGTTACTTTTGTTTCCTTTCCTCAGTTTACTCCTAAAGTTTTTTTTTTCTTTCAATCTGGCTTCTAACCTCATCAATAAACTGGAACTACTTTTCCCAAAGTTATTAATTGCCAAATCTGATGGCCTTTTCTTTCTCTCAACCTTTCTGTAATACTGACACTGCTGCTCACCTTCTCCTCCTGCATCCTTTCTCTTCTCTGGAGTCTTTGATGACATTAAAACCTTCCTGGTTCTCCTTCTAACCATCTGACCACCCCTTTGCATTTCATCTGCTGGCTCATTATCTCTATCATGACTCCTAACTGTGGGTGTTTCCCAAGAGTCTTTTCTAGCACCACTTCTCTCTCTATGATCTCTCTGTTGATAACTTCATTAGCTATCCTCCCTCCCAAACTATGCTGTATTTAACAAATAGCC